>NC_061108.1:28659548-28709548 GCF_015104395.2 Macrobrachium nipponense
GCTCTTTCAATTTAAATGTTGATCAAATATTACTCCTAGATACTTGATTTTTGTACAAATTGTATTTCAGTGCTATAAAGATGCAGTTTGATTGTTTGGTTGTTCTTCTCCACCTTTTGTCTTTGTAGAAGACGATTGCTTTTGTTTTATCAGTTGAAAAATTTAAATCCAACTGAATTTGCCCAACTACATATATTTGAAATGGCAGTACTGAGAACTCTCTGAGCGTGTCTCAGATTACTACTCGTATAGTAAATGACAAAGTCATCAACATATAAACTGTTTTTTACACCACTTGGTAAATTTATAGTAATGTCATTGATTGCTAAAGCAAAACAATGTACAGCTCAAGACACTACCTTGAGGGATCCTTCTTCCAGTTTATAGGTTACTGAGTAGGAATTTCTACTCTTACTTGAAAAGTTCTGTTTGTTAAGAAGTTCTTAATAAAATATTGTAAGTGGCCTCTTAGTCCCTTGGAGGGTGGAGTTTTTGCATGATGTTATGTTTCCATGTTGTATCGTATGCTTTTTCTATATCAAAAAATATAGCTACTGTTAATTTCTTTTGTTCAAAGCCTTTTTTGATATGATCTTCTAAATGTGTTAAGGGATCTAGGGTTGATCTGCCAGCTATTGAACCAGATTGTGTTGGTGTTAAAATGGATTCTTTGGTTATTACATACGTTAATCGTGCATTAACCATTTTTTCTAAGATTTTGCATAGGCAACTTGTTAGAGATATCGGTCTATAATTGGATGGATTACTTGCATCCTTTCCTGGTTTGTTTATTGGAATAATTATGGCATGTTTCCATTTATCAGGAAAGACACGTTTTAGCCAGATACTATTGTAAAATTTTAATAAATATGATTTAGCTATAGGAGCTAATTTTTCTATCATTTCAAATGATATTTATCATATCCTGGTGCAGTGGGATGACAAGAGTTGATGGCATTATCTAGTTCATCCATGTTAAAAATATAGTTATATTCCAGGTCTTCAAGAGTTTCAAAATGAGTATTATATTTTCTTTTGTTTTCTGATACTTTGAAAATGTGTATCTAGGCTGGAGTAAGCACTGATGTTTCAAAATGTTTCCCAATTATGTTTGATATTTCATAAGTATCATGGTATAGTTTTTCCATTTAAATGTATTGCACTTCTTGGAGGTCTTATATGTTTTCCATTGATTTTCTTATCTTTTTCCAGACATCCCTTGTGGATGTGTTTGAAGATATGTTTGAGGACATATTCCTTCCATGATGCGATTTTTTCAGCTATTACCGTTTTTCTAAATTTGGCTGTATTTTGTTATATAGTGGTTTAATGTGGTTAATTGTTATGTTTGTTATAACTATTTTGTTTAATATGTTTATACTATAGGGCATTTTGTTGAGTGAGTTTAAGGTGAGTTTTGAGTTCTGTTTTTTTTTAGATTGCCGACTTCCAATATTATGTTTTATTTTACTTAATGTGGTTAATGTTGGATTCCACCATGGGACAGGGGATTTTGTGGAATGTGTTTTGGTTTTTGGAAGTACTTTTATCTGCAGCATTTATATGAAGTTTGAGAAGGATTCACATGTAGTATTGTGATCTTCATTATGTGGAGGGAATGGTGGTATGTTTCGCGTGTGTATAGGAAATATTTATCCCAGTTAGCTTTTTGGATATTATATCTTGTAGGTGGCAATATTTTGACATTACTTAAGTAGTTCAGAATGATTGGGAAATGGTCATTGTGTATGAATCGTCTAGGACGTTCCATTCAAATTTCTCCGCTACATCATTTGAACATAATGAAATGTCAATTGAAGAAAAGGTTAGGTGTGTATTTTGAAAAATATGTTGGAACTTCACTTTCATTGAGACAATCAGGTTGTGTTTCATTATAGTATTCTCTATGTTGATTCCGGATGTGTCAGTGGGGTTATTAATATCCCATAATGGATATGTGCATTAAAATCTCCTACTATAAGTAGTGGTTCCTGTATACTTTTGCTAATAAGTTCAGAAAAATCACTGAAATTTGCATTGAAATTTGGTTGGTTATATAAACAAATTACAAATAGTAATTTTACTTTTATCAGGCATTACAGTTTAATTGATGTTATTTGATATGGCATAGATGGTATGTCAACAGGTTCATATGTAATGCTATTATGAACGTATATGGCTGTGCCTAATTTTCCACCGTCAGTTGGTGAATAACAGGCAATTTTATAGTGTTGGATATTTGTAGGGTTACTTCCCATATGTTGTAGACATATGCACATTGGGTTGTGGTCTCGTATGATTCTTTGTAATTCACCCGACGTAGTCGGGTTAAGAGACCATTTATATTCCATTGAATGATTTTATATTCCATTATGGGAGGAATTGGTGTTAAATCTGTAAATTGATTGCTGATTTTACTTATCTCGTAGTTTATATGCATTTGAATTTATTTGTGGTTTTTTTTAATCGTTGTATTTGTATGTTGGTTATTAGATTCTGCAGTTGTTTGTTTTTCATAGTTGAATATTAATAAGTCTATTTTGATTTTATAATTTCCTTTTTGTATTTTAAGGATTCAGAACATAATTCGTTCTCATGTTGGTGTGTTAAAGGGCACCTCCTTAATTTGGTAAAATTGTCAATACAATTTCGTACTGTGTCCTCTGTCTTGGTAGTTAGTTGGTTATATGTACTTACAAAGCATTCATTACAACCACAAGATGAAGCATGTTTGGTAATGTTAATTATTGGTTCAGAAGTTTTTGGTCTAGCTTTAGAAATTTCTGGTTTTGTAATTCTATTGTTCCTTTTCTGTAGTGATAAGGACTGTTGGTTTGAGGGGTTATTTGTTTTGTTGTTGTTAATGGGATATTTCGGTCTTGTGGATGGTTGGGGGGTGATAGTTATATTTTGGTTTGGTTTAATGGTATGATTTTCATTAGTATTATTTGATGGAACTTGTAAAGAGTGATCTTTGTACTGTCCAGATGTTGGCTGTTTGATTGAGATTGAGGGTAATTGTGTATTTCCACTTGTGATGAGGTTAGTTTAATATCCTTTTTAAAATGTTCTCCTGGTGTAGTGGAGTCTCTCTGGATTGATTGTAACTTTTCAATATTTACCTTTTTTTGTCCCTTAGGTGGGTTCTTTCTAGAATTCTTTTCTTTTTGCCAGTTCGATTATCATCATTATTTAATTCTTCTTCTATTGGAAGTTCTTTTCCATGGATAACTGAATCATCTATGTTAGTGGTGGTATTGGTTGTTGTAATATCACTTTTATTTTGTGTTTCAGTATTATTGGTATGAAATCCAGTTTCCCTGTTTATACTATCTTGTTTGTCATTGTGCTGTTTGATGTCTTGATTTTTAGTCACATTTATTGAAAGTTGGGGGTTTGGATGGATTGTTAACGCCTCTTACTTTTAGCTCAAGTCTGGCTTCCATGACTGACATTCCTGTCCTATTTATTAACAACTGAAGATTCTGTGTATATTGGTAAAATGAACACTCCTTAGATTTTGCGTGATGGGCTAGTCCACAAATTAATACATTTTGATTGATTACAGTTCCAATTAGTGGTATGGTCATCTGATGCACAGACTGCAATATAGCTTTATTACGGCATCTTTTGTATGTGTGTCCATACCTTGAGGCACTGTGTACATTGTAATGGTTTAGGAACAAAAGGACGAACTCTCTATTTGTCCTAGAATTTTTATTTTAAATGGTAAGTCTTGGCCTGTAAATTTTTATTTTGGCAATGTTGATATTTTACTTTTATCTTTCCTACTTGAAAATAGAGTATATTTCTAAATCGTGGATATTGTTATATCTCAATTTTAGGGAGTCTAGCAATAGTTGTTTTGAAGGAAGCTCCTGCTCGCTATTGGGTAGGATGACTGTACCCTGTACATAATTCAATGTTTCGTGGCTTGTAATTATTACCTTTATATTATTTATTTCTGTTATACTTAAAAAGGCAGTGGACTGCTTTTTATTGGTTACTTGGATAAGCCATTTCATTGTCCTTGATGTGTCTGCATTCCATGTCTTGTGTTGGATATATGTTAAGTAATTTGTTTTCTGGCATCGCTGCTGAGATTTTGTTGTCAGCTTTGAGGGGACTAGAAATCTTGACCAATTATCTGGCGTCCAAAGAGGTCATCAAAATGTACCAATGTGGGATTAAGTCGGTAATTTTTGTTTCTTTTTGGTCCTTGTTTTATATATGTTGCTTGTCTATTATGATTTGTATATTTTTTCTGTATTGCTGGGAGGATTATTTGTCTCTAATTCAGAATTATGTTCATCATATATGGTTCCATTGTTACGATATGGAGTTTACCAATTTATGTTTGTTGTTTCTTTTTTATTTATGCACTCTATTTGGTTTTCTGGCTCTGCTGCTTTATCTTGGAACAGGGTGTTCCTTTGTATCTTTTATAGTACTTTCACTACTTGTGGCAGTACCTAGGAAATTCGGGAGTGACGTGCCAATGGTCATCAACTGTGCCGTAGTTTTTCCATCATGGGGCCCAGGGGTACTCAAATCATTTATTTCACAGTTCATAAATTTTGAGTTTTTACAACAACAACAACAAAAAAAAAAAAAAAAAAAAAAAAAAAAAAAAAAAAAAAAAAAATCTGAAAAGATATCATTGGCCCTTCGCGAAGTTAAATCTTCTGCCAAAGGCACAAGTGAGAAAGGACTCCCAAATGTCCGCATCCCTACCCTACCCCAAAAGGGGATGGCATAACATGATTAGTATGGCCCAAGTGTAAGCAGAACCCGCTTGCTAGGACTAAGAGTATTATGTTAATACAATTATCCCCATCCTAATCACATTATGGGCAAACTGGATAGAATGCCGAGAGTTCTATTCTAGAACCAGGCCCCCCTGGATCCGTGGTCCAGCTCCACAGAATAGTTCCGCCTGAAAAACAGGTCCGAACATTGTCGGGTAGATGATGGATCTACCACAGTTCTCACTATTTAGCTTCGGATTTAACTCCACGTTAAGCCATGATATGTTTTCTCATTTATTTGCTTTAAAAATTTTGGCAAAAAATGGAAAAGTCCACATAAGTTACTCGAAAATATATAATGTCATATGGGGACTCTTGGGTTCGAACCTGGGAAAGAGATTCCTGAGGTTCGAGAGCCCCCTCACCACGTCAAGGTGGTCCCAAAATGAGGGGGAGTGTAAAATCAAATAAAAGAAGTGTGTGAGGAAGGACCTACCCTGTGCACCCGCTAGCGGATATCGAATGTTTATCTTTTTTATTGTAAAAATAAAAAATGAGGAAATAGTAGAAATAAAAATGAGAGTAGTGTAAAATAAATAAAAAATTAGAGTAGTGTAAAATAAATAAAGGGAAAAAGTTTGTGTGCTATAGGCTTCAACATAAGTGATACCATAGTTGTTGTTCTCTCTCTCTATACTGATCTCTTCCTTTTTTTTTTTTTTTTTTCCTTTTTTTTGCTTTGTGCTGGATTTATTTCATTAGAAGTTACAGTACACTGCTGTGCATAACCTTTAACAAAATGTGGAAAAAGCGTAAATGTAAAAATACCCAAAGAGCCCTAACAAATTTGGTTAGACATCTGCTTACCCCTCTCCACCCATCCCACACTGCAGACCTAATTCTTCCCAGCCAGGGAAACTTGATTCCCTGCTCCAGCCACCTTCCATGTAAACCTTTTCACTATGTGAGTTCTTCTACAAAGCCTTACTGCCCTTTCCCCCTCTCCTATGGTGCCCAACCATCCTACCTCACCTTGGAAATTTCTCCTGGCCTCCCACACCCCTCTTCATGATTATAGGCAGTGTTACCAACATTTCCTGAGGCCATGCAGCATTGCCAATCATCGGAGTGTTTTTTTTTCAAATGTTTAAAAATTTTTATGTATCATATATATCTTTGGGCCCTGGTCCAGTGCTGTTGGATAATGAAGATCCCGATAATCGATTACTGGAAATTATTTTGTCTTTTCCTCAGTGATCAAATTTACTCTCTCTTAGGGAATATAATGTAGATCACTCTCCCAAGGATATGGATATCATTCTCTCTCACAGAAAAATAAAGTTCTCTCTTTCTCTAAAAGAATGTTTGCTGGCAAATATTTTTCTCTCTCAGTAATAATAAAACTGCTGTCTGTCCTGTGTAAACAAGGACATTGTTCTTTATGTCTATGACAGAACAATTAAAATTTCCTTTCACCTCTCTGCGGGAATCAATAATCATTCTTTTTTCTATTTCACTCAGAGAAAATAAACATGTTTATTCCTCTTATCAAATGGGAAGAATAAGCATGTTAGCGTAATTATACTAACTTGGCTTTGCTTCTCCAAATCACCTCCATTCAACTATGTATTGTAATAAAAAAATAAAATAAAATATATTCTTCTAGGTTTAATACACTTGAAATTCTAGGAATTTAAGGTAATAATTCAGGCTATGGTTTATGAAAAGTATACTACAGCTGAAATATCAATTTGAAGCTGCTCCCAGATAGACTACTTCCTGTATAAAAGGATAAAGCTGGTGGAGGTCAAGAACTGCAAAGTTATTCCAGGCGACCATGTGGCCCTCCAACACAGACTGCTATGTATGGCTTTGAAGTTAAAACGGGAAAGAAAAACCAAAGCTAAAGGGACAAGGAAAATTAAATGGTACAAATTAGAGAAGGAGGGGATAAGAAGAGAGAGTTTAAAAGGAGGGTTTTGGCGGATATTGATATAGGGATTGAAGATGTTCAAGAAAGGTAGGCACGAAATGCAGCAGTAATAAGAAGGAATGGAAAGGAGCTGCTAGGAGAAACATCTGGTATCATATGGGAAGAAAAGGAGAGTTGGTGGTGGGATGAAGACATTGAGAAAGTTGTAAAAGATAAGAAGGAGGCAAAGAAAAGATAGGAAGAGTCACAGTCGGTGGAAGACAGAGATAGGTTCAGAGAGAAAAACAAGGCGGTGAAAAAGGTGGTAGCCCAAGCTAAAGCAAAGTCGTATGATGATGTGTATAATGAGCTGGGGACAAAGGAAGGATTAAAGATTATGATCAAGCTATCTAAGGCTAGATATAAGAGCACCAAAGATATTACACATATCAAACAAATAAAAGATCAAGATGGTGTAGTACTTAGAAAGGAGGAAGACATTGTGAAGAGATGGAAAGATCATTTCGAACATTTGTTAAATGAAGAAAATAATAGATTAATAAGAGAGGATGGGCAAGTGAGCATTGGCATGGTAATAAGGTTTTCTAGGCAAGCGGTACTAAATGCACTGAAGAAGATGAAGAATGGGAAGGCAACCGGACCTAACATGATTCCTGTGGAGGCGTGGAAAGCATTAGGAGATGAAGGAGCGGATATACTGTACGATCTTATGATAAAGATCCTTGAACAGGAAAAGATACCAAATGAGTGGCGTGGGAGTATATTGATCCCAATTTTTAAAGGGAAAGGCGATGTCCAAGAGTGTGGTAATTATAGGGGCATTAAATTGATGTCTCACACTTTGAAGATACTAGAAAGGATGATAGATGCTAAACTGAGAGAAGTACAAATAGGTAAAGAGCAGATGGGATTTATGAAGGGAAGGGGAATAACAGATGGTATATTTTGTCTGAGACAACTAATGAAGAATTTTGGGGAAAGGCAAAGTGACCTACATATGGTATTCATTGACCTTGAAAAGGCTTATGACAGAGTCCCGAGACAAGAGGTATGGAGGAGTCTGAGGGAGAAGATGGTGCCAAACAAGTACATGCGATTGATACAAGAGATGTACTGGAATGTATTTACCAGAGTGAGGAGCAGTGTTGGTGAGACAGAGACTTTTGAGGTTAGAGTAGGATTACACCAGGGTTCGGCTCTGAGCCCATTTATCTTTAACATAGTGATGGATGTTATAATAGAGGAAGTAAGGGAGGCAGTACCATGGAACATATTGTATGCGGATGATATTGTTCTGTGCGCAGAGAGCAGGGAAGATCTGGAAATGAAATTGGAAAGATGGAGACAAGTACTGGAGGACAGAGGAATGAGAATAAGTAGATCTAAGACAGAATATATGTGTACCACCACTGAGGGGGATGATAAAGAAAGTATTCAGCTTGGTGGAGAGCAAATAAAGAGTTGATCAGTTTAAGTATTTGGGATCTTTTTTTAACGCTGTAGGAAGTATGGAAGAAGTAAAACATCGGGCACAGCCAGGCTGGAACAACTGGAGAGCGGCCTCTGGAGTTCTTTGTGACAAAAGAGTACCGCTTAGGTTAAAAGGAAAATTTCACAAGACAGTGGTAAGAACAGCAAGCATGAGAAAAACAGAGCAGAAGATGGATGTGGCAGAAATGAGAATGCTTAGGTGGATGTCTGGGGTGACAAGAGAGGATAGGATCAGAAATGACTACATAAGAGGGTCGACTGAGGTGGTGGAAGTATCAAAGAAAGTGCAGGAGGGGAGGCTGAGATGGTATGGACACCTGTTGAGGAGAGACGAGGACCACGCTGTAAGACATACTATGGGGATGGAGGTTCAAGGAAGAAGAAGAAGAGGGAGACCAAGAAAGAGATGGAAGGACTGTGTGAGAGGAGACTTACAAGAGAAGGGAATTGATGAGGCAGAAGCGCAGGATAGAAATACTGTAGATGGAAATGGCTCATCCGAAACGGCGACCCCATATAAAAATGGGAACCAGCTGGGAAGAAGATAGGTATGCTACAATGCAAATTACATACCTAAACTTTTGATAGGATCCTTTACACTTTCCAATTTACTTCAGGAATTCTTTTCAATTTTTTTTCATTTTCATTATCTTTTGTGTTTAATGACTGTCCACAATATATATATTTTCCTTGTGATAATATAACAAGACAATACATAAACAGTATATATTTTTGTGCAAATTTAAGCCCGCTCTGTCAATCCAAAAGTTATGAAATTATTTGCTTTATTAAGGGATATTTTGCTAAATTCTTAGCTTTGCTCTAAGTTTCCACAGAATGGGTAACACCGCCACAATATCTGTTATGCATTTTTATCTGAAGTTGCAGCTGATATCTTGTACTATGTCCATACATCTAACTATTAATCAATGAGCAATTTGTTTTCCATTTCAACACTGGTGGGGCATGAGAAAGCATATAATAATCTTGCTAACTGAATCAGAGTGAGAGCAAAAATTTAAGTTCTAAAATGAATCTGATGCAGCCACTTTTACATTTCCCAGCCATAGCAGGGACAAGCCTTGAGGGAATAAAAGGTGATTATTATTAATAGGGCTTAGCTTTTCCAGACCTCTGAGTCTTAAGTAGACTCTTCTTGGGCTGATTCTCAGGAATTAATCCTGAGAAGAAGGAAAAGAAGGAAAAAAATAATAAAAAAATATACTTTAAGAAACCTGTCTTATTTAAAAAATTTAAGATGTTGTTAACTGAAAAATCTTTGCTTTCAGAAAGAATACTTTTCATTTTTTAATTCTGTAGATAAATTGATCTTTGTTGGGTCCAATTTGGGTTCAATGAGTAAATGCTGCACTGTCAGTGTAATGGGAAAAATATTCCTGTAATTTTTAGTGATTTATTTAGGAATTGATTCATCATTATCCTCTAATATCTTTACACTGCTGTTGTAAAAGTGATTGGAACTGTAAAATGTTTTCATTTTTGTTGTGAACATGAGTGTGTGGCAGTGTAGCCAGTCCCTTGTTTTGTTTATCTTTCACTCTGAGTATGTGAACGCTGCCCTGAATCTTTCGTCTGCATTTTGGTAACACTAAAAGACATGTAAGAATCACGAATGCTCTCGTGTGAGAAGGACGCAACCGGTCCAGCCTTCAATTTGGCTATTTTACCAAATTATTAATACAAATGATTATCTATCCCTTGCAAGGGATCTAGTTCAGGAGTTCTGAAGACTAGGTGAATTAATCAAGTCCAGGAGACTAGGCCTGGGAGAAATTTGCCATGGTGTAATGAGTAATAAAGAAACAAGCTGAATACCAGGAATTTTCTTCAATACCCCTAAAATGGAAATCAGCACTTCAACTGCCTCCCAGTGGGAAGACATCACCTGGCCTCATCAGTAGTAAGACCCATACACACAAGGAATATCATATAATAGCAGGTAGGACAGGCCTACCCTATTTTCCAGGCAGCGTAAACATTAGTCTTCATACGCACCGTGTCAACTATGACACAGTACCATTCTCCGACCCATGTCTCCAGGCAAGAAGACTGACAAAAGTGCATATGTACAATAGTATTATTATCTTTGTATATGTATAATATTACTATTCTTATTCTCGTATCTTAATGTCATGGTGAGGGAAAATCCTCCCGCGACATCAGCATGTGGTGTTGACAGCAAGTGACCATGCGAGAATCTTGTGTGTCCTATACGGAGCCTTATTTGTATTACTTCTTTTGATCATTCTTTTTGTGAGGATGTCCTCCATGCATACACTTCAGTTTTTATATTTTTAAGTTTATTTGTGGTTGGCACCAAGGCCCATTCTCTTTTCCAATCTTGGTTTATCAATGGTTTGACAGATGTTATCCAGTCTGACACTGGGGCATGTGTAACTGTTGGAGGGATAGTACAGGCTAATTTGGCAGCTGAGTCTGCATTTTCATTTCCTTTTATTCCCATGTGTGCTGGAATCCAACATATTTCTATTGATAATCCTGATAGGAGGAGTTAATTAATTTTTATTTGTATTTCTTGTACTATTTGGTTTACTGATTTATACTGTCTTATAGCATCTATAGCACTACGTGAGTCACTGAAAATAATAAAGACACGCTTTTGCCTCAGATATCATATCAAGAGCCATTTGTATGGCCGTGACTTTGGCAGTAAATATTGATGATATTAAAGGTAGGCTTCTTTTGATTAACATATTTTTTGAATATGCAGATGCTCCTACTCCAACATTATTTTTGGAGCCATCTGTATATACCATGAATTTGTCTCCTTTTCTTCTAATCTGATCCAAAGCATGTTGGCGGTACATTTCTGTACTTGTCATTTGCTTTTTCAGCAGGTAAGACGGGGAGGTACATATCTTTATTTGTTTTAACATCCATGGTGGTGACAATTCTATTGGTGGGAGAAAAATTGGATTTATATTATGTAAGTTCATTAGGTATTTAACTCTTTTTTGGGAAAGAGCTAGTACTATTAATCTCAGTCACTAGACTATAATTTTGAAAGCAGTCAGCTGCAGGAGATGATCCTTGCTTGCAGTGAAAGACCTCTTCATATTGCTATCAAATTATGGTGGTGTTTCAAGGGCAACACACCTGCCTCTACCAAAAGCGAGCTTGTTGGGGACGATTGGAATGCTCCTGTGCACAATCTCACGCTTTCATGGTGCACTGCATCGAGAGTTTTTAATGCAGATTCTGAGGCGGATGAATATATTGGACAGCAGTAATCTATTATGGATAAGACTTGCCTTAAATATAATTAATAAAATGTCTCGCTTTGCTCCCCAATTAGTGTGTGATAACTTTTTCAATATGGCAAGGGCTTTGATGATAATGCATTTGATGTGCTCTTTCCAATTTAAATGTTGATCAAACATCACTCCTAGATATCTGATTTTTGTACAAAATTGTATTTCAGTGCTATAAAGGTGAAGTTTGATTGTTTGGTTCTTCAGCCATCTTTTGTCTTTGTAGAAGATGGTTGCTTTGTTTTATAAGTTGAAAATTTAAATCCAACTGAATTTGTCCAACTACATATATTTGAAATGGCAGTATTGAGAACTCTGAGCATGTCTCAAATTGCTACTCGTATAGTAAATAACAAAGTCATCAACATATGAACTGTTTTTTACACCACTTGGTAAATTTACAGTAATGTCATAAATTGCTAAAGCAAACAATATACAGCTCAAGACACTACCTTGAGGGATTCCTTCTTCCAGTTTATAGGTTACCGAGTAGGAATTTTCTACTCTTACTTGAAAAGTTCTGTTTGTTAAAAAGTTCTTAATAAATATTGGTAAGTGGCCTCTTAGTCCCTTGGAGTTGAGTTTTTGCATGATGTTATGTTTCCATGTTGTATCATATGCTTTTTCTACATCAAAATATATATAGCTACTGTTAATTTTTTTGTTCAAAGCCTTTTTTGATATGATCTTCTAAATGTGTTAAGGGATCTAGGGTTGATCTGCCAGCTATTGAACCTGATTGTGTTGGTGTTAGAATGGATTCTTTGGTTATTACATACATTAATCGTGCATTAACCATTTTTTCTAAGATTTTGCATAGGCAGCTTGTTAGGGATATTAGTCTATAATTGGATGGATTACTTGCATCCTTTCCTGGTTTATCTATTGGAATTATTATGGCATGTTTCCATTTATCAGGAAAGACACGTTTTTAGCCAGATACTATTATAAAAATAAATTTAATAAATAGATTTAGCTATAGGAGCTAATTTTTCTATCATTTCAAATGATATTTTATCACATCCTGGTGCAGAGGGATGACATGAGTTGATGGCATTATCTAGTTCATCCATGTTGAAAATATAATTATATTCCAGGTCTTCAAGAGTTTCAAAATTGAGTATTATATTTTCTTTTTGTTTTCTGATATTTTGAAAATGCATATCTAGGCTAGAGTAAGCACTGATGTTTTCAAAATGCTTTCCAATTATATTTGATATTTCATAAGTATCATGGTATATTTTTCCATTTAAATGTATTGCACTTCTTGGAGGTTTTATGTTTTCCATTGATTTTCCTTATCTTTTGCCAGATATCCCTTGTGGATGTGTTTGAAGATATGTTTGAGACATATTCTTTCCATGATGCGATTTTTTCAGCTATTACTGTTTTTCTAAATTTGACTGTATATTTGTTATATAGTAGTTTAATGTGGTTAATTGTTATGTTTGTTATAACTTATTTTGTTTAATATGTTTATATTATATGGCATTTTGTTGAGTGGTTTAAGGCGAGTTTTGAGTCTGTTAAGATTGCGACCCAATATATGTTTTATTTTACTTAAGGTTGTTAAGGTTGGATTCCACCATGGGACGGGATTTTGTGAAATGTGATTTGGTTTTTGGAATGCTTTTATCTGCAGCATTTATTATGAAGTTTGAGAACGATTCACATGTTGTATTGTGATCTTCGTTATGTGGGAATGGTGGTATGTTTATCCCAATTAGCTATTTGGATATCATATCTTGTAGGTGGCAATAGTTTGATATAACTTAAGTAGTTCAGAATGATTGGGAAATGGTCACTTGTGTATGAATCGTCTAGGACATTCCATTCAAATTTCTCGGTACATCATTTGAACATAATGAAATGTCAATTGAGGAAAATGTTGTGTGTATTTGAAAAATATGTAGGAACTTCACTTTCATTGAGACAACACAGTTTGTGTTTCATTATAGTTTTTTCTATGTTGGTTCCGGATATGTCAGTGGGGTTATTTCTGGGCTTGGCCCGTGTCGCTCCATGAAATAGGTTCCTTTAGCACTATTTCTAAGGTAAAATATTGCTATAATACCAGAGAACAGCTAAATTGGAAATGCCAGATTATTCTGGCTCGCTCACCTTTATTATAAGGTGTCGGTATGATTTCTGGGGCGAGTGAAACCACTACCACAGGTCCTTTTCCATTTAGCCTCTCCCTACCTCAAAAAACCTCAAAAAGAGAGGAGCCGACCTAAGGCTCACTACCCGCTACCGTTATAGCTAGCGCCTCTGACGTCATTCCTTTGATAGCACTGCTACGCTGCACACACGTTTTTCTTTGCTGTGTTGTGTTTTTCGCTTTTTGGAACCTTATTTTCACCATGGATCGTCAATCTGCTTCTGCATCCAAGTTAAGTACTGCTATTATAGTTGACACTATTTAGGGGCTGCCCTTGGCATATTTAACCGAATTATTTAGGTTTTTATGAGTTGACGACCCACCAGCGCCGGCCCCGAGCCACCACAGCGGCGCGCTCCTTTGTGTCTCCTTATTTCGTGTCTCTCGTGGTCTCCCGTACCGAGTGAGCTCGATTCATTAAGGCAGTATTGTTATACGTATTATTAATTGTGATGCATTATTGACGTTTTAGTCTCTACACGGGGGATTTTACTGAGCACATGTTCCCGTTTTGTAGCCTATCGGAACCCTACCGACCCAGTTTTCATGCATGCATGTTCCTTGTTGGTTAGGTTACCTTGTTAGGCTCTGTTATATTTATGCTAGTCCTACTTTTAGTCCTAGCCTACCCTGGCCGCCTGTCCCGCATTTATTTGTCACGACACTAGGCCAGCTGCTCGGAGTTACCAGGTCTTGACCACCCTTCCCGGTTGGTCCTACCTAGTCCCACCTGGACGTTCCTCTTTCTCTTCACCTCATTTTATTTCCCTTTCCCCCCGTGTAAGCTGTACATTTCATTTCATTTTATTTCATATCTATGAGTCGGCTACGGTTGGCCTATAGACCTTCCTTTTGCCTGGCCTTCTTCACCTCGTGTGTGTCCACACCCAACCGTGAGAAGTCCAGACGATCACGTAGTAGCCACCACGCTGCCGCTCTCCTCTCCCTCCCCCCACGTCTCCCACCTAGGTGGGGTGATATCTCGCTAACGTTGTCGCTGACAGCCGATCCGAGCACCCCCTCGGGGGATGGAGGGAGGTCCCCATGGGGACCCACGGTGTGTTGGTGGCGCTACCCTGCCGTTCTCATCCCAGAGTAGGGGAGGAGCTCGGCTCTACCCAGCCTCAGCCGGCCACCAGGCTCGGGTGAGCTCGGCTCCCCTCAGCTCTCTGGGCCATACCCCTGCCTTTAGTCACCCCCTCCCACCCGCTCTGGCGGAACCAGGATTCCGGCATAGCCGGACTCCTTGAGGGTGCTGACTATTTGGAGACTCCAGCCTCCAGCGGGATGACATTATGTCATGTATCACGTTTATATTTTCCTGTGTATTTGTCTTAGTTTAAACTTTCGAAGCCACCGTGCTTCTCTGGAAGCTACCCCTCCCTTTTAGATTAAGTTTTATGGCGGAGTTACCAAGCTCCGACACCTTACCCGATCTCTCCCATCTCGACACCCGGTACCTGCTTGGACTACTACTTCTCCGGTGTATGGCAATAGTAGCTACCCCGATTCAGTAGTTTTCTGTTCTCCGGTGTCACCGGAAACACTGTTAACTACTTGCTACTAGCTCTACCGGATTCTCCAGCATGGTGCATGGCAAGAGAAGGCCGAGACAGGGATAATTCAACAACAATGGAACACTCTGGTGTTATGGCATATCAACCACGGACATTGTCCGAACGGTAAACAATGGTGCTCATGTATCATTCCCTTTACAGGCCACCCATTGTATGGAGACCGGCTGCAACGCCGTCCTCCACGATCCCTGTGGGCACGATGTCTGCCGGACCCACGCCACCTGCGCAGTCCAACTAGAGGGTTCAGTAGTGTGGCACCATGAGAACTGTGTCACCTGCTACGATCTCGTGGAACGAGTCTCCTCTGATGTAAGTGACTCTCCGGCGTGTACATAATAATACAAGGTGGACCATTGTAATATATATGTCAGTCATATGCCTCCTAAGTTAAGTTACAATAATAAGAGTTAAGTTCAAGTTTAACACTATCCCTTCTCTTACAGGGAGCCCAGTCTGTTCAGGATGCTGCTCTTTCCACCCTCAAGGTATGGGTGGGCGGCTTCAGGCGAAATGTAGCCAAGGCAAGACCATACATCCTCTCCCAAGAGATGGCTATTTTGATCTTCCCCGGGGAGAGGAGCACCGGCTACGTGGACCCCTCATAGCAGCTCCCCTCACAGCATCTATTCAAGACGCAGTGTCCCAACACCCAGAGGAGGCTTCGGCGCAGGAGGTCGCAGAAGAGGTCGCGGCACTAGATCTCGATGTCGAGCCCATGACGGTGGACGGCATGGGCAACAGTAAGTGAGGCAAGTTTTGTAGGTGCTCAAGGCCTCCCCTTGAGCACATCTAGACATTCTTCCCCTTCTTCTTCTACTTCCTTCCAGGGATTCTATGGGGGATTTCCATCAGCTGGATCGAAATCTCTCTCGGCAATCCCTAAAGTCAAGGGCAAGCGTGACTCTAAATCGCTGCCAAAGCCCCTTCCTAGAAAGCCAAGTAGCAGCCAAGTCCATAAAACTCTGGCTCACCATCCCGGAGCGGACAAACCCAAACATGGGTCTCTCTCCAGAGGGTCGAAGACCAAGTCTTCCAAGGAAAGAGCCCACTCTTCCTCTGCCGACCCTATGGCATCCACCTCTAAAGGTACGATACCGAAAGTATTCAAGGAGAGGGCAGAGCCCCCCTCCTTTGACCAGGAAGCATTCGCATCCAACATGATGCAACAAATGGGGAACATGGTTGTAAACTTGGTCAACACCAAGTTTCAAGAAATTCTAGAAAGGCTGGTCACACAGGAGACCATAGTCGCAGGTCTCCAGCAAGGCGTAGCGACGGGGCTTCAACAAGCCGGCCAAGCAGCCCAAGGCCAGCTTATGCCGGACTCCTCCACTCTCCCTCCCTTCCACCCAAGCAACCCATGGAGGGTGGCTAACTATGCACCTTTTGTAAACGGCATGCTTACGATTGAGGGCTGCGGAACTCGAAGGATTGAGGACTTCCGAGTTCCACCCACCAGGGTTGCAAGCCCCTTTCATAGGCTATGTCCGTCTTAAGGAATCTGCCTTGATCAGGGAGGACAAGGTCCTGAAAGAGACGGTTATCCTCTCTCAGGACCAGGCACAACAGGATTGGATCCGTAACCTGGATGAATGGTAGTGTGTAAACACTAAGGTTACGGCCTTCAGGAGTCCCTTCACAATTTTCACTGTGGACGCGGAGACCCCAATCCCGTTCACATCTAAAGTGGCAGAACTCGCTCTGCAAGCTGCAATGAGAGATGAGCCTATGCCACAGCTCCGGGAGATGGAACCAACATCTCTGCTACTTCCCGGAACAGATGACCTCTGGGTAGACCTCCCAGCCACCTTCTCGGTTGGCAAACTCAAACCTGACTGCGCCATCTCTCTATTTAGTGAGAGACTACCCAGGCTGTCTGATGGGCTCATCCAGACAGAATTCGACGCTAGGACACAGCTTGCGAGGTCCCTCAATGTACTAGTCATGACGGAAGCAGCGGCTCTTATCTATGCACAAGAGCCGTTGTTCAAGATCATTGCTAAGGCACAATTGCTAAGTATGCAATGCGACTTATATGATTTTGTTGTGGCTAGGAGGAACTGCAGGAAGCATGTCCTAGCAGAATCCACTATCAGGCATGAACCCAACAAACTCCTGGCCTCTTCAATATGGGGAGCGGATCTTTTTCCAGCCTCAGCTGTAAACGAGGTGCAACATGAGGCTGCTAGGTTGAATCAAAGCCTAAGGGTTCAGTGGGGATTAGTCTTCAAATGGAAATCGGAGTCTTCCACATCGAATCCCAAAGCCGAGAAAAAGACTAGGAAGTTCCAGCCCTTCCAGGCACCGCAGCAGCAAGCTTTGGTTCAGGCAGTACCGGTTCCCCAACCCTCAACCTCTAAGAGTCAACCCCAACAGCAGTTCGTGCTGTTGACACAGCCCCAACAGCTGCAGGCGTCAACCTCCTTTGCTGTCTCCCCGGCCTTCAACCCCACCTTTGAAAGCCATCATTTGTCAATGGCCCTTTCCAATATATGGTTTGGTAGGGGGCAACAGCAGCTAGAGGCGCCTTTCGTCAACGAGGCGGCGGAAGGGCTACCAGCAGAGGCAGAGGTTCATGCGGAGGAAGTGGAGGCCGCCCATCAGCAACCCAATGAGAACCTCCAGGTAGGAGGGAGGCTGTACCTCTTTCGTCAATGTTGGAGGTTCAGCAATTGGGCCCAAAGTATTGTGTCCAAAGGTCTGGGTTGGAGTTGGATCCAAGGTCCACCTCCACCCAACACCTTCTATAAAGAACCAACAGCGGAATTGATAGAGTATTCCCGCGATCTCCTTCAAAAAGGAATAGTGTCGAGAGTCAAACATTTAAAATTTCAAGGTCGCTTGTTCAGCGTGCCAAAGAAAGACTCAGGCAAATGAAGAGTAATCTTAGACTTGTCCTGTCTAAACTTATTCATTCATTGCGACAAGTTCAAGATACTGACCATTTCACAGGTGCGGACCTTACTTCCCCGTGGGGCCGTCACCACCTCTATAGATCTTACAGACGCCTACTATCATGTCCCAATAGCAAGACACTTCCGCCCGTTCCTAGGCTTCAAGTTAGGAAACCAAGCCTACTCCTTCAAGGTGATGCTCTTCGAGCTCAACATAGCCCCAAGGATATTTACAAAGTTGGCAGATACAGTAGTCCAGGAACTAAGGTCTCAGGGGATCATGGTAGTAGCCTATCTGGATGATTGGCTCGTGTGGGCCTCAAGCATCGAAGCTTGCCGCAAAACAACTGCCACGGTCATCCGTTTTCTGGAATACCTAGGTTTCAAGATAAACAGGACAAAGTCCCGGCTAACCCCGGTGTCCCGTTTCCAGTGGCTGGGAGTCCACTGGGATTTGGATTTGCACACACTATCAATCCCGCCGTTGAAAAGGAAAGAAATAGCCAAGGCAACCAAACAATTTCTCAAGTGCAAACAGAAGTCCCGGAGAAACCAAGAAAGGATCTTAGGTTCTCTCCAATTCGCTTCAGTGACGGACATCCTGTTGAAAGCCAAACTGAAAGATATAAATCGGGTTTGGCGTTCAAAAGCAAACAAAAGATTCCGGGACAGATTAGCTCCGATTCCGGCGATCTTACGGAAGCGTCTTCGTCCCTGGACGGAGGTCAAGAACTTGTCAAAGACAATTCCACTACAATTCCCTCCGCCGGCCTTAGTGATCCACACAAATGCATCACTAACAGGTTGGGGAGGGTACTCACAGTACAAGAAGGTACAAGGAACATGGCCCCTTCAATTCCACCAGCTTCATATCAATGTGCTGGAAGCCATGGCGGTGTTCCTCACCCTGAAGAAACTGCGCCCAGCCAAGAAATCTCATATCAAGCTGGTGCTTGACAGTGCAGTGGTAGTACACTGCATCAACAGGGGAGGTTCCAAATCAAGCCACATGAACCATGTCATGATAGCCATCTTTTCACTAGCAGGCAAAAACAAGTGGCACCTATCAGCCACTCACCTTGCCGGAATAAGGAATGTGGTGGCGGATGCGCTATCACATTCAGTCCAACTGGAATCCGAATGGTCCCTGGACAAGAAGTCATTCAGTTGGGTATGTCTGCTAGTACCAGGGCTTCAGGCGGATCTCTTCGCCACAGAGTTGAACCACAAACTCCCTTGTTATGTGGCCCCCAACCTGGACCCTCTGGCTTATGCCACGGACGCGTTGGCTATAGATTGGAATCAATGGAACAAGATTTTCCTTTTTCCTCCGGTGAATCTTCTCATGAAAGTTCTGGGCAAGCTCAGGACATTCAAGGGTCACGTCGCTCTGATAGCTCCCAATTGGCCCAAGAGCAATTGGTTCCCTCTTCTGCTGGAGTTGGGCCTCCGCCCTCAACGGATTCCCAACCCCAGGCTGTCACAGCTGGTGCAAACGTGGACTGTGTTCGCTTCCTCAGGAATTCAGAAAGCCCTAACTTTGTGGACTTCATGAAGTTTGCAGCACAGAGGGACGCCGATATCGATCCTCAGAACATCATGTTCTTAGAATCTGATAAAAGTGAATCAACCCTTCGTCAATATGATTCAGCAGTTAAAAAACTGGCTGCATTCCTGAAGGAATCTAATGCACATGCCATGACCACAAATCTTGCAATCTCCTTTTTCAGGTCATTATTTGAAAAAGGTTTGGCAGCTAGTACCATCACTACTACCAAATCAGCTCTGAAAAAGATTTTCCAATTCGGATTCAAGATAGATTTAACGGATTCATACTTTACTTCTATCCCCAAAGCTTGTGCCAGGCTCAGACCTACTGAGAGGCCCAAGTCAGTGTCATGGTTCTTAAATGATGTTCTTAAGTTAGCCTCAGACACTAACAATACCTCGTGTGACTATCTAGCCCTATTGAGGAAAACACTATTCCTCATAAGCTTAGCCTCAGGAGCAGAATTTCAGAACTGTCGGCCTTATCTAGAGACCCAGGTCATATAGAATTTCTCCCTTCAGGGGAAGTGCTACTTTCTCCAGATCGCCAATTTCTTGCCAAAAATGAGGATCCATTAGATAGGTGGGCCCCCTGGAAAATTGTTCCGCTTCCACAGGACCCATCCTTATGCCCAGTCACTTCATTGAAAGCTTACTTAGACAGGACAACCTTGATATCTTCTGGACCTCTATTTATTAGAGAAAAAGGTGGCACTATTCCCCTAAAAGGTATTAGGCAACAAGTTTTATATTTTATCAAACAAGCCAACCCGCAGTCCTTCCCACGGGTACATGATATTAGGGCTATAGCTACCTCAATAAACTTTTTCCAACATATGAAATTCGAAGATCTGAAGAAGTACACTGGCTGGAAATCTCCGACAGTATTCAAACGCCATTATCTTAAGTCCTTAGAAGCCCTTAAGTATCTGGCAGTAGCAGCGGGAAACACAGTTTCCCCCGATACTGCCGGAGATAGTAGTAAGTAGTCCAGCTTATGTCTCTCCTTTGCCTTCTCCTTCCTACGGGCCTCATTAGCATTCTTGCCTTAGCCCAGTTACGTCACAGCCATACTGGTCCTTGGATGTAACATATTGTACATATTAATTAGTTCATAAGTACCTTCCATCTGAATGTATATTTACTATAATGATTTATGTTTTATATAGTTTTAAGGTTGTATAGTCTTTATGTTACCTGTTTGTAACTTAATTTAGATTATAATCAACTAACCTTAATTGTTTTTGTTTCAAATTTGCTTTTTGAAAATATTTGTGGACTTCCTCTTCCCAAGCTTGGTATTTTCTCTGGTACTATTTCACGGAGCGACACGGGCCAAGCCCAGAAAAGGGATTTTGACGTAGGAAAAATCTATTTCTGGGCGAAGGACCTGTGTCGCCCAGTGAAATCCCACCCTTACTTTTTTCCCCCCCCTGTGTAGACCAAGCTTGGGTGCTATCTGCAGGAATGACGTCAGAGGCGCTAGCTATAACGGTAGCGGGTAGTGAGCCTTAGGTCGGCTCCTCTCTTTTTGAGGTTTTTGGATGTAGGGAGAGGCTAAATGGAAAAGGACCTGTAGTAGTGGTTTTACTCACCCCAGAAACCATACCGACACCTTATAATAAAGGTGAGCGAGCCAGAATAATCTGGCATTTCCAATTTAGCTGTTCTCTGGTATTATAGCAATATTTGACTTAGAAATAGTGCTAAAGGAACCTATTTCACTGGGTGACACGGGTCCTTCGCCCAGAAATAGATTTTTCCTACGTCAAAACCCCTTTAGTATCCCATAATGGATTATGTGCATTTAAATCTCCTACTATAAGTAGGGGTTCCTGTATACTTTTGCTAATAAGTTCAGAAAAATCACTAAAATTTGAATTGAAATTTGGTTGGTTATATAAATTACAAATAGTGATTTTACTTTCGTCAGGCATATAGAGTTTAACAGCTGTTATTTGATATGACATAGATGCTATGTTAAAAGGTTCATATGTTATGCTATTATGAACGTATATAGCTGTGCCTAATTTTCCACCGTCAGTTGGTGAATACGTAACAGGCAATTTTATAGTGTTGGATATTTGTAAGGTTACTTCCTATGTTGTAGATATATGCACATTGGGTTGTGGTCTCGTATGATTCTTTGTAATTCACCCAGACGTAGTCAGGTTAAGAGGCCATTTATATTCCATTGAATAATTTTATATTCCACAATTGGGAGGAATTGGTGTGAAATTCTGTAAATTGATTGCTGATTTATTTTGCCTTGTAGTTTATATGCATTTTAATTTATTTGTGGTTTTTTAATCGTTGTATTCGTATTGGTAATTAGATTCAGCAGTTGTTTGTTTTTCATAATTGAATATTAATGAGTCTGTTTGATTTTATAATTTCCTTTTTGTATTTTAAGGATTCAGAATATAATTTGTTCTCATGTTGGTGTGTTAAAGGGCATTCCTTAATTTAATAAAATTGTCCATACAATTGTCCTCTGTCTTGGTGGTTAGTTGGTTATATGTACCTACGAAGCACTCATTACACCCACAAGACGAAGCATATTTGGTGATGTTAATTATTGGTTCAGAAGTATTTGATCTAGCTTTAGAAATTTCTGGTTTTGTAATTCTATTGGTCCTTTTCTGTAGTGATAAGGACTGTCAGTTTGATGGGTTATTTGATTTGCTGTTATTAATGGAATATTTGGGTGTTGTGGATGGTTGGGGAGTGATAGTTATATTTTGGTTTAGTTTAATGGTATGATTTTCATTAGTATTATTTGATGGGAATTGTCGAGTGATTAATTGTTTCTTTACTCTCCAGATGTTGGCTGTTTGATAGAGATTGAGGGTAATTGTGTATTTCCACTTGTGATGAGGTTAGTATAATATCTTTTTTTAAATGTTCCCCTGGTGTAGCTAAGAGTTTCTTTGGATTTATTGTAATTTTCAATAGTATTCACTTTTTTTCCCTTAGGTGGGCTTCGTTCTAGTATTCTTTTCTTCTTGTCAGTTCGATTACTATTATCATTTAACTCCTCTTCCATTGGAAGTGCTTTTCCATGGATAACTGAATCATCCATGTTAGTGGTGGTATTGGTTGGTATAATATCACTTTTATTTTGCGTTTCATTATTATTGGTATGAAATTTAGTTTCAACGTTTATATTATCTTGTTAGTTATTGTGCTGCTTGATGTCTTGATTTTTAGTTACATTTGAAAAGGTGGGGAGTTTGGATGGATTATTAACTCCTCTTACTTTTAGCTCGAGTCTGGCTTCCGTGACTGACATTCCTGTCCTATTTATTAACAACTGAAGTTCTGTGTTGTATTGGTAAAATGAGCATTCTTTAGATTTCGCATGATGGGCTAGTCCACAATTTATACATTTTTGGTGATTACAGTTCCAATTAGTGGTATGGTTTCTGATGTGCAGACTGCACATATTGCCTTATTACAGCATTTTTTGTATGTGTCCATACCTTGAGCACTGGGTACATTGTAATGGTTTTGGAACGAAAGGACGAACTTCTCTATTTTGTCCGAGAATTTTTATTTTAAATGGTAGGTCTTGGCCTGTAAATTTTATTTTGGCAATGTTGATATTTTTATTCTTGTCTTTCCTACTTGAAATTGAGAATATTTAAATCGTGAATATTGTTATATCTCAATTTTAACCCTTTAACGCCGATTGAAAGTATTAAACGTCGACGAAAATTGTCTGTCGGAAGCTGACCCGACGTACAAAATGTCGATGAAAATTTTTTTTTTTTAAATTCGCGGAAAAATAGTTATAGGCCTACTAGGCGAAAACTTTTGAATCGCGCCTTGGGGGATGCTGGGAGTTCATGGATCAAGCTGTTGTTTTGTTTACAATTGTTACCCAGGTGCGCCAGCGCGAATTACTTTCTTCTCGCACTAAAAAGCATCAGCGACACATCTCAGAAATTATTTTGTCACTTTGACATAATTTTTGCACCATTTTATATTAGCCATTACATAGAGTTTTATATATGAAAATGTGCGTAATTTCATGTAGAATACAACAAAAAATCAACTCATGGTTGTAGCTTTTATCAGTTTTGAAATATTTTCATATAAATAACGATAAGTGCCAAAATTTCAACCTTCGGTCAACTTTGACTCTACCGAAATGGTTGAAAAACACAATTGTAAGCTAAAACTTATATTCTAGTAATATTCAATCATTTACCTTTATTTTACAACAAATTGGAAGTCTCTGGCACAATATTTCGATTTATGGTGAATTTATGAAAAAACTTTTTCCTTTCGTCCGTGCGGTAACTCCGAAAAAATCAGAAATTTTTTCGTCCGATGGTCGTAATGTTTGCACAGTTTTATCTTGGCCGTTACAGAAAGTTTTATATATGGAAATGTGCACAATTTCATGTAGAACACAACAAAAAAACAATTCATGGTTGTAGCTTTTATCAGTTTTGAAATATTTTCATATAAATAACAATAAATGCCAAAATTTCAATCTTCGGTCAACTTTGACTTGACTGATATGGTCGAAAACGCAATTGTAAGCTAAAACTCTTACATTCTAGTAATACTCAATCATTTAACTTCATTTTGCAACAAATTGGAAGTCTCTGGCACAATATTTTGATATATGGTGAATTTTAGAAAAAAAAATTTTCCTATGTCCGCGCGGTAACTGCCGAAAAAATCATACATTTTTTCGTCCGATTGTCGTAATGTTTGCACAGCTTTATATTAGCCGTTAAATAAAGTTTTATATATGAAAATGTGCGCAATTTCATGTAGAATACAACAATAAACAATCCATGGTTGTAGCTTTTATCAGTTTTGAAATATTTTCATATAAATAACGATTAGTGCTAAAATATCAACCTTTGGTCAACTTTGACTTGACTGAAATGGTCGAAAAACGCAATTGTAAGCTAAAACTCTTATATTCTAGTAATATTCAATCATTTACCTTTATTTTGCAACAAATTAGAAGTCTCTAGCACAATATTTCGATTTATATATGGAAATGTGCACAATTTCATGTAGAACACAACAAAAAAACAATTCATGGTTGTAGCTTTTTCTGGGCTCAGCTCGTGTCGGCCTATGAAATATCCTTAAGATCATTATTTCTAGGTAAAATTAATCTAAAATTACCAGAGAAAAACAAAATTAAGAAAATGTCAGTAAAACTGACTCGCTCACTCTATAAAAGAAGTGTCGGTATGGGAATATAGGCGAGTGGGATCACTACCACGAGTCATTCACCATTTAGACCTTCCAACATAAAATCCCCACCAGAGAGAGCTGATACTAAAGGGTGATGCGGCCGCTACTACTACTACTACCGACGCCACGGACAGCAGCGCCCCTAGCGGTCATCCTTAATCATTAGCTTCACAGCGCTAGAGTGCTTTTTTCCTCTCGTGTTGTTTTCTTGGAATTATCTCATCAGTTACGATGGAACGTGCTGCTATTGCTTCGGCTAAGTTAAGTGCCTCATAAGTAGTATTTTCTAGTGTTTTAGTCTTCCAGGGACCAGTATTTTCCTTTTTATAGGTCATATACGGTCTCCCGGTTGACTCGTGGCGGCCGTGTGCCGCCTCGTGTTAAGATTTCCCAGTCTCCCATACTGGGACATCTTATGCTTATGGGCTTATTATATTTACGTTCATCGTTTATTACATCGTTTTTATAGCTAGGACACAGCCCCTTTAACATTTTCTCTTAGTTTGGTATTTAGGGCTATACCGTGTTTCTGGCCCAGCATCCCAGCTCTTGCTTGCTCTTCATCGGCTACCGCTGGCTCCGAGTAGTCAACTGTTCTACGGAACAGCTTGCCTTCTCCTGGGCTTCTTTCTCTTTTTACTAAAAAGTGTTCTTTTCCTCCTTTACAGATGTATTATGCCAGTGTTATTTAGGGGTGTTAAGGCCTAGCCTAGGTGCTTGTGCCATGTGTTGGTACAGTCTGGTTCACGTGGCCCCTCTATGGTTGTGTTGCTATCGCGGCTTAGGCCACCTGCGATCACGTGTCCCTTAGCACCTTACCCTTCCCCTTCCCTCCCTACCAGGTATAGGGAGGGGTCTGGTGGATCTCCTTGGTTGCCATGACAACCACAGTAGCCTACCTCCCTCTCTCTCTGAGGAGGCCTGGAGCTCCATTCCAGCTGGGGTTTAGGGCAACCACTTGTCTCGGGTACCAGGTTACCGAGCAGGTAGTTGTAGTGACGGGGGGGGTAGGCCACCCCCCCTCTCTCTCTCTCCCGCCGTGACCCCCCCCCCCCCCCCTTATTGACTCAGTCCCCACCCTTCCCCTACCGTAACGGACGGAGCCTCCGCTGAAGCCGGGGGCCCCTTTGATTATAGGTCCGTCTGGCTCCGCCAGTGGGCGGGGTGGACAATTACTAGTGGTCTGTTGCTTGCCTACTATATCCTGTTTTCCGCTACCGGAGGAGAGCTCGCTCCTTACCCGGGCACTCTTCTAGTAGACGGAAAATTTTATACTTCGTTATATACGGATATACCCTTAATATTACGGTGAATTTTAGCTTTAATTTATTTTATGTACTATCTCCGTCGTGGTTTCATGGCTCCTCACCACTCCTGGTTGGAATCTTTTTCCTGTCTCCGGCGTAGCCTTAGACCAACTCCAACCGCCTAGTTACCACACGTATTACAGCGGGGCTCTGGTTTAATCTAACTTACATGCTCCGGCATGCAGCGGAGTATTTGTTAGGCTGTAAGTGTGCACCTGATACTCATGTATCTCTCCACTTACAGGCTACCAACTGTCAGGTCCCAGGTTGCAAACCGCTACGTTGTACGACCCCTGCGCCCATGAAGAGTGTAGGACCCACGCCCCGTGTGCCACCACCCACAACGGACTGATCGTTTGGCACCCGGAGGCTTGCACCATCTGCTACGACCTCGTTAGTCAGCTTTTGGGTGGGTAAGTCTACTCTTAGACTTTTCTTGGTCTTATCACTACTAACACTTAGTTTTAAGCTTCGTTAAACCCTATCTCCGCCGTTAGAAGCTTCATATCGCCTTCTCTTTCAGGCTGCCGCCGTTGAAGGAAGTCGCCCCTGGCAACCCATGAAGGCTTGGGAGTGGGGCGGCTTCGGGAAGAAACGCCGCAAAGGGCCGGCCAGCCGTTATTATTCTTGAAAAATAAGAAAGCTGGCCCGTCCAGATCTTCCCCCACCGGTGGCAAGTCGACCGGTTACGTGGACCCCATCTCGGCAGCCCCTCTCATAGCCTCGATTCAGCAGGAGGTGCAGCAGGCGTTCGGGTCCGTCTCTACGCAGGAGCCGGTCCCAGATGTGGCCAACCTGGACCTGAATATTGAGCCTATGGCGGTAGGGGCAGAGGATTTGTTGTTGAGGTAGGTGTGTCGGGCGCCCAAGGTCTTTCCTTGGTGCTCCTGGATCTTCTTACCCCTGTCCCTTCTTCCTCTCATTCCAAGGCTTCACGGGGGGGATCTGAGATCCATACCCGCTCTCCCACTCTCTCTGTACCCCCGAAGGTGAAGGGACAGAGAGAACAGAAGACACTGCATAGACGACTTCTAAGAAGTCGTCGTCTTCTTCAGCTAGGAAGTCTACGACTTCCTACGCTGACGCAGTGAAAGCAAAGCCTAGCTCTTCCTATTCTAAGAGCTCTAGAAGCAAGGCTTCTAAGGAGAAGGCTCGCGCTCCGGCCGAGCCAACGCCTTCTCCGGCATCTACCGGATCTACTCCGGTAACTCCTGTTGGGGTGGCGGGACCGAGCTCCTTTGATCCCACCACCTTTTCAGCAGTTGTGATGCAACAAGTGGGAGAGATGGTTGGCTCTCTTGGCTCTAAGTTTGAACAGATGTTTGCACAGCTGTCAAACACCATCAACCAGTCTGGCCAGTCTATTCAAGATCTCTCTAGCACGACGACCGCTTTGCTGGTCTTGACCAGGCTCCTCAGCCAAGCTCCCCTGTAGCAGGTACTGGTATTTTACAGTTACCTCCTTACGAATCCCTACCAGCCTTCTCCATGGATAACCCATGGAGAGTGGCCGCTTATGCCCCCTTCAAGGACGGCATGATTTCTATCCCGGAGTGTGGAACTCGAAGGATTGAGGACTTCGAGTTCTATCCTCCCGGACTGACTCAGCCTTTCATTGGGTATGCTAGGCTGACCGTTGCTGCTCTCACTAGAGAGGATAAGATCTCCCCGAGAGACTGTGCTGTATAGTAGGGATCACGCACAGCGGGAATGGGTTCACTGCCTGGAGGATTGGGAGTGTACCAACACCAAACTCCAAGCATTCAAGAGTCCATTCACTATTTTCGCTACGGAGGAGGAGGCTTCTCTTCCGTTCGCTACCAAAGTAGTTGAAGCGACTCTTCAGGCAGTCCTCAAGGACGAGCCCATGCCACAGTTGAGGGAAGCGGAATCTACTTCTCCGCTCTTCCCGGCCTTTGGAGAATTGTGGGAGAACTTGCCTGCCACGTTTCTCAGTAGGTAAGCTTAAGCCAGACTGCGCAATGGATCAGTTTGGCGAGAAGCTTCCAAGACTGCCTGATACCCCTTATTCGGCAGAGTTTGATGCCCGTACAAGATTTGGGAGGTCTCTTAACTCCTGATCATTACGGAAATGGCTTGCCCTGTCTTACGCCACAGAACCTTTATTCAAGATTCTGGCTAAATCACAGCTTCAGACAGTCCAAGCTGATGCTTTTGACTTCTTCCTAGCTAGAAGGAACTGCCGAAAGCATGTCTTGCAGGAGGCAACTATCAGGCATGAGCCTAATAGACTCTTAGCCTCCAGCATGTGGGGTGCTGACCTCTTCCCAGAGGGCCTCTGTTGATGAGGTGCACCACGACGGCTGCTAGGCTTTTAACAGAGCCTTAAGGAAAAAAAAAAAAAAATTTGGAGCCAGATGGGGTGCCATCCTTCTTGCCAAGAGGAAACAAGAGACCGCCCCCGCTGCTGGTAAGAAGCTAAAGAAGACAGGAAGAAAGGTTCCAGCCTTACCAGAAACAACAGCAGCAACAGCAATTTTGTTCAGGCCGTCCCAGTTACACAACAGGGGACAGCCGGTTTTTCAACTTCGAAGCAGACTCAAACCCATTCTCCTGTTGTCTCCTCAAAGTTAACCTTCCACCTCTTACGCAGTCTCGCTGGCCTTCAATTCAATGTACGAAAGCCAGGCCTACCCAACCTTTAATAGGTTCTCTAGGGGTAGCAGGGCGAGGGGCCACTTTTGCCAACGTGGCACAGGAAGAGCTGCAAGAGGTAAGCACTTCAGAGGAGGGCGCGGAGGTCAACCCGCCCAACAACAGTGAGGCTCCCCAGGTAGGAGGGAGGCTGTTCCTCTTCCGTCACAGGTGGGGGTTCAGCAAATGGGCACAGAGCATCGTGTCCAAAGGATTGGGTTGGAGTTGGATCAAAGATCCTCCTCCAATCAAATCATTCTATCAGGAACCATCAAAGGAATTGACAGATTATGCGGAGGAACTCCTTCAGAAAGGAGCTATTGCGAGAGTCAAGCATCTAAAATTTCAAGGTCGCTTATTCAGCGTGCCAAAGAAAGGCTCAACAAAAAGAAGGGTAATCTTAGACTTGTCAAAGCTAAACTCTTTCATTCGTTGCGACAAGTTCAAAATGCTCACCATCTCGCAGGTACGGACCTTACTTCCCCGTGGGGCCGTCACAACCTCCATCGATCTTACAGACGCATACTATCATATCCCTATAGCCAGACACTTCCGTCCATTCCTAGGCTTCAAACTAGGAAATCAGACGTTCTCATTCAAAGTGATGCCCTTCGGTCTGAATGTAGCCCCCAGGGTATTCATGAAAGTAGCAGAAGTGGTAGTTCAACTGTTGAGAACTCAAGGGATAATGGTAGCAGCATACCTCGACGATTGGTTGATCTGGGCACCAACGGTCGAGGAATGTCTCAAAGCCGAACGAAGAAGGGTAGGTTCAATTTCTGGTGGAAACATCTGGGTTCCAGATAAAACAAAACGAAATCCAGACTCACTCGGAGTCTCGTTTTCAGTGGCTAGGAATCCAATGGGATTTGTCTTCCCACAATCTGTCAATTCCAGTGGTCAAAAGAAAAGAAATAGCCAAGTAAGTCTGTGAAACAATTTCTCAAGTGCAAACAAACATCAAGGAGAAACCAGGAAAGAATCCTAGGTTCTCTTCAGTTTGCCTCATGAGAGACATCCTCCTGAAAGCAAGGCTCAAAGATATAAATCGAGTTTGGCGATCGAGAGCAAACGTCAAATTCTCAGACAAGTTGTCAGTAATTCCACAGATCCGTCGCAATCAGCTCCGTCCTTGGACAAAAGTGAAGAATCTTGCCAAATTGGTACCCCTTCAATATCCCCTTCCAGTGTTAACCATTCACACGGATGCTCCTGTCCGGATGGGGGGGATATTCTCAATTCAAACAAGTTCAGGGGACTTGGTCAGTTCAGTTCCGCCAGCTTCACATAAACGTCCCTGGAAGCATTGGCAGTATTTCTTACCCTGAAGAGACTCCTTCCCCCGAAGAAGTCCTCAATCTAAAGACTAGTTTTTGGACAGTGCAGTGGTAGTACATTGCATCAACAGGGAGGGTCCAAATCCAAACACGTGAATCATGTCATGATAGCCATCTTTGCGCTAGCAGACAAACACAGATGGCATCTGTCGCCACTCACCTGGCGGGGGTAAGAATGTGATAGCAGACGCTTTGTCCCGGTCAGTCCCTCTGGAATCAGAATGGTCCCTAGACGACAGGTCATTCCAGTGGATATGCCGGAGAGTCCCAGGTCTCCAAGTAGATCTCTTCTGCCTCACAAGCGAACCACAAGCTCCCTTGCTATGTGGCCCCCACCAACCTGGACCCTCTGGCTTATGCCACGGACGCCCTGTCGTTAGATTGGAATCAATGGAGGAAAATCTATGTTTTTTCCTCCAGTGAATCTTCTTTTGAAAAGTCTTTGAGGAAGCTGAGGACTTTCAAGGGACTAGTAGCTCTGATGTGCTCCAGACCTGGCCAAAAAGCACATGGTATCCTCTGCTTCTGGAATTGGGTCTCCGACCTCAACGGATTCCCAATCCCAAGCTGTCGCAATCAGTACAAATGAGGACTGTGTTCGCTTCCTCAGGAATTCTTCAGACCCTAACTTTATGGACTTCATGAAGTTTTGCGGCTAAAAAAGATGCTAACATTGATCCACAAAACATTCTCTTTCTAGAATCAGATAAAAGAGAGTCAACTATTAGACAATATGACTCAGCTGTTAAAAAAATTAGCATCCTTCCTGAAAGAATCAAAACACTACAACCATGACAGTTTAACTTAGCTATATCCTTTTTCAGATCTTGTTTGAAAAAGGCTTAGCAGCTAGCACTATTACTACTCATAAATCGGCTTTGAAGAAAATCTTTCAGTTGGGTTTCCAAATAGGACCATAACAGAATTTCTTCTTTGTTACGTCTATTCCCAAAGCCTGTGCTAGACTTAGACCTTCTCAAAAAAGGCCTACTGCAGTTTCATGGTTCTTAAATGATGTCCTCAAACTAGCCTCAGACACTGAACAAACTCGCCTTGCACAATTCATAATGCTTCTTAGAAAGACGTTATTTTTGTTAAGCCTGGCTTCAGGAGCCAGAATTTCAGAACTGTCGGCTCTATCCAGAGATGCGGGTCATGTGGAATTCCTCCCCTCAGGAGAAGAAGTTCTACTTTCCCCCCCGGATCGTAGCTTTTTAGCAAAAAAATGAGGATCCCCTTGCAAGGTGGGCTCCTTGGAAAGTCATCCACTTCCGCAAGATCCTTCTCTCTGCCCAGTATCAACTTTTAAGAGCCTTTCTATCTCGTACATCCTCTAGATCCTCAGGTTCTCTCTTTATGAGAGAAAAAGGTGGCACTTTATCAGTGAAAGGAATCAGACAACAGATCCTTTACTTCATTAAACAAACCAATCCTGATTCATTTCCAAAAGCACATGACATCAGAGGAGTAGCCACCTCAATTAATTACTTCCAACATATGAACTTTGAGGATCTTAAAAAGTATACTGGATGGAAATCACCGACAGTCTTTAAACGTCATTACCTAAAAGTCCTTGGAATCTTTAAAATTTTCTGCAGTAGCAGCAGGAAACATTGTTTCTCCTGATACTGCATAGTAGTTGTAGTATAGATCCAGGTCTCCTTTCTACCTACCTCGTCCAACATGGCCTCAACCCTATTGCCATGCTACTCGGAATACTCTAGCCTTAGCCGCTAGAATCATATTGGTGGATTGTCCCTTATTTTTTTGCTAGGGACATCCACGTTATGAAAACATATAATGTACTTCAGGGTTTTCTACCCTTATTTTTATGCTAGGGTAGAACACATGACTGAGTTTGTATATTTTGTAAATATCTTATTAAGTGAATCATTCTTTATTGTTTTTGCCATTACACCTATTATGTATTACTATGTCTAATATAAGTTAATTTTAAGTACTTTATATTGATTGCTTTCTTTTATCAATACCCATTGTTTAGGATAAGTTAGCTTTAAGTACTTTGTTGTATAACTGTAATGTCCCTGATTCACTTATATTATATATCTCTTTTTTACTATTGGGTTTCATTGTCCGTATTCCCATCTTGTCTGTTTCTCTGGGTACTATTTCATAGGCCGACACGAGCTAGCCCAGAAAAGGGATTTTGACGTAGGAAAAATCTATTTCTGGGTGATTGGCTCGTGTCGCCCTATGAAACCCACCCTGCAGGACAAGATGTTCATAGATTAAGGATGACCGCTAGGGGCGCTGCTGTTCGTGGCGTCGGTAGTAGTAGTAGTAGCGGCCGCATCAACCCAGTTTTAGTATCAGCTCTCTCTGGTGGGGATTTTATGTTGGAATGTCTAATGGTGAATGACTCGTGGTAGTGATCCCACTCGCCTATATTCCCATACCAACACTTCTTTTATAGAGTGAGCGAGTCAGTTTTACTGACATTTTCTTAATTTTGTTTTTCTCTGGTAATTTTAGATTAATTTTACCTAGAAATAATGATCTTAAGGATATTTCATAGGGCGACACGAGCCAATCACCCAGAAATAGATTTTTCCTACGTCAAAATCCCTTTATTAGTTTTGAAATATTTTCATATAAATAACGATAATTGCCAAAATATCAATCTTCGGTCAACTTTGACTTGACCGAAATGGTCGAAAACGCAATTGTAAGCTAAAACTCTTACATTCTAGTACTACTCAATCATTTACCTTCATTTTGCAACAAATTGGAAGTCTCTGGCACAATATTTCGATATATGGTGAATTTTAGAAATAAAAAATTTTTCCTAACTACCGAAAAAATCATAATTTTTTCGTTCGATTGTCGTAATGTTTGCACAGCTTTATATTAGCCGTTAAATAAAGTTTTATATATGAAAATGTGCGCAATTTCATGTAGAATACAACAATAAACAACCCATGGTTGTAGCTTTTATCAGTTTTGAAATATTTTCATATAAATTACGATAAGTGCCAACATTTCAACCTTTGGTCAACTTTGACTTGACTGAAATGGTCGAAAAACGCAATTGTAAGCTAAAACTCTTATATTCTAGTAATATTCAATCATTTACCTTTATTTTGCAACAAATTAGAAGTCTCTAGCACAATATTTCGATTTATGGTAAATTTATGAAAAAAACATTTTCCTTACCTCCGTGCGGTAACTCTTCCAAAAAAAATCGGAAATTTTTTCTTCCGATTGTAATGTTTGCATAATTTTAAATTAGCCTTTAAATAAAGTTTTATATATGGAAATGTGCGCAATTTCATGTAAAATACAACAATAAACAAACCATGGTTGTAGCCTTTAACAGCATTAAAATATTTTCATATAAATAACGTTAAGTGCCAACATTTCAACCTTTGGTCAACTTTGACTTGACTGAAATGATCGAAAAACGCAATTGTAAGCTAAAGCTCTTATATTCTAGTAATATTCAATCATTTACCTTTATTTTGCAACAAATTGGAAGTCTGTAGCACAATATTTAAATTTATGGTAAATTTATGAAAAAAACATTTTCCTTACCTCCGCGCGGTAACTCTTCCAAAAAAAATCAGAAATTTTTTCGTCCGATTGTAATGTTTGCACCATTTTAAATTAGACGTTAAATAAAGTTTTATATATGAAAATGTGCGCAATTTCATGTAGAATACAAAAATAAACAAACCATGGTTGTAGCCTTTAACAGCATTGAAATATTTTCATATAAATAACGATAAGTGCCAAATTTCAACCTTCGGTCAACTTTGACTCGACCGAGATAGTAAAAAAAACGCAACTGTAAGCTAAAACTATTCCATTATACTAATATTCAATCATTTACCTTTATTTTGCAACAAATTGGAAGTCTCTAGCACAATATTTCGATTTATACTGAATTTTTGAAAACAACTTTTTCCTTACATCCGCGCGGTAACTCTTACGAAAAAATCATAAATTTTTTTGTCCGATTGTCGTAATGTTTGCACCATTTTAAATTAGCCGTTACATAAAGTTTTATATATGAAAATGTGTGCAATTTCATATAGAATACAAAAAAACAACCCATGGTTGTAGCTTTTATCAGTTTTGAAATATTTTCATATAAATAACGATAAATAGAAAAAATTCTACCTTCGGTCAACTTTAACTCGACCGAAATGGTCGAAAACTGCAATTGTAAGCTACAACACTTACAGTCTAGTAATATTCAATCAATTACCTTCCTTTTGCAACAAATTGGAAGTCTCTAGCACTATATTTCGATATATGGTGAATTTTAGATAAAAACTTTTTCGTATGTCCGCACTGTAACGCCGAAAAAATAAAGGGATTTTGACGAAGGAAAAATCTATTTCTGGGTGATTGGCTCGTGTCGCCCTATGAAAGGATCCTTAATATCATTCTTTCTAGGTTAAAATTAATCTAAAATTACCAGAGAAAAACAAATTTTAAGAAAATGTCAGTAAAACTGACTCGCTCACTCTTAAAAAGAAGTGTCGGTATGATATAGGGGCGAGTGTGGAACACTACCACGAGACAATCACCAATTAGAACTTCCAATCAGAATCCCCCAAGAGAGAGCCGATACCAACGGCGATGCAGCGCTACTACTACTACTAAGAGGGACGCCACGGCGGGACAGCAGCGCCCCTAGCGGCATCCTTAATCTAAAAACATCTTGTCCTGCAAGGGGGGGAACAAACCAAAAAAGGGGGGGTTTCATAGGGCGACACGAGCCAAATCACCCAGAAATAGATTTTTCCTTCGTCAAAATCCCTTTTCTGGGCTCAGCTCGTGTCGGCCTATGAAAGAGTACCAGAGAAACAGACAAGATGGAAAAAAGGGAACAATGAAAAGCAGTGTAAAAATGATGGATATAATAATAAGTAAATCAATTACAGCATACAAACTAAGCACTTAAACTAACTTATATTAAACAGTAAAACAATAGAACGTTAGTAATCTTAAAGTACTTAAATGGTAATTAAAGTAAATACAGAGATGCATGTAATATAAACAAACCAAAGGGATTTACTTAACATATTTACAAAAATATACAAACTCATTGTGTCCTACCCTAGCATAAAAATAAGGGTAGGTACACTGAAGTCCATCATTAATATAAGTATGGCAAAATATATACAAACACTTGTGTCCTACCTAGCATAAAAATAAGGGTAGGTACACTGAAGTACATTATCAGTACAAGTGTGGATGTCCCTAGCAAAAAATAAGGGACAATCCACTATATGATTCAACGGCTAAGGCTATGGATATTTGAGTAGCCTGGCGATAGGGTGAGGCATGTTGGATGATGTAGGTAGAAAGGAGACCTGGATCTAATACTACAACTACTATACAGTATCAGGGGAAACAATGTTTCCCGCTGCTACTGCTGAAAACTTTAAAGATTCCAAGGACTTTAGATAATGCCGTTTAAAGACTGTCGGGGATTTCCATCCAGTATACTTTCTAAGATCCTCAAAGTTCATATGTTGAAAATAATTAATTGAGTGGCTACTCCCCTGATATCATGTGCTTTTGGGAATGACTCAGGGTTGGCTTGTTTAATGAAGTAAAGGATTTGCTGTCTAATACCTTTTACTGACAAAGTACCACCTTTTTCTCTCATAAAGAGAGCACCTGAGGATCTTGAAGAAGTACGAGATAGAAAGGCTCTAAAGAGTTGATACTGGGCAGAGAGAAGGATCCTGTGGAAGTGGGATAACCTTCCAAGGAGCCCACCTTGCAAGAGGATCCTCATTTTTGGCTAAAAAGCTACGATCCGGAGCAAGTAGAACTTCTCCTGATGGGAGGAATTCCACATGACCCGCATCCCTGGATAGAGCCGACAGTTCTGAAATTCTGGCTCCTGAGGCTAGGCTTAATAAGAATAATGTCTTCCTCAGGAGCATTATGAATGTACAAGATGAGTTGTCAGTATCTGAAGCTAGTTTGAGGACATCATTCAAGAACCATGAAACTGTAGTAGGCCTCTGAGAAGGTCTAAGTCTAGCACAGGCTTTAGGGATAGATGTGAAATAAGATTCAGTCAGATCTATCTGAAAACCTACTTGAAAGATTTTCTTCAAAGCCGATTTATGAGTGGTAATCGTGCTAGCTGCTAAACCTTTTTCAAACAAGGATCTGAAAGGATATAGATAGCCACATTAACTGGCAATGGTTGTAGTGTTCGATTCTCTCAAGAAAGATGCTAATTTTTTAACAGCTGAGTCATATTGTCTAATGGTTGACTCTCTCTTATCTGATTCTAGGAAGAGAATATTCTGTGGATCAATATCAGCATCTTTATTAGCCGCAAACTTCATGAAGTCCATAAAGTTAGGGTCTGGAGAATTCCTGAGGAAGCGAACACAGTCCTCATTTGTAATGATTGTGATAGCTTGGGATTGGGGATCCGTTGAGGTCGGAGACCCAATTCCAGAAGAAGAGGATACCAGTTGCTCTTGGGCCAGTCCGGTGCAATCAGAGCTACTATCCCTTTGAAAGACCTTAGTTTGCTTAGGACTTTCAAGAGAAGATTCACTGGAGGAAAAATATAAATTCTCCTCCACTGATTCCAATCCAACGACAGGGCGTCCGTGGCATAAGCCAGAGGGTCCAGGTTGGGGGCCACATAGCAAGGGAGCTTGTGGTTCGCTTGTGAGGCGAAGAGATCCACTTGGAGACCTGGGACTCTCCGGCTTACCCACTGGAATGACCCGTCGTCCAGAGACCACTCTGATTCCAGAGGAACTGACCGGGACAGGGCGTCTGCTATCACATTTCCTTACTCCTGCCAGGTGAGTGGCAGACAGATGCCATTTGTGTTTGTTTGCTAATGCAAAGATGGCTATCATGACATGATTCACATGCTTGGATTTGGACCCTCCTCTGTTGATGCAATGAACTACCACTGCACTGTCCAAAACTAGCCTTAGATGAGACTTCTTCGGGGGAAGCAGTCCTCTTCAGAGTAAGAAATACTGCCATTGCTTCCAACACGTTTATGTGGAGCTGGCGAAATTGAACTGACCAAGTCCCCTGAAGACCTTGTTTTTGAAGACTGAGAGTATCCCCCCCAACCCGCGGACAGGGATGTCGTCCTGTGTGAATGGTTAACCACTGGGAGGGGATATTGAAGGGGTACTTTCTTGGCTAAGTTCTTTACTTTTGACCAAGGCCGTAGTTTGTTGCGGAGGATCTGTGGGATTACTGACAACTTGTCTCGATATTTGGAGTTTGCTCTTGACCGCCAAATTCGATTTATATCTTTCAGCCTTGCTTTCAGAAGGATATCTGTTACCGAAGCAAACTGAAGAGACCCTAGGATTCTCTCCTGGTTTCTTCTTGACGTTTGATTGCATTTGAGAAATTGTCTGACAGATTTTGCTATTTCCTTCCGTTTGGCCACTGGAATTGACAGATTGTGGCAAGACAAATCCCATTGGATTCCCAGCCACTGAAAACGAGATTCCGGAGTAAGTCTGGATTTCGTTTTGTTTATCTGGAACCCAGATGTTCCAGAAAGTGAACTACCTTTTTGGTGGCTTTGAGACATTCCTCGACTGTGGTGCCCAGATCAACCATTCGTCGAGGTATGCTGCTACCATGATTCCCTGAGCTCTCAATTGTTGAACAACCACTTCTGCTATTTTTGTGAATACCCTGGGGGCTACATTCAGACCGAAGGGCATCACTTTGAATGAGAATGTTTGATTTCCTAGCCTGAATCCTAGGAATGGGCGGAAGTGCCTGGCTATAGGGATATGATAGTATGCGTCTGTAAGATCGATGGAGCATGTGGCGGCCTCCACGCGGAAGTAAGGTCCTTACTTGCGAGAGGGTAAGCATCTTGAACTTGTCGCCAAACGAATGAAAGAGTTTAGCTTTGACAAGTCTAAGATTACCCTTCTTTTTGTTGAGCCTTTCTTTGGCACGCTGAATAAGCGACCTTGAAATTTTAGATGCTTGACTCTCGCAATAGCTCCTTTCTGAAGGAGTTCTTCTGCGTAATCTGTCAATTCCTTTGACGGTATCTGGTGGAATGATTTGATTGGAGGAGGATCTTTGATCCAACTCCAGCCCAATCCTTTGGACACTATGCTCTGTGCCCAATTGCTGAACCCCCACCTGTGGCGGAAGAGGAACAGCCTCCCTCCTACCTGGGGAGCCTCATTGTTGATGGGCGGGTTGGCCACCACGCCCTCCTCTGAACTGCCTGCTCCTTGTCGCCCTTCCTGCGCCACGCTGACGAAAGTAACCTCTCGCCCTACCTCTGGGCTGATTGTAGCCTTGAGCCTCATATGCAGGGTTGAAGGCCGGCGAGATAGCGTAGGAGGTGGATGGCTGAGATTGAGGGGACAACAGGAGGATAGGCTGATTCTGCTTTGAACTAGCAGGTTGTCCTTGTTGGGTAACCGGGACCGCCTGCACAAATTGCTGCTGTTGCTGGAGTTTTTTATATGGCTGGAACCTCTTACCAGCCTTCTTCGGTTTCTTACCAGCAGTGGGAACGGAATCCTGTTTCCTCTTCGAGGAAATACCCCACCTAGCTCTAAGGCTCTGGTTGAGCCTAGCAGCTTCGTGGTGTACTTCGTTGACCGCGGACTCTGGGAAGAGATCCGCTCCCCACATGCTAGAGGCCAAGAGTCTATTCGGCTCATGCCTAATGGTACACTCTTGTAGAACATGCTTTCGGCAGTTCCTCCTAGCCTGGAAGAAGTCAAAAGCGTCCGTTAGTTACCAGTCTGGAACTGAGATTTCGCCAGAATCTTGAACAGCGGTTCCGTAGCATAAGAGAGGGCAGCCATTTCCGTAATTATAAGGGAATTGAGGGACCTGCCAAACCTGGTTCGCGCATCAAACTCTGCCTGGATTAGGGAATCCGGCAGCCTTGGTAGTTTCTCGCCGAACTGGTCCATGGCGCAGTCCGGTTTGAGCTTACCAACGTGAATGAATGTAGCTGGCAAGTTCTCCCACAATTCTCCGAAAGCCGGGAAGAGTGGAGAAGTAGACTCCGCCTCCCTCAACTGTGGGATGGGCTCATCCTTGAGGACTGCCTGAAGGGACTTCTCCACTAATTTCGTGGCGAACGGAAGAGAAACCTCCTCTTCCGTCGCGAAAATAGTGAAGGGACTCTTGTAGGCCTGGAGTTTGGTGTTCGTACACTCCCAGTCCTCAAGGCAGTGAACCAATTCCCGCTGAGCATGATCCTACTATATAGGACCGACTCTTTAGAGATCTTGTCTTCCCTCGTCAGAGCCGTTGGCGTCAGCCTAGCATAACCGATGAAAGGCTGCGTCAGACCCGGAGGGTAAAACTCGAAGTCCTCAATCCTTCGAGTTCCACACTCCGGGATAGAGATCATCCCATCCTTGAAAGGAGCGTAGGCAGCTACTCTCCATGGGTTCTCCATAGAGAAAGCTGGCAAAGAGTCATATGGCGGGAGTTGGAGAATCCCAGTGCTTGACGCTGGGGAGACTGGAAGAGGAACCTGAGATAGCCCGGCTACTCGGTCCTCATTTTCTCTCATCCTGTTAGAGAGGTCTTGAATTGACTGGCCTGACTGAGACAGAGTGTTTGACAACTGTGCAAACATCTGCTCGACCGTGTCCCCAGGCGGGGAGGACTTGCGAGCCACCCCCCCAAGCTCGCCCACCTGTTTGCATCACCACTGCTGAGAAAGCAGAGGGATCAAAGGTGCTAGGACCTGCTACCCCTACCGGCGTAGCCGGAGTGGAAGCGGTGGAGGCGGGAGAAGGCAGTGGCTCGGCGGGAGCGCGAGCCTTCTCCTTAGAAGCCTTGCTTCTGGAGCTCTTTGAGTGAGAAGAGCTCGGCTTCGCTTTCACCGCATCGGCGTAGGAAGTCGACGACTTCCTAGCCGAAGAAGACGAAGACGACTTCTTCGAAGTTGTCTTGGCCATAGAAGTCTTCGGTTCTCTCTGTCCCTTCACCTTTGCGGGTACAGAGAGAGCGAGAGGGGCGGGTAGGGATCTCAGATCCCACAAAGCCTTGGAATGAAGCACTTGAAGAGGGGACAGGAGAAGATCCAGAAGCACCCAAGGAAAGACCTTGGGCGCGCCCGCACCCACCTACCTCAACCAACAAATCCTCCACCCCGCCTACCGCCATGGGCTCGATGTTAAAGTCCAGGGCAGCGACGTCCGGGACCGACTCCTGGGAGGCTACGACCCCAAAGGATTGCTGGAGGTCTTGCTGGATGGAGGCTATCAGAGGGGCAGCGGACAAGGGGTCAACGTAACCGGTCGACTTGCCCGCGGGGAAGATCTGGACGGCCAGCTTCTTATCCCAGAATGTAGGGCTGGCCTTTGGCGGCGTTCTTCCCAACCGAAGCCGCCCACCCACGCTTTCAGGGTGGCGAGGGCGACTTCCCTCACACCAGTAGCCTGAAAGAAGGCGAGATTAGCTTCCAATGGTGGAACGGGGTTAACAAACTTATGACTAAAAGTTGTTAGTAAAATAATAATAAGGAAGCTATAACGGACTTACCCCATCTCCCAGCTGACCGACCAGGTCGTAAGCAGATGGCGCGAGGCTTCTGGGTGCCAGACGATCATCTCGTTGTAAGACGTGGCACAGGGGGCGTGAGACCTACACTCATCGTGTCCACAGGGGTCGAACAGCGTCGCGTTGCACGCTGGGACCTGACAGTTGGTAGCCTGTAAGTGGAAAGATACATGAGTACCAGGTAAACACTTACAGTCTAACAGATGCTCCGCTGGTGCCGGAGCGATAAAGTTAGATTAAACCAGAGCCCCGCCAAAATACGTGTGGTAACCAGGTTGGTTGTGTGCTCTAGGCTATAGCTCCGCTGATGGCGGAGACACAAAAGAGAAACCAACCAGGAGTGGTGGTAAAAGGAAACCACGACGGAAAATGGCGGGGATGGAAGATAAAATTAATCATATAACACAATTCATTGTAAAATTAGGGTATATCCTTAAAAATAATAATAATAAAACAACCTCCCACCTCCGCCCGTCTACTAGAAGATGCGCGGGTAAGAAGCAAGCTCCCTTCCGGTAGCGGGGGAGAGATGTAAGGATATAGTAGGCAAGCAACCGGACCACTAGAGGTGCCCACCCCGCTCGCTAGCGGAGCCAGTAACCTATAACCAAAGGTGCCCCGGCTGCGACGGAAGGCTCCTTTCGTATAGCGGGCAGTGGCTGCAGCAAAACTGGGGGAGGGGGGAGGAAGGTCTCGGTTGCTAACACGGCGGGAGCGAGAGAGGGGGGGAGGAAGTGGGGGGAGGGGTATGGTCCTACTCCTCCCCGCCTCACCAACTACCGCATGGAGACCCGGTACATCATGAGTGGTCGCCCTATACCCCCCGCTGGAGGAACCCCTGGCCGCCTCAGAGTAGTAGTGAGAGAAGGCAACTGAGGTTGTCATGACAACCAAGGGGTCCCCCAGCTCCTCCCTATACCAGAAGGGGAGGGCGGGGGCAGGGTAAGGTTGCGATGGGACCACGTGACCGCAAGTGGCCTAGGCCCGCGAGCAACACAACCGTGAGAGGGCCACGTGAACCAGGCTGTACCAATACAAGGAACAAGCACCTAGGCTAGCCTAACACCCCTAAATGTTAATAAATATACATCGAAAAGATGGAAAAGACACATTTTAGTAAAAGAGAAAGAAGCCCAGGAGGAGGCAGACTGTTCCAAGAAACAGAGGCCTACTCGGAGCCAGCGATAGACCGTATGAAAGAGCAAGAGCCGGGATGCTGGGGCCGGAATAATAATAATAGCCCTAAATACCAAACTAAGAGAAATGGTAGGAGGGCTGAACTAGCTAAAACTCGATGTAAAAACATGAACTTAATATAGTAAGCCCATAAGTATAAGAAGTCCCAGTATGGAGGACCGGGAATTCTTACGAGGCAGCATGGCGCCGCCACGAGACAACCAGGGAACCGTATATGACCTATTTAAGAGGAAAATACTGGTACCCGGAAGATAAAAATGTGGTAAAATATTACTTATGAGTTACTTAACTTAGCCGTGGCAATAGCTGAGCGTTCCATGGTAGAATACAGTGATAAATCCAGAAATAGCACAGCACAAGGAAAATTGGCGTCTTGACGCTAGCGCTAAAAATTAAGGATGTCCGCTAGGGGCGCTGCTGTCCGTGGCGTCCTCTAGTAGTAGTAGTAGCGGCTGCATCGCCCGTTGGTATCGGCTCTCTCTTGGGGATTTTGATTGATTGGAAGTTCTAATTGGTGATTGTCTCGTGGTAGTGTTCCACACTCGCCCCTATTATCATACCGACACTTCTTTTTAAGAGTGAGCGAGTCAGTTTTACTGACATTTTCTTAATTTTGTTTTTCTCTGGTAATTTTAGATTAATTTTACCTAGAAAGAATGATATTAAGGATCCTTTCATAGGCCGACACGAGCTGAGCCCAGAAATTATTTTTTTCGTCCGATTGTCGTAATGTTTGCACAGTTTTATATTAGCCGTTAAATAAAGTTTTATATATGAAAATGTGCACAATTTCAAGTAGAATACAACAATAAACAACCCATGGTTGTAGCTTTTATCAGTTTTGAAATATTTTCATATAAATAACGATAAATAGAAAAAATTCGACCTTTGGTCAACTTTAACTCGACAGAAATCGTTGAAAACTGCAATTGTAAGCTACAACACTTGCTGTCTAGTAATATTCAATCAATTACCTTCATTTTGCAACAAACAGGAAGTCTCTAGCACAATACTATTTTGATTTATGGTGAATTTTTGAAAACAGCTTTTTTTGATGTCAGTGTGTTACGAATTCATGGATCATATTGTGATAATATTTTCTCTGTGTTGCTTTGATCGTTTCACATTTTGTTATATACCAAAATCATCGCAATTTAGTGTACAGTACAACAAATAAATAATTTACTCATTAGCTTTAACCGTTTTGCTTACAGCGTGATTTGTATAAAAATATATATGAAATTTTTTTTTTCGCGGTCAAATATTCCAATATTTACATATGATAATGATTTTTTTTTCATTTCTGATGGTTGCATACTAAACTTCAGGCAATGACAAAAAAAGGAGCCAAAAATGAACTCTTATCTTGAAAATTAAGCGTGCTGTGATTTTTTGAAAAAAACTTTTTCAGCTTCAGCGCTCACTTGCGAACGCCGCCGGCATACGGGAGAACTTTCGGAAATACCGGCTCGGCGTTTAAGAGTTAAGGAGTCTAGCAGTAGTTGTTTTGAAGGAAACTCCTGCTCGTTATTGGGTAGGATGACTGTACCCTTTACATAATCCAATGTTTCATGGCTTGTAATTGTTACTTTCATATTACCGTACTTATTTCTGTTATACTTAAAAAGGCAGTGGACTGCTTTTTATTGGTTACTTGGATAAGCTATTCATTGTCCTTGATGTGTCTACATTCCATGTCCTGTGTTGGATATATGTTAAGTAATTTGTTTTCTAGTATCGGTGCTGAGATTTTGTTGTCAGCTTTGAGGACTAGAAATCTTGACAAGTTATCTGGTCCAAAGAGGTTATCAAAATGTACCAATGCGGGATTAAGTCGGTAATTTTCGTTTCTTTTTGGTCCTTGTTTTATGTATGTTGCTTGTTTGATATGATTTTCATATTTTTCTGTATTGTTGGGAGGATTATTTGTCTCTAATTCAGAATTATTGTTCATCATACTATATGATTCTATTGTTACGATATTGGAGTTTACCAATTTATTATTGTTGTTTCTTTTTTATTTATGCACCCTAATTAGTTTTCTGGCTCTGCTGCTTTACTTGGAACAGGGTGTTCCTTTGTATCATTTATAGTGCTTTCATTATTTGAGGCAATACCAAGGAAATTCGGGAGTGACGTGCCAATAGTCATCAACTGTGCCGGAGTTTTTCCATCATGGGACCCAAGGGTACTCAAATCATTGAGTTCAGTATTCATAAGCTTGAGGGAAAAAAAAAAAAAAAATCTTGAAAAGATATCATTGGCCCTTCGCGAAGTTAAATCTTCCACCAATGGCACAAGTGAGAAAGGACTCCCAAATGTCCGCATCCCTACCCTACCCCAAAAGGGGATGGCATAACATGATTAGTATGGCCCAAGTGTAAGCAGAACCCGCTTGCTAGGACTAAGAGTATTACAATAATACAATAATCCCCATCCTAATCACATTATGGGCAAACTGGATAGAATGCCGAGAGTTCTATTCCTAGAACCAGGGCGCCTCCCTGGAATCTGTGGTCCAGCTCCACAGAATAGTTCCGCATGAAAAACAGGTCTGAACATTGTCAGGTAGATGATGGATCTACCACAGTTCTCACTATTTAGCTTCGGAATTAACTCCACGTTAAGCCATGATATGTTTTCTCATTTATTTGCGTTCGAAAATTTTGGAAAAATTGGAAAAGTCCACAGAAGTTAACTTGAAAATATATAATGTTATATGAGAGACTTGGGTTCGAACCTAGGAAGAAATTACTGAGGTTTGAGCCCCCTCACCGCATCAAGGTGGTCTCAAAATGAGGGGGAATAAAAGGTGAAATAGGAGATTACAAAATGAATTAATTTTGATTGCAACCTAAACCAAAATAAGTGCTGAAAATTCAAGAAGCGCATTAAAATGTTACTGTATCACATTACCTTGGAAATACTGTACAGTACAGTCAATGTAGTTTTGGTTGCATAGCAAGAGCTGACTAACTCAGTTACTGCACCTGACCTGGGGAATTAGTCAAGCTAAACTCTCAATTCCCAGACGAATCATAAAGTATTTCTTCTGGAAAAGGAATATGGTAATTGAGTGCACAACAAACAGATATAATCCAATCAAATTTATTTAAAAACAATATTAAAAACAATGTAAAAATATTTCAAAAATACAATTATTAATCTTTTTTACTTACCAAATTAGCACAAGGAAAACTAACATTTAAGTAACATCCAACGACAAAATGCATATTGCATGACATTTCTAACACATTTTACAAAACTTGCATGGCATATGGCAAGATACGCCTTTCCTTGCTGGTATGATTATCCTTTAATTTTGAAAAAAAAAAAAAAAAAAAAAAAAAAATCATATTTCTGCCTTTCATACTACACTCACTAAAATGTTTACATCACATATCTGCAAGACCAATTAAAATAAAATTTCTTTGTCTGTTATGTCAAATTTCAATTATATAAAAGTTGTTTGTTGTTCTTTCAATAGGTAATCTAATCACAGGATAACATTTGAACTTTGAATGTGAAATCCTATCTCAACTAAATAATTTTCTTAAAAGGACAGACAACAAATGCCCTATGGTAATTTCAATTTTCATAAAGTTGAAAACTGGAGCACAAGGGCAGCTTGTATTGCTAGGAGAAAGGGTGCTAAAGGAAAGGCATGAAAAGTAGAATTGAATAGAATATAAAATTTAGGCCAAAGGATAAGAGCTGGGACCTATGAGGTCATTCAGCACTAAAAGGGAAATTGACAGTAAGGTTTGGAAGGGGTAACAGGAGGAAAACCTCGCAGTTGCACTATGAAACAACTGTTAGAGAGGGTGGAAAGTCACATGGAAGAAAAAAGAATACAAGCAGAGGTACAGCAAAAGAAATGAGAAGTAATCCTATGGATGAATATTGCTGAAAAATTTTTTTTTTTTTTTTTACATATGCTACACAAGGAATAATGTTAGCCAAAATCCTCTTCAGTATAAGTAAAAACTATATTAACTGACCAAGTTCATTCATATATGATGCTCCCCCTCCACGCACACACACACACACACACACACACGTGTTGTTTTTTTATCAAGTTCCAAACACCAAAAAATTTTCACACACATACTGAGAAAAATAGATTTTCTGCTAAACTATAAATTTTTAGCACTAGTAGGTATATCAGCAATTATATATAACCAAGTAGTATATCAATGATTATATAACCAAAGTTCGAAGCAGGAATATAAATTACAACTGCAGTCCTATACCCTGGTAAAAAAATTTAAGCGTCCTACAACCTGTTAAATAATGATTGAATATAAGTTTCATAAATGTAATTGTGATAACATAAGGAAACCCATGTATTTGATACCTAGTTCCATATGAAGAAATGTAAATTTAAGAAACACCTTACACTAATGATTGCAAGTTTACCAAATATTACAAATTATTTTCTGATGCATAGTGTTTAGTAATGATTTTTTCATTTATTCATGAGTGCCGTATTTTACAACCTTATCATAGAACTACTGCACAATTTTGCAGTCTCTTTTCTCATTCCATTATCAGAAAGTACAAATTTCTAGACACTAAACCAAAATTGAAAAAAACTAACCAGAAATTGTTTTCAATGAGTAGGCTATACACACAATATTACATATTACAACTTCTAAAGTTAAATACTCAAGCAGTACAACACATTATGTGATATTGCAAAAAAAAAAAAAAAAAAAAAAACCATTTGCACAATGTTTATGTGAACACATTATATATACCGTTTTAGTGGAACCTCAATTTTTGCACATAATCCGTTCCAGAACCTCCCACGAGATCCAAAACATAACGAAAACCAAAACGATAATTCCCATAAGGAATAATGTAAATACAATCCATGCGTTCCTGGCCCCGAAAAATATTTTTTAAAATATATTTTATAGGGAATAAACACAATTTTACATACAGAAAACAGAGAAATAAATATAATGGCTAATGAAATGAATAAATGAACATTTAACATCACTCTTACCTTTATGGAAAACACCTGTTAGCATACAGATGGAGAGGGGGGGAGGAGGAGAGGTTATTGTTTGGAAAGGAAATCTCCCTCCAGAAGGACTTCAGGTATCAAGGACCTATCTGGGGTTACTTCTCTTTGTTTTTTACTGTCACTATCTTAGGTTACTTCCCCTCTTTGTTTTTTACTGGCACTAGGACCAGCTTGAGAGTTACTGGACCCCTGTCGCTCAACAAAACTGTCCAGAGACATTTGTTTCTGGCATTTCTTTAAAATTTGCCTAAAGCTAACCACGGCATTGTCACTAAATATGTTGGAGACACAGATTACAACTTCTTTGTTAGGATGATAATTCTCCACAATTTTTTTTTTTACATCACCCCACTTTGCAAACATGTCCTTAATCCCTGAAGTAGGCACATTATGTATGCCCATTTGTTTTCTGAATTTTTCAAACCAGCCTCTGCTGGCCTTAACTTCGCTAACAGCAGCACTTATCATTAACCTTTGCTATGGGTTCTTTCTTAAATTCTATGAGTTCTTTCTTAAATTTTAAAGTGTTTCTCACCTTTTTTTACAGAAGGGCTAGCACTTGGAACTTTCTTTGGCCCCATGATGGCTTATTTAGCAGTATAAAAAAAATGCACAAGCACAAAAAACAACGAACACAAAAATGATAATGGGTCATGAAAGAAGATGGGATGCTTTGTTTGGGTGCTTGATATGGGGCCTGGTCAGGCACTGGGCCCCGGATGGAGCATTTAAGAGTGTATGAAAACCAAAATGTTATGAAAAGAGAGGCGTACAAAAACCAAGGTTTGAATATATATCTATATATTATATATATATATATATATATATATATATATATATATATATATATATATATATATATGATATATATATATAATATATATATATATACTATATAATATATATATATATATATGTATATATATATGTATATTATATATGTATATGTATATATATATATATGTTATATATATGTATATGTATATATATATATATATATATTATATATATATATATGTATATATATATATATATATATATATATATATATATATTTTTTATATATATATATATATATATATGTATCTAATAAAAGGAGCCCATAAAAACACCAAAATATAGAGAAAAAAGTACTATATTTCAGAGACTGCTGTCTCCCTCTTCAGGTAGATGATGAGAAAAGTTTTACAGAAAAGTGGTATTTATACCAAGAGGTCCATCCACAAACAAGCCAATTTAAGTCACCCCCGCTGATAATCTTCCTTTAATCTTCTTAAGGGTTGGTTGAATGAAGAGGTTGTCGATCGTGTCCGAAATCCATGCTCCTTTTGAGATGTTCATTACCTGACCTCTTCTTTTATTAAGGGCCGATTTCCATCATTTTTGACTCTTGTACCGGCAGTTGCTGCTATAAATTACACGTGACAAATTCAGTTTATTCTATGGTTATGTTCATTTATATGGTTGAAAATAGCAGAGTTCTGTTGTCCATACCTAACTGACCTTTGTTTGTGTTGTATTATCTCTGGGAAGGGATTTACCTGTAAATCCGATGTAAGATTGGTCACAGTCCTGGCATGGGATTTCGTATACCCAGAGTCCTTTGGAGATGCCTTTTGTTGGACGTTAATCAGGGATTTGGCTAAGGTGTTTGGGTAAGTAAATACAAAAGGGTTCGATTTTCCGAAGGGATTGGTTATTCTCTTAATCGTGTCCAGGTGGGGAATTATTATTTTATTGTTGGGTGTATCTCTGGTCTTGTCTTTAGGGGGTCGGTAGAAAATTACGTTTGCTTTGTGAATTGCTTTCTCAATTATATGGTCAGGATATTTTAAAGACGAAAGTTTGCTTGCGAATTATTCAAACTTCTTTTCCAGGAATTCTGGGGAACAAATTCGTAAGGCTCTTAAGAACAAGTTACTAGCTAACCTATCTTGATAGTACTGTCGTGATAGCTAAAGTAGTGAATGTATGAAAGTGAGAACGTTGGTTTTCTGTATATGGTGAATTTGTATTCTGTCGTATCTCTGATTATTAAAACATCAAGAAAAGGAATTTTGTTGTCTGTTTCCCATTCAACTTTAAATTTGATGCTGGGCACTAATGTGTTTAATTTCGCGAGGAATTCATTAAAATTGCCCCACCTATTATCCCAAAATGTTAGGATATCATCCACGTTATCTCATCCACAGCATGTTTTTGGTTTTTGGGTTTTATTGCATTTATTACTGTAGTTTCAAAGTATTCCATGTACAGATTGGCTAGAACAGGACTTAAAGGACTACCCTCCCATACTAACACCCGAATTTTTGCTTGTAGAATGATTCCCCGAATGAAAATACGTTATTAGATGCACATAATTCAACTAGCTTTATTATTTTGTCAAGCGCCAAAGGGAAATGATCTGAATAGGGGGATAATTTTACCCTTAAAAAACTGAAGAACGTCCTGTACTGGTACTTTAGTGAACAGGGAATCTACGTCAAGGCTTAAAAGTTTTATGTTGTGAAGTGGTATATGTGCTTCTCTGAATTTGTGACAAAAATCTTCCGAATGTTTAATGTGACTGGGAGAAAAGGTGCCTAAAAAGGGGAAAGGAGGCCAGCTAACCATTTAGAAATTTTGTAATTGAAAGCTCCGGCACATGAAACGATGGGTCTGAATGGAAGATTGTCTTTGTGAGTTTTGGGAAGGCCATAAAAATAGGTAATTTAGGATTAATTACTTAAATTTCTCTAATAGTTCAATACTCTTTTTGTTTGTCTTTGCCAATTAATCTTACTTTCCGAAAAAATTCTGTTGGGAAACGTTTTGGAGGGGAGTTTTTCGTCAGTTTTTCGTATGTGTTTGTGTCTCTAAGGAGCTGGTTGATTTTGTCAAGGTAGAAGTCTTTGTGGCCATTATTACGATTTTGCCGTCTTTGTCGGATCTACTTATTATAACATCTAACTTTTTTAGCGAGTGGATGGCTATCATGAATCTGCGAGGAACAGGATATTTCTTATGTAAAATCAGTTAAAGCATTTAGTAACACTCCTTTTAAACATATCTCTTCACGGTTG
>NC_061108.1:28714548-28761328 GCF_015104395.2 Macrobrachium nipponense
TCCCCCCGTATTTGCGGGGGATGCGTACCAGACCGCCCCGTGAATAGTTAGAACCCGCAAATGTTTGGAATCCCTATAAAAATACTAAAAACAGCCTATTTTGTTAGTTAAAACTCAAGAAAACCCACTAAAAATGTTCATACTTGGTTTTTTTTAATAGTTTTGTCAAAAAAGTGCATTTTATGATGGAATTTATTAAAAAAAACCAGGAATTTATGGATATTTCTCATAGAAAAATACTGCGAATGTGCAAATTTTCCGCGAATAATGCGGGAAAACGTTCCCGATAGAAATTCGCGAATGTGTGAGTCCGCGAATCTGGAGAACGCGAATACGGGGGCCCCACTGTATCGAGTTACTGTCACTCTATCCTGTAACCCTACTCCTAATACGTATTCCTATAGCTCTATTCTAAATTGACAAAATCATTTTGATAAAAGTTTAATAAAAGCTCAAGTTTCTGTAAAAATACATATATTACATGCAAAATATAAATAACCTTACTGTTCTCTATGATTTCAGTCTATTAGATTTTGAAATCTTTTTCAGCCTCCCCAATATCATGTTTGCCTTTTTTAGACTGTCACTAAATTTCAGTTAAAAAAACTATGGAATACAACTAGTATTAGTTAATACAGTGGTCCCCCCTGTATTCGCGGGGGATGCGTACCAGACCCCCCCTGGAATGGTTAGAACCAGCGAATGTTTGGAAGCCCTATAAAAACCCTAATAACAGCCTATTTTGTTAGTTAAAACTCAAGAAAAACACACTAAAAATTTTCATACTAGGTTTTTTTAATAGTTTTATCACAAAAAGTGCATTTTATGATGAAATTGATAAAAAAAAAAAAAAACCAGGAATTTGTGGATATTTCTCATAGAAAAACACCACGAATGTGCAAATTTTCTGCGAATAATGTGGGGAAACGTTCCCGAGAGAAATCCGCGAATGTGTGAGTCCGCAAATCCGGAGAACGCGAATATGGGGGTCCACTGTACAGTGGTACCTCGTTTGTCGAACGTTTCTTATGTCGAACTTCCGTTTTTTGAACAAAATTTTCGAGAAAATTTTGTATTTGTCGAACAAATGCTCGTACTTCAAACTGACTGATTATCTAGTTTATACTTGTATTCAATGGCCTACTGGGTCTTGCAAGTTAAACTGTATTATTTTTTTCATTTACAACTATAGTTTTAAGTAACGATGTAACATTCGACAAAATACAGTAGTACCTCGAGATACAAAAGGCTCAACTTAAGAAAAACTCAAGATACGAAAGCAAATACGAAAAATTTTACGGCTCTACATACGAAAATTGCTTGAGATACGAAAGGTTGTTGCTGTAAAGTCTGAGATTCGCCCGGACCACCGATAACAATTTTGAAACTTGCGCGCCGCCAACTGAGTAGACTTACCACCATCCTCCCGCTCTCCCTTTGGTTCCTGATGCTTGTTTGTATTGTATGGTGCTTTTACGTTGCATGGAACCAGTGGTTATTCAGCAACGGGACCAACGGCTTTACGTGACTTCCGAACCACGTCGAGAGTGAACTTCTATCACCAGAAATACACATCTCTCACTCCTCAACGGAATGGCCGAGAATCGAACCCGCGACCACAGAGGTGGAACGCTAATACCATACCAACTACGCCGCTGAGGCGCTCGGTTCCTGATGCTAGTCACCGCCATGAGATCCTTCTCTCCTATTGGTCAACATCCCTCCCATGATCCCATCATGCATCGTACGTAGCAGCATTCTTCTTCAGCCATTGCTTCTCACCAATGTTATCGTACGCACGAAGAATTCGTTCGTTCACATATACGATTCAGTTTGTTAACGTAAATTCGTGTTAGTGATTTTGTTGTACATACTACTTTATCGTGTTGTGTGAGAACCTAATTAGTATACTACATAACCAACTACGTACAGTATAGTCATGGGTCCCAAGAAAGTTGCTGAAGTTCACAGAAAGAAGAGAATGCTTTCTATGCAAACAAAAATGGAGATAATAAAAAAAGTGTGAAGCTGGCTTGCGGTTGAGTGTGATCGCTAAGGAATACAGCCAAAATCCGTCCACGATAGGCACCATCCTTAAGCAGAAGGAAGCCATCAAAGCAGCTACACCTTCCAAGGGCATGACTATTTTGTCCAACAAGAGGAGCCATGTGCATGATGAAATGGAGAGGCTGCTTCTTCTATGAATTGAGGACAAAGATATCGATGGCAATACAATAATTGAGACGGCAATCTGCCAGAAGGCCAGCGCTATTTTCAGCGATTTGATTGCCCAAGCCGAAGACAACGAAGGAGGGGACATCGACGCCAACCTAAGAGTTCAAGGCTTCTCATGAGTGGTACGAAAAATTACGTAAACAAACTGGCATCCATTCGGTGGTGAAGAAATTGAAATTTTGTAAAGTACGTAAAGTATAAAAAAGTAAAAAAAAAAATGAAAAAATAAAAAAAAAAAAAAATTTAATTTTAAGTTTTTTGTAAAGTGTTACAGTTTTGTTAATGTATTTAATAAAGTTTAGTTTATGTTTTCCTGACATTTTTTATGTGTTTCATAAAATTAAGTGTACGTATCTGCCATTTGTATTAAGTTAGGTATTGTATGGTCCAAGTTGTTGTAGTATTTCATTGTTTATAGGTCAATTTAACTTTATTATGAAATTTACTGGGATGTTTTTGGAGGGCTTGGAACAGATTAGCCATTTTACATGTAAAATGCGGTTCAAGATTCGGAAAACTCATGATACAAAGGGCGCCTCGGAATGGATTAATTTCATATCTTGAGGTACCACTGTAAATAAAAGTATAAAGCATTTAACAAAATTTAGCTATCAACATAACATTTAGCATAAAAAATGTATAAAATCATACGTAACCACGGTGACATCACGCCCAGCTGACTTGAGACTGAACAAGGGAGCATTGATATATTGAGGAGAGAAGGAGGAGCGAGTTAAAATATTACCGTATGTATGTAAAAGCAATAACAATTCACATAAAAAGGGAATTTCCCGATGAATTTAATGTAAAATAAAACATGAAAATAAACAAATGCAATACAGAAAAAAAAAGAAAAAAAAAATCTTAATTGAGCCAGTGTTCAGTGCGCTAAGTGATACGGTCTAGTTAAACAATATTAACAAAAGAGTCAATGAAAGAACAAAGCCTTTCACAGTAAAATTTAGCATAAATGATTAACAAAATCATTCTTCATTGCGGTGAGACACAGTTAACTTGAGGTAGAGGATGAGAGTTTATATTTTTGAGGAATAATGAATGAATGATTGTAAGTTATCGTGCGTTGTGGTATTGTTGTTGAGGAGTGAAGAGACAGTAAAATCTTTACTACAGTGGTATACCTCGAGATACGAAATTAATCCGTTCCGAGGCGGCCTTCATATTATGAGTTTTTCGTATCTTGGAACACATTTTACATGTAAAATGGCTAATCCGTTCCAAGCCCTCCAAAAACACCCCAATAAATTATATTTCCAGGCCTAAAACACATGTTCTAGGGTTACAACGCCGATCCGACGGAAGAAATATGACTCCAAAAAGGCGAAATACTGTACATACTTGAGTAATATTCAACTGCACGTAATGTTCAACCCCATTTTTACTGCATATATTAGGACTTTAGCATATGTCCCTTAGCAATAAGCCTAGCCTATGTTAACGGTTGCTACTGTAGCCTAGTCTATGATTTTGACATCTAAACCTATGAAGCTAAAGGCTTAGAATATGCCAATAAAATATATAAATAATCAGTATGTTCTCATTTCCAATAATTATTAATTAATCATTAACTATAATACACAAACAAACAAAAAACAAACCTTCCAATCGATTGTTTACATAGCTCTTACCTGTCTTACGAGTATCGAACGAGCGCGAAGCAACCATTTTTCCTAGCACACAGTAAGCCATAAATTATCATTAGTATCTCTCTTAAACTAATGAAACTACCAAACATAATAATAACCATTCATTTCTATTCTTTACTGTATCTTTACCTAATGGAGATACCGAGTTACTGACAGCTATAATGAAACATACGTATACGTAACGTAATAATAAAACAGAAGAAGAATTCTAAAAAATACGTATTTGTTGGCAGTCTGATTTATTTTATAGTTTATGATATCTAATTCACAATTTTTTTTATGAAATGTATTGCATGTACTCATTTCAAATAATTATTAAGTAACCATTAACTATAATAAACAAACAAAAAAAAAGCTTCCAAACGTCTGTTTACATCCAGCACTTACGAGTATCGAACGATCGACAAGCAATCACTTTACACTAAGCCATAAATTTTCATTATCTCTCTTCAACTACTGAAACTACCAAACAGTATAGTAACCATTCATTTCTATTCTTTATTCTATCTTTACCTAATGTTTTTTTTATTAAATGTATTGCATGAATAAGTTTTTCAATTTACAGCATTTTTTTACCAATAGAATACTTAAAGCACAAGGGGTAGATGCTGACCAATAGGAGAGCAGGACCTTATGGGGTGACAAGCATCAGGAACCAATGGGAGAGCGGGAGGATGGTGGCGAGTTTACTCAGTTGGCAGCGCGGGAGTTTTAAAATTGTTCTCGGTGGTCCGGGCGAATCTGAGGACTTTACAGCAACAACCTTTCGAATCTTGAAAACTTTTCGTATGTAGAGCAGTAAAATTTTTCGCATTGGCTTTCGTATCTCGAGTTTTTTGTAAGTAGAGCCTTTCGTATCTCAAGGTACTACTGTATAATATATACCTGCGTAAAAGCAGTACCAATTCACATAAAAAATAAAATGTTATTTCACAATAAATTCAACACAATGATAAAATATGAAAACAATCGAATGCAATACAGAAAAAAAAGTCTTAACTGAGCCAGTGTTTGGTGCGCTGAATGAGACAGTCTAGTTGAACAATATTAACAAAATAGTAAATGAAAGAACAAAGCTTATAACAATAAAATTTAGCACAAATGGTTAACAAAATCATTCGTCACTGCGGTGATACAAAGCTAACTTGAGGTAGAGGGAGGAAGCGTTTATATTTTTTAGGAATAATGATTGATTTTAAGTTATCGTGCATCGTGGTATTGTTGAGGACGTGGTATTGTTGAGGACAGAGCCATAATATATGGCTCTGATTGAGGAGAGAAGAGACAGTAAAATCTTTATATAATATGTACGTAAAAGCAGTATCAATTCACATAAAAAATAAAATGTTATTTCACAATAAATTTAAAATAATTATTAAACATGAAAACAAATGCAATACAGCATAAAAAGCTTTCTTGAGTCAGTGTTCGGTGCAATGAGAGAGAGAGAGAGAGAGAGAGAGAGAGAGAGAGAGAGAGAGAGAGAGAGAGAGAGAGAGAGAGAGAGAGAGAGGCGCTTCCCATTGACATATCAGCTGATCTGGGATGATTATTCGCCCATTTCTTTCACTTACACTAGATCTGCCCAATTCACCTTTATTTTTGTTATGGTAAAATACCAATCTAGTGACAATTGTTTTTTTACAATTTTTTTACTACTGTAAAAGTAACTCAGCTCTGTGATAAACAAACTGGCACCGCTTTCAGCTTCTGCATGCCTTCGATTGTTTGTTGAAAGGCTTCCTTGTGATAAGTTATTTTATCTCTCTTTCCTTTTCTTGGATTCTTGACTTATTACTTATTTTTTTGCAAAATCCTTATGTTTGTTTTAAAAGTCCTCCGTTTGCCAATAGTAAGTTGATGTATTGTGACTTAATTAATCTCTTTCGTGCACTTAACCCTTTAACGCTGATTGGACGTAATAAACGTCGACGAAAATTGTCAGTCGGGTGCTGAACCGACGTATGATACATCGACGAAAAAATGTTTTTAAAATAATTTGCGGAAAAATAGTTATACGCCTACTAGGCGAAAACTTTTGAATCACGCGCCTTGGGGGATGCTGGGAGCTCACGGATCAAGCTGTTGTTTTGTTTACATTCATTACCCATGCGCGGAAGCCAGAATTTCTTTCTTCTCACACTAAAAAGCATCAGCGACACATCTCAGAAATTATTTCGTCACTTTGACATAATTTCACACTATTTTATATTAGCCGTTACATAAAGTATTATATGTGGAAATGTGCGCAATTTCATGTAGAATACAACAAAAACAACTCATGGTTGTAGCTTTTATCAGTTTTGAAATATTTTCATACAAATAACGATAAGTGCCAAAATTTCAACCTTTGGTCAACTTTGACTCTACTGAAATAGTAAAAAAAACGCAATTGTAAGCTAAAACGCTTATATTCTAGTAATATTCAATCATTTACCTTCATTTTGCAACAAATTGGAAGTGCCTAGCACAATATTTCAATTTATGGTGAATTTATGAAAAAATCTTTTTCCTTACGTCCGCATGCTAACTCTTCCGAAAAAATACATTTTTCGTCAGATTGTCGTAATGTTTGCACCATTTTAAATTAGCCGTTACAAAGTTTTATATAGGGAAATGTGCGCAGTTTCATGTAGAATACAACATAAAACAACCCATGGTTGTAGCTTTTATCAGTTTTGAAATATTTTTATATAAATAACGATGTGCCAAAATTTCAACCTTCGGTCAACTTTGACTCGACCGAAATGGTCGAAAACTGCAATTGTAAGCTAAAACTCTTACATTCTAGTGATACTCAATCATTTACCTTCATTTTGCAACAAATTGGAGGTCTCTAGCACAATATTTCGATTTATGGTTAATTTTAGAAAAAAAACTTTTTCCTACGTCCGCGCAGTAACTGCCGAAAAATCCAAATTTTTTGTACGATTGTCGTAATGTTTGCAGTTTTATATTAGCCGTTACATAAAGTTTTATATATGAAAATGTGTGCAATTTCAATTTCAAGTAGAATACAAAAAAAAAAAACCATGGTTGTAGCTTTTATCAGTTTTGAAATATTTTCATATAAATAACGATAAGTGCCAAAATTTCAACCTTTGGTCAACTTTGACTTGACTGAAATGGTAAAAAAACGCAATTGTAAGCTAAAACTCTTACATTCTAGTAAAGGGATTTTGACGAAGGAAAAATCTATTTCTGGGTGATTGGCTCGTGTCGCCCCTATGAAAGGATCCTTAATATCATTCTTTCTAGGTAAAATAAAATAATCTAAAATTACCAGAGAAAAACAAAATTAAGAAAATGTCAGTAAAACTGACTCGCCTCCGCTCTTAAAAAGAAGTGTCGGTATGGTAATAGGGGCGAGTGGGAACACTACCACGAGACATTCACCAATTGAACTTCCAATCAGAATCCCACAAGAGAGAGCTGATACCAACGGGCGATGCGGCCGCTACTACTACTACTAGAGGACGCCACGGACAGCAGCGCCCCTAGCGGACATCCTTAATCTAAAAACATCTTGTCCTGTATGGGGGGGCAAACAATACAGGGTGGGTTTCATAGGGCGACACGAGCCAATCACCCAGAAATAGATTTTTCCCTTCGTCAAAATCCCTTTTCTGAGCTCAGCTCGTGTCGGCCTATGAAGAGTACCAGAGAAACAGACAAGATGGGAAAAAAGGCAAATGAAAAGCAGTTGTAAAATGAGGGATATAATATAAGTAAATCAATTACAGCATATAAACTAAGTACTTAAGCCTAACTTATTTAAACAGTAACATAAAAGAAAGTTAGTAATGTAAAGTACTTAAAATTACAGTAAACATAGTAAATTATAATAATGCAGTGTAATTTAAACAAAATAGATTTACTTATAAAAATTATTTACAAAATATACAAACACATTGTGTCCTACCCTAGCATAAAAATAAGGGTAGGTACACTGAAGTACATTATCAGTACAAAGTGTGGATGTCCCTAGCAAAAAAATAAGGGACAATCCACTAGTATGATTTCAGCGGCTAAGGCTAGGATATCCGAGTAGCATGGCGATAGGGTGAGGCATGTTGGATGAGGTAGGTAGAAAGGAGACCTGGATCTGTACTACGACTACTATACAGTATCAGGAGAAACAATGTTTCCCGCTGCTACTGCTGAAAATTTTAAAGATTCCAAGGACTTTAGATAATGACGTTTAAAGACTGTCGGAGATTTCCATCCAGTATACTTTTTAAGATCCTCAAAGTTCATATGTTGAAAGTAATTAATTGAGGTGGCTACTCCCCTGATGTCATGTGCTTTTGGGAATGAATCAGGATTGGCTTGTTTAATGAAGTAAAGGATTTGTTGTCTAATACCTTTTACTGACAAAGTACCACCTTTTTTCTCTCATGAAGAGAGAACCTGAGGATCTTGAGGATGTACGAGATAGAAAGGCTCTTAAAGTTGATACTGGGCAGAGAGAAGGGTCTTGGGGAAGTGGGATGACTTTCCAAGGGGCCCACCTTGCAAGAGGATCCTCATTTTTAAGCCAAAAAAACTACGATCCGGAGCAAGCAGAACTTCTCCTGAGGGGAGGAATTCCACATGACCCGCATCTCTGATAGAGCCGACAGTTCTGAAATTCTAGCTCCTGAAGCTAGGCTTAATAAGAATAATGTCTTTCTAAGAAGCATTATGAATGTACAAGACGAGTTGTCAGTATCTGAAGCTAGTTTGAGGACATCATTTAAGAACCATGAAACTGCAGTAGGCCTTTGAGAAGGTCTAAGTCTAGCACAGGCTTTAGGAATAGACGTGAAATAAGATTTCAGTCAGATCTATCTGAAAACCTACTGAAAGATCTTCTTCAAAAAGCCGATTTATGAGTAGTATAGTGCTAGACTGCTAAACCTTTTTTCAAAAAACAAGGATCTGAAAAAGGATATAGCTAGAATTAACTGTCATGGTGTAGTGTTTGATTCTTTCAGGAAGGATGCTAATTTTTTTAACAGCTGAGTCATATTGTCTAATAGTTGACTCTCTCTTATCTGATTCTAGGAAGAGAATATTTGTGGATCAATATTAGCATCTTTATTAGCCGCAAACTTCATGAAGTCCATAAAGTTAGGGTCTGAAGAATTCTGAGGAAGCGACAGTCCTCATTTGTACTGATTGTGACAGTTTTGGGATTGGGAATCCGTTGAGGTCGGAGACCCAATTCCAGAAGAAGAGGATACCAGTTGCTCTTGGGCCAGTCCGGTGCAATCAGAGCTACTATTCCCTTGAAAGTCCTCAGCTTGCTTAAGACTTTCAAGAGAAGATTCACTGGAGGAAAAACATAAATTTTTTCTCCACTGATCCCAATCTAACGACAGGGCGCCCGTGGCATAAGCCAGAGGGTCCAGGTTGGGGGCCACATAGCAAGGGAGCTTGTGGTTCGCTTGTGAGGCGAAGAGATCTACTTGGAGACCTGGGGACTCTCCGGCATATCCACTGGAATGACCCGTCGTCTAGGGACCATTCTGATTCCAGAGGAACTGACCGGGACAAAGCGTCTGCTATCACATTTCTTACCCCCGCCAGGTGAGTGGCGGACAGATGCCATTTGTGTTTGTTTGCTAGGGCAAAAGTGGCTATCATGACATGGTTCACATGCTTGGATTTGGACCCTCCTCGTTGATGCAATGAACTACCACTGCACTGTCCAAAACTAGCCTTAGATGAGACTTTTTCGGGGGAAGCAGTCTCTTCAAGGTAAGAAATACTGCCATTGGCTTCCAGAACGTTTTATTGTGGAGCTGGCGAAATTGAACTGACCAAGTCCCCTGAACCTGTTTTGAACTGAGAATATCCCCCCACCCAGGACAGGGAGGCATCCGTGTGAATGGTTAACACTGGAAGGGGATATTGATGGGGTACCCGCTTGGCTAAGTTCTTTACTTTTGACCATGGACGGAGTTGATTGCGAAGGATCTGTGGAATTACTGACAACTTGTCTCGAGATTTGGTGTTTGCTCTATCGATCGCCAAACTCGATTTATATCTTTTAGCCTTGCTTTCAGGAGGATATCTGTTACCACCGAAGCAAACTGAAGGGACCCTAGGATTCTTTCCTGGTTTCTCCTTGATGTTTGTTTGCATTTGAGAAATTGCCTGACAGATTTTGCTATTTCCTTCCGTTTGGCCACTGGAATTGACAGATTGTGGGAAGACAAATCCCATTGGATTCCCAGCCACTGAAAACGCGGACTCCGGGGTAAGTCTGGATTTTCGTTTTGTTTATCTGGAACCCCAGTATGTTCCAGAAAGTGAACTACCTTTTTGGTGGCTTTGAGACATTCCTCGACAGTTGGTGCCCAGATCAACCAATCGTCGAGGTATGCTGCTACCATGATTCCCTGAGTTCTCAATTGCTGCACAACCACTTCTGCTATTTTCGTGAATACCCTGGGGGCTACATTCAGACCGAAGGGCATCACTTTGAATGAGAATGTCTGATTTCCTAGCCTGAATCCTAGGAATGGGCGGAAGTGTCTGGCTATAGGGATATGATAGTATGCGTCTGTAAGATCGATGGAGCATGTGACGGCTCCACGCGGAAGTAAGGTCCTTACTTGCGAGAGGGTAAGCATCTTGAACTTGTCGCAACGAATGAAAGAGTTTAGCTTTGACAAGTCTAAGATTACCCTTCTTTTTGTTGAGAGCCTTTCTTTGGCACGCTGAATAAGCGACCTTGGAAATTTTAAATAGATGCTTGACTCTCGCAATAGCTCCTTTCTGAAGGAGTTCCTCCGCGTATCTGTCAATTCCTTTGATGGTATTTGTTTGGCGGAATGATTTGATTGGAGGAGGATCTTTGATCCAACTCCAACCCAATCCTTTGGACACTATGCTCTGTGCCAATTGCTGAACCCCCACCTGTGACGGAAGAGGAACAGCCTCCTCCTACCTGGGGAGCCTCATTGTTGATGGGCGGGTTGACCACCACGCCCTCCTCTGAACTGCCTGCTCCTTGTCCCCGCCCTTCCTGCGCCACGCTGGCGAAAGTAGCCTCTCGCCCTACCTCTCGATGCTTGTTAAAGGGAGGGTAGCCCTGACCTTCATACGTAGGGTTGAAGGCCGGCGAGAGTGCGTAGGAGGTCGAAGGTTGTGATTGAGGAGACAGCAGGAGGATGGGCTGGTTCTGTTTGGAACTAGCAGTTGTCCCTGTTGGGTAACCAGGACGGCCTGAACAAAATTGCTGCTGTTGCTGGTGTTTCTGGTAAGGCTGGAACCTTTTACCAGACTTCTTTGGTTTCTTACCAGCAGTGGGGGCGGATTCTGCTTCCTCTTGGATGAAATACCCCACCTAGCTCTAAGGCTCTGGTGAGCCTAGCAGCCTCGTGGTTTGTACTTCATTTACAGCGGACTCTGGGAAGAGATCCGCTCCCCACATGCTAGAAAGCCAGGAGTCTATTAGGCTCGTGCCTAATAGTGCACTCCTGCAGAACGTGCTTTCGGCAATTCCTCCTAGCTTGGAAGAAGTCGAAAGCATCCGTCTGAACCGACTGAAGCTGGGATTTGGCCAAGATCTTAAACAAACAGAGGTTCCGTACCATACGAGAGAGCAGCCATCTCCGTTATGATCAGTGAATTGAGGGACCTGCCAAACCTAGTTCGCGGCGTCGAACTCCGCCTGAATCAAGGATCAGGCAGCCTTGGAAGCTTCTCGCCGAACTGGTCCATGGCGCAGTCCGGTTTGAGCTTGCCAAGCGTGAACGTGGCTGGCAAGTTCTCCCACAATTCTCCAAAAGCTGGGAAGCGCGGAGAAGTAGACTCCGCCTCCCTTAGCTGTGGCATGGGCTCATCCTTGAGGACTGCCTGAAGAGTCCTCTCTACTATTTTTGTAGCGAACGGAAAGAGAAGCCTCCTCTTCCGTCGCAAAAAATAGTGAAAGGACTCTTATAGGCCTGGAGCTTGGTGTTTGTGCACTCCCAGTCCTCAAGGCAGTGAACCCATTCCCGTTGGGCATGATCCCTACTGTAGAGAACATCCTCCCTAGAGATCTTGTCTTCCCTAGTAAGAGCCGCTACAGTCAGCCTAGCATAGCCGATGAAAGGCTGCGTCAAACCCGGAGGATAAAACTCGAAGTCCTCAATCCTTCGAGTTCCACACTCCGGGATAGAGATCATACCATCCTTAAATGGAGCGTAAGCAGCTACTCTCCATGGGTTCTCCATAGAGAAAGCTGGCAGAGAGTCGTATGGCGGGAGCTGGAAAATACCAGCACTTGGCGACTGGGGAGACTGGAACGGGGGAACCTGGAGAGAGCCCAGCTTACTCGGTCCTCATTCTCTCTAACCCTGTTAGAGAGATCTTGGATGGACTGGCCCGATTGAGACAGAGTGCTCGACAGTTGTGCGAACATCTGCTCAAATTTCGTCCCCAGGGCGGAGACTTGAGAGCCGACCATCTCGCCCACCTGTTGCATCACCACTGCTGAGAAAGCAGTGGGATCAAAGGTGCTGGGTCCCGCTCCTCCCACCGGCGTTACCGGAGTGGATGCGGTGGAGGCCGGAGAAGGCATTGGCTCGGCGGGAGCGCGAGCCTTCTCCTTAGAAGCCTTGCTTCTAGAGCTCTTCGAGTAAGAAGAGCTCGGCTTGGCCTTCACCGCGTCACCGAGTAAGAAGTCGAAGACTTCTTAGCCGAAGAAGACGAAGATGACTTCTTAAGAAGTCGTCTTCATTAGGGTCTTCGGTTCTCTCTGTCCCTTCCACCTTTGGGGTACAGAGAGAGCGGGAGAGCGGGTAGGGATCTCAGATCCCACAAAGCCTTGGAAAGAAGCGCTTGAAGAAGGGACAGGAGAAGATCCAGGAGCGCCCAAGGAAAGACCTTGGGCGCCCGACCCACACACCTACCTCAACCAACAAATCCTCTGCCCCTACCGCCATAGGCTCGATGTTGAGGTCCAGGGTAGCGACGTCCGGGACCGACTCCTGTGTGGCTACGACCCCGAAAGATTGTTGCATTTCTTGCTGGATGGAGGCTATGAGAGGGGCTGCGGACAAGGGGTCAACATACCCTGTTGACTTGCCCGCGGGGAAGATCTGGACGGCCAGCTTCTTGTCAAGGACGTAAGGCTGGCCTTTGGCGGCGTTCTTCCCGAAGCCGCCCACCCACGCTTTCAGGGTAGCAAGGGCGACCTCCCTCACACCAGTAGCCTGAAAGAAAAGGTGAAATGAGCTTCTAATGGCGGAACGGGGTTAACAAACTTATGTCTAAGAGTTGTTAGTAAAATGATAAAGAAGCCTATAATCGAACTTACCCCCTCCACCAGCTGAAGACTAGGTCGTAGCAGATGGCGCAGGCTTCCGGGTGCCAGACGATCATATCGTTGTATGGCGTGGCACATGGAGCGTGAGACCTGCACTCATCGTGGCCGCAGGGTCGACAAACGTCGCGTTGCATCCAGGACCTGACAGTTGGTAGCCTGTAAGTGGAAAGATACATGAGTATAGGAGAACACTTACAGTCTAACAGTTGCTCCGCTGGTGCCGGAGCGAGAAGTTAGATTAAACCAGAGCCCCGCCATAATACGTGTGGTAACAAGTTGGTTGGTTTGTCCTAGGCTATTGCTCCGCTGGCGGCGGAGACAAGAGATAGAATCCAACCAGGTGTGGTGGTAAAGGAAACCACGACGAAAAATGGCGGGGATGGTAAACATATGAATAATAAAATTAAACAAATCATCGTAAAATTAGGGTATCCTTAAAAAATAACAATAATATCAAACCTTTCTCCACCCGTCTACTAGAAGAGTGCCCGGGTAAGAAGCAAGCTCCCTTTCGGTAGCGGGGGAGAGATGTAGGATATAGTAGGCAAGCAACCGAACCACTAGTAGTGACCACCCCCCGCCCGCCCGGCGCAGCCCAGTAATCTATAACCAAAAGGTGCCCCGGCTGCGACGGCAAGGCTCCGTTCGTTTATATAAAGAAGGTGAAGGTGGCTGAGCAACTGGGGAAGGGGGGGGAGGGTCTCGGCGTAACACGGCGGGAGAGAGAGAGGGGGGGGGTTGGCCTACTCCTCCCCGTCTCAACAACTACCCGCTCGGAGACTCGGTAGCGATTGAGTGGTCGCCCTATACCCCCCGCTGGGAGGAACCCATGGCCTACCTAGAGAGAGAGGGAGGAAGGCAACTGAGGTTGTCATGACAACCAAGGGGTCCCCCAGCGCCTCCTATACCTGGTAGGGAGGGAAGGGGAAGGGGAAGGTGCGATGGAAAACGTGACCGCAAGTGGCCCTAAGCCGCGAGCAACACAACCGTGGGAGGGCCACTGAACCAGGCTGTACCAATACATGGGAATGCACCTAGGCTAGCCTAACACCCTAAATAGAATAAATTTACATCGTAAAGATGGAAAAGACACTTTTAGTAGAAGAAAAAGAAGCCAGGAGGAGGCAAAACTGTTCCGAGGAACAGAAGCCTACTCGGAGCCAGCGATAGCCGATGAAGAGCAAGAGCCGGGATGCTGGGCTGGAACAAAGAATAGCCCTAAATACCAAACTAAGAGAAATGGTAAAGGGGCTAACCTAGCTAAAAACTCGATGTAAAAAACGATGAACGTAATATAGTAAGCCCATAAGTATAAGAAAGTCCCAGTATGGAGGCCGGCCGGGAATTCTTAACGAGGCAGCATGGCGCCGCCACGAGACAACCGGGAAACCGTATATGACCTATTAAGAAGGAAAATACTGGTTCCCGGAAGACAAAAATACAGTAAAACATTACTTATGAGGCACTTAACTTAGCCGTTGCGATGGCAGAACGTTCCATGATGAATGGTGATAAAATTCCTCGTAAATAGCACAAGCACAAAGAGAATGCGTCTGAACGCTGGCGCTCAAAAAATTAAGGATGTCCGCTAGGGGCGCTGCTGTCCGTGGCGTCCTCTAGTAGTAGTAGTAGCGGCCGCATCGCCCCCCGTTGGTATCAGCTCTCTCTTGTGGGGATTCTGATTGGAAGTTCTAATTGGTGAATGTCTCGTGGTAGTGTTCCCACTCGCCCCTATTACCATTACCGACACTTCTTTTTAAGAGTGAGCGAGTCAGTTTTACTGACATTTTCTTAATTTTGTTTTTCTCTGGTAATTTTAGATTAATTTTACCTAGAAAGAATGATATTAAGGATCCTTTCATAGGCCGACACGAGCTGAGCCCAGAAATATATTCAATCATTTACCTTTATTTTTGTAACAAATTGGAAGTCTCTATAACAATATTTTGATTTATGGTGAATTTATGACAAAAAAAAAAAAAAAAAAAAAAAAAAAAAAAAAAAAAAAATTTTCCTTACGTCTGCGCGGTAACTCTTCCGAAAAAAATCTGAATTTTTTTTGTCCGATTGTCGTATGTTTGCACCATTTTAAATTAGCCGTTACATAAAGTTTTATATGTGAAAATGTGTGCAATTTCATTTAGAATACAATTAAAAACAACCCATGGTTGTAGCTTTTATCAGTTTTGAAATATTTTTTCATATAAATAACATAAGTGCCAAAATTTCAACCTTCGGTCAACGTTTGACTCGACTCGAAATGGTCAAAAAACGCAATTGTGAGCTAAAACTATTACATTCTAGTAATATGCAATTGTGAGCTAAAACTATTACATTCTAGTAATATGCAATTGTGAGCTAAAACTATTACATTCTAGTAATATTCAATCATGTACCTTTATCTTGCAACAAATTGGAAGTCTCTAGCACAATATTTCGATTTATGGTGAATTTATGGAAAAAAACATTTCTGGGCTCAGCTCGTGTCGCTGCGCGAAATATCCTTTAATCTATTATTTCTAGGGTAAAATGTACTAACACATACCAGAGAATAAATAAAATAAAGAAAAAAAAAGGTCAGTATAACTGACTCGTCACCCTCCAAGAGGGTGTCGGTATGAACACTAGGCGAGTGAGACCACTACCACGAGCCAAATGCCAATAGAAAATCTCCCACTACAAAAACCCTCCATGAGGGGAGCCGACCCACAGAGTGAGCAGCTCGTACTACTACTACTCCATCCCATGCTGCCGACTGCTGCGCCTCTGGTGGCCATCCTTTTCAGTTAGCGCACACGAGTCACACGTGCTATTTTTCTCTCTGTGTTTTTTGTGCCCTTTCGTTGGATTTACTATAATGGAGCGTGCAGCTATCGCAGCAGCTAAGTTAAGTACTCAGGTATTTTATGGTTAGGTTTGGTTTTTTTTTCCGGCCCTGAGTTCAGTAATTTGCCGTTTTTTTTAGGTATAAATACGACACTCTGGGTCGGAAGCATGGCAGCATGGTTCTGCCTCGTGGTGGGTTCGTTCTTGGTCTCCCATACCTAGAACATCCCCTTATCTATGTACGCTCATATTAATTATCCGTTTTACTTAGGGTACTGTCTACTCAGGTTTGTCATGCATGCATGTCTTTTACCTTTTGTAGGCTTCTTCTTTCCAGACCCTAGTCCCGGCTCTTAGTATCGGCCTCTGACTAGCTTTGAGTGGTAGACTTACCTTCGGGTTAGTCGTACACTCCTGGAATTTTTCTCCTACTATATTGCTTTCTTTCTTTTATTTTATTTAATTGTACCATGTATTTTGTTATTGGTTAGGTTGAGGTTAGTTAGCGTCTGGCTTAGCCTAGGTCCTGGCTCATTGAGCCTATACTACCGCTCATCAGTTCGGTTGCTTCCCTATAGCATCTCTCTGATCAGTTGGTTTTGGCCCAGTGGGCCTATATGCTACTGCTTTTCAGTTCAGTTGCTTCCCGATAGCATCTCTCTGATCAGTTGGTTTCTCCTAGGCTTAGTTGTCTTGTTTTGGTCTTACCGCCTCGTGGTCACTACGCGATCACGAGACAGCCAGACGCCTGCCCAGTCACCTTCCCCCCCTCCCGCTCTTCCATAGAGTCGGGGAGGGTGGGTCGGTCTGCCCATGCTCGCTCCACATACCCCAAGAGCCTGCCTCCCTCTCTCCCCCCAGGCGGAGGGGCTAGGGAGACGGGACAGACCCAGGCTGGACTCGACCTCTCCGGCTTCTCGGTCCGGCCGGTTGGTAATGTGGTGGGGGGTACTGGCCTTTCCCCCCATCCGTTGCTTCCTTGTCGCTCCGTGTTAGCTCGAGCCTGTATGTCTTCTCGCTCTTTCCCACCTTACTAGGGCTCCTTTCCTGATCGGAGTCCTGGCATCCAGCGGAAAGACGTTAGTCCACCCAGTAGAGTGGACCGGACATACAGTGGGTCCCTGCTAACCTTACCGTATTGCTGAGTTACTACACTCCGCTACGCACTGGACTTGGTCCGGTTCGTTTGAGTTTTAGGTTTAAGTGTTATTAGATTAACTATAAGTTTATCTTAAGTACCTTAAACCTTTTCCCCCTCCCTTACGTGTCTTACCGGATCTCTCCGGGATTATAGCCTATTCAGGCGAAGCAGGGAGGGGTTATGCCCAAATTTTTTCCGAGCTCCGGCATGCAACGGAGTTCTTCTGTCCTTTAGCCTGTAAGTGATATTCTTTAAGATACTCATGTGTCTTCCCACTTACAGGCCACCAACTGTGAGCATCCGGGATGCGCCGCCACACTTCAGGACCCATGTGGACACAAGTTTTGCCGGTCCCATGCTCCATGCGCGACTCCGCACGGGGACATCCAGGTCTGGTACCATGAGACGTGCACCATATGTTACGATCTGGTGAGCCAGCTTTTAGAAGGGGTAAGTATCCATCTCCGGTAGCTGCTCCGCTTCTGTTTTAGTGCTTAAGTTTTCATCATTCACTTTAACTTAAGGCATCTAAGTTTAAGTTTATACTTTAAGTTTTTAGTTTTAAGTGATTCTTAAATCTAATCTACGCCCTCTCTTCCAGGCGCCGGCAGTGAGGGATACCGCACTGGCAACCCTGCGGGCCTGGGTCGGCTGTTTTTTTGGGAAGAACGCCGCCAAGGGTATGCCCTACAATTCTTAGAGAAGCGGTTGGCGCTGTTAATCTTCCCCGGAGGCAAGGCGACAGGATACGTCGACCCAGTACGAGGCGGCCCCGACTATCGCCTTCATCCAACAACAGCTGGCTGCCTCATTAACTGACCAAGACCAGGATATCTCCACGGACGTCGCGACTTTAGATATTAATGTGGAACCTATGGTAGGTGTAGACGACCTGTTGGTCGAGGTAGGTACGGTGGACACCCAAGGGTCACCCTTGGGCGTAACTGTTTCTTCTACTCCTGCAACCTCTCCATCCTTCCAAGGCTTTACAGGTGATGAATTGTATACTCCTCCTGACGCTTCGGTTAGACCTAAGGTCAAGGGTCAAGCAGTGAAATCCTTGACTAAGACGTCGTCGTCGTCCAAGAAGACGACTTCGGCTTCATCCTCCTCGCGTAAGTCTCCGGCTTGCGAATCCCGGAGCAGACAGGTCTAAAGCTTCTAGCTCCGGCTCTAAGTCCTCGAGGAGTAAGTCCTCCAGAGAGAGATCTCGCACTCCGGCAGAGTCACCAGTTCCGCTACCTTGGTTCCGATTCAGAGCCACCCCCCTCCACCTCCGCAGCAGCTCCGGCCTTGGACTCCAATGCTGGCCTGTTGCAACAGGTGGGCGACCTGGTTGGGTCCCTAAAGAGTAGCATGGAACAAATGATCTCTCGAATTGTCGGATAGGATTACTTCCCAGGACTCCATTATAGCCGGACTGAGAGAAGCCCCTCTAGCCTCTCCTCCCATTTCCAATACGAGTGGAACTCAGCTTCCTCCGTATGACTCGCTACCTCCGTTCTCGATGAACAATCCATGGAGAGTAAGCGTCATACGCCCCCTTTTCCAATAACTGGTCTCATTTTTCTATACCGGTAAATTTGGAACTCGAAGGTGATAGAGGACTTCGAGTTTCTACCCACGGGAAGACCCATCCAGCCTCCGTTTCATAGGCTACGCAAGGCTTACAGCTTCAGCCATGGTTCGGGATTGATAGGGTACCAAAGGAGACAGTCCTCTATTCACGAGACCAGGCTCAGAGAGAATGGCTCAGGTGTTTAGAGGACATGGATTGTTCTAATACCAAGATACAACCTTTTAAGAGTCCCTTTACCATTTTCACAATGGATGAGAGTACCCCGCTCTCCGTTCCTGACAAAGATCGCGAGGTCTACCATCCCAGCGGCCAGAAGGGGGAACCCATTGCCTCAATTGAAGAGCAGATCCCCACATCTCCGTTGCTCCCCTCAGCCGGAGATTGTGGGAAGACTTGCCGAACACCTTCTCAGCTGGCAAACTCAAACCGGACTGTGCTATGGAGCAGTTTGGTGAAAAGCTACCCAGGCTCCCAGATAGCCTTATCAGGCTGAATTTGACGCGAAATCGCGATTAGCCAGGTCAATTAACTCTATGGCTATGACCGAGGTAGCAACTATAGCCTATGGCTCAGAACCGCTTTTTAAACTCATGACCAAATCCCTGACTCAAACGGTACAGTCGGATATGTTTGAGTTTGCCACTGCTAGAACGAATTGTAGGAAGCATGTCCTACAAGAGGCAACCATTCGGCATGAGCCGAATAGGTTACTCTCGTCTAACATCTGGGGCGAGCAGATCTCTTCCCAGAAGCTATGGTGAAGGAAGTCCAGTCAGAGGCTACGAGGCTGAACCAGAGCCTTAAGGACCGTTGGGGCCTTACGGCTAAGAGGAGGCAAGACCTAACACCTAAAGGTAAGGGACAGAGGAAACCTAGGCGTTTCCAACCTTACCAGAAAAAGCAGCCACACTTTCCTCAGCAAGTTCCAGCGGTGCCCTTAGTGCAAACAGCCCAACCTTCCACTTCTAAAGCTCAATCACAGCCAATTTATGTGATATCCCCTCAGCCTCAGCCCTCCACCTCTTACGCCATCTCTCCAGCTACAATCAAGCCTTCGAGAGTCAAAGCTTCACAGAAGTATGACCGCTCGGGTAAGGGAGGCAGAGGTAAGCGTTCCTTTCGTGGGAGAGGGTCGGGAGGCCCTTTAATAGGGGAAAGCACTTCAGAGGAGGCCGAGGTGGTTACCAGAACCAATGAAGAACTTCAGGTAGGAGGGAGGCTGTTTCACTTTCGCCACCGGTGGAACTTCAGCGAATGGGCTCAGAGCATAGTGTCAAAGGCCTGGGTTGGAGCTGGTTGACGAACCCACCTCCATCCAGACCTTTCCGTCAACTTCCTTCCAAGGAATTGACAGAGTACGCAGAGGACCGTCCTTCAGAAGGAGCTATAGCGAGAGTCAAGAGATTAAAATTTCAAGGTCGCTTGTTCAGCGTGCCAAGAAAGGCTCACAAAAAAGAAGGGTAATCTTAGACTTGTCCCGCTTAAACTTAGCCATCCGCTGCGACAAGTTCAAGATGCTCACGATCTCGCAGGTGCGGACCTTACTTCCCCGTGGGGCCGTCACCACCTCTATCGATCTTACAGACGCCTACTATCATATCCCTATTGCAAGACACTTCCGTCCGTATCTGGGTTTCAAGATAGGAGACCAGGCATTCTCCTTCAAGGTAGTTCCCTTCGGACTCAACGTGGCACCCAGGGTGTTCACGAAACTAGCGGAAGTGGTAGTGCAACAACTCAGGTCACAAGGATTATGGTAGTAGCGTATCTCGACGATTGGTTGATCTGGGCTTCAACAGTCGAGGAATGCAACAGAGCTACACTGAAAGTGATTCAGTTCCTGGAATATCTAGGCTTCAAGATAAACAGACCAAGTCAAGACTCACTCCAGAGTCAAACTTTCAGTGCTGGGCATTCAATGGAATCTATCCTCTCATACTCTGTCGATTCCATCAACCAAAAGGAAAGAAATAGCGAAGTCAGTCAAGCAATTTCTAAGTCACAAACTGGCGTCAAGGAGGGCTCAGGAGAGGATCCTGGGTTCTCTCCAGTTTTGCATCAGTGACGAACGTCTTAATGAAAGCCAAACTGAAAGACCTAACCAGAATCTGGCGCTCACGAGCAAATGTCAGGTCCAGGGACAAACTATCCTCAGTCCCTCTGATTCTAAAGAATCGACTTCGGCCGTGGGCGAAAGTCAAGAATTTGTCAGTGTCAGTACCCCTTCAGTTCCCTCCACCAGGGATCACCATCCACACAGACGCGTCCTTAAGCGGTTGGGGAGGGTATTCCCAGGTCAAAAAAGTTCAAGGAACTTGGTCACCTCACTTCAGTCAGTTCCATATAAACGTACTGGAGGCAATGGCAGTGTTCTTGACTCTAAAAAGGTTGCGCCCACCAAAGTACTCCCACATAAAGCTAGTTCTGGACAGCGCAGTGGTAGTACATTGTATAAACAGAGGAGGCTCCAAGTCACGTCATCTAAATCATGTCATGGTAGCCATCTTCTCCCTGGCAGACAAGTTCAGTTGGCATCTCTCCTCCACTCACATAGCTGGAGTGAGAACGTCATAGCAGACGCGTTATCCGATCAGTGCCCCTAGAGTCGGAATGGTCCACTGGACAACAGTTCGTTCCAATGGATCCTTCAAAGAGTTCCAGGGCTACAGGTGGATCTCTTCGCATCTCAAGCGAATCACAAACTGCCGTGTTATGTAGCCCCCAACCTGGACCCTCTGGCCTATGCCACGGACGCCCTGGCTCTAGACTGGAACAACTGGAAGAAGATTTATGTCTTTCCTCCAGTGAACTCTTCTCATGAAAGTTTTAAACAAACTCAGGACATTCAAGGGTCAAGTGGCTCTAGTAGCCCCAGACTGGCCGAAGAGCAATTGGTATCCCCTAATTCTGGAACTGGGCCTTCGTCCTCTTCGGATCCCCAATCCCAGGCTCTCCCAGTCAGTACAAACGAAGACTGTGTTCGCTTCCTCAGGGATTCTCAAAACCCTAACTTTATGGATTTCATGAAGTTTGCGGCAAAAAGAGATGCGAATATTGACCCTCAGAATATTCTCTTCTTGGAATCCGATAAAAGGGATTCAACTTTGAGACAGTATGATGCTGCTGTCAAAAAGTTAGCAATCTTCCTGAGAGAATCTGATATTGAATCATGACAGTTAATTCAGCTATATCCTTTTTCAGATCCTTATTTGAAAAAGGTTTAGCAGCTAGCACGATTACGACAAACAAGTCAGCCTTGAAAAAGATATTTCAATTTGGGTTCAACATAGACTTGACGGATTCCTACTTCTCGTCTATTCCTAAGGCATGTGCTAGACTAGACCTTCTGTAAGGCCTACGTCAGTTTCATGGTTCTTAAACGATGTTCTAAACTGGCTTCAGAAACCGATAATGACACATGCTCGTTTATTAATGCTCTAAGAAAAAACCCTGTTTTTATTAAGCTTAGCTTCAGGAGCAGAATTTCAGAACTGTTGGCTTTATCCAGAGATCCGGATCATATTCAATTCCTTCCCACAGGGGAAGTCCCTACTTTCTCCGGAACGTAGCTTTTAGCAAAGAATGAAGATCCTTTGATGAGGTGGGAACCTTGGAAGGTACTACCCCTTCCACAAGATGTATCTCTTTGCCCAGTTTCAAACCTTACGAGCCTTTCTGTCCAGGACTCCTCATCCTCATCGGGTCCTCTTTAAGAGGGAAAAAAGGTGGAACTTTATCCATTAAAGGCATCAGGCAACAAATCCTGTACTTTATTAAGCAAGCCAATCCTGACTCCGAAAGCACATGATGTCAGAGCAGTAGCCACCTCAATTAATTATTTCCAACATATGAACTTCGATGAGTTGAAAAAGAAATATACCGGATGGAATCGCCGACAGTGTTCAAACGTCATTACCTTCAAGTCCTTGGAAGCTCTGAAATTTTCAGCAGTAGCAGCGGGTAACATAGTTTCCCCTGACTCTAGCTAATTTGTAGTAGAAGATTCAGTCCTCCTTTCTACCTGCCTCACCCAACAGTTCGTCTATTCTGCCTTGTTCATTTACATTCACCTTGTGTCTTAGCTGCTTTATGATGGTGTAGTGGGTGCCCCTTATTTTTTTGCTAGGGACACTCGCAGATGATTATAGATATTGATCTTCATGGATGTTACCCCCTTGTATTTTATGCTAGGGATACATCTTATTTATAATGGTTACGGGTTTTTGTATATTAAAGTCATATACATTCCTTATATATTATCATTGTTGATTAATTTGTTCATTTGATTAGTTTATTGCTATTATTATATTTTTGATACATGCCTTTACACAGATACCATTTTGTTACATGTAAGCCATTTTACCTCTGTGTATATGTAAATTACCTTATGTTAAGAAACATGATTAGAATTTTAAATGTAATTTAAGCATATTTCTATTTTTATATCACTGTGTATATGTATCTTTTTAGCAATTATATTCTTTTTATATTTATTCTGCTTTTATTTGAGACCTATTCTGATTTAGTTTATTACTTTTGTTTACAATCTTGTGCTATTTCTCTGGTACGATTTCGCGCAGCGACACGAGCTGAGCCCAGAAAAGGGATTTTGACGTAAGGAAAAATCTATTTCTGGGCGATTGGCTCGTGTCGCCCAGCGAAATCCCACCCTACCCATCCCTTTTCGCCCAAGATTGTCTGCTAACTTCAGGACTGGCCACCAAGAGGCGCAGCAGTCGGCAGCATGGGATGGAGTAGTAGTAGTACGAGCTGCTCACTCTGTGGGTCGGCTCCCCTCATGGAGGGTTTTTGTAGTGGGAGATTTCTATTGGCATTTGGCTCGTGGTAGTGGTCTCACTCGCCTAGTGTTCATACCGACACCCTCTTGGAGGGTGAGCGAGTCAGTTATACTGACCTTTTTCTTTATTTTATTTATTCTCTGGTATGTGTTAGTACATTTACCCTAGAAATAATAGATTAAAGGATATTTCGCTGGCGACACGAGCCAATCGCCCAGAAATAGATTTTTCCTTACGTCAAAATCCCTTTTTCCTTACGTCCGCATGGTAACTCTTCCGAAAAAATAATACATTTTTTCGTCAGATTGTCGTAATGTTTGCACCATTTTAAATTAACCGTTACAAAGTTTTATATAGGGATATGTGCGCAATTTCATGTAGAATACAACAAAAAAACAACAACCCATGGTTGTAGCTTTAATCAGTTTTGAAATATTTTCAAATAAATAACGATAAATAGAAAAAATTCGACCTTCGGTCGGTCGAAAACTGCAATTGTAAGCTACAGCACTTACAGTCTAGTAATATTCAATCAATTACCTTCATTTTGCAACAAAAGGGAAGTCTCTAGCGCAATACTATTTCGATTTATGGTGAATTTTTGAAAACAGCTTTTTTTTACATCTGCATGTTACGAATTCATGCATCATATTGTGATAATATTTTCTCTGTGTTGCTCTGTTATATACCATAATCATAGCAATTTAGTGTACAATACAACAAACAAAAAATGAACTCATTAGCTTTAACCGTTTTGCTCACAGCGTGATTTGTATACAATTATATATGAAATTTTCTTTTGCCGCCCCTTCCCCCCCCTGTAAAAATATTCCAATATGTATATATGATAATGATATTTTTTTTCATTTCTGATGGCTGCATACTAAACTTCAGGCAATGACCACAAAAAAAAAAAAAAAAAAAAAAAAAAAAAAAAAAAAAAAAAGCGCGCCAAAAATGAACTCTTAATCTTGAAAATTAAGCGTGCTGTGATTTTAAGAAAAAAACTTTTTCCGCTTCGGCGCTCACCCCCGAACGCCGCCGGCATACGGGAGACACTTTCGGAAATACCAGCTTGGCTTTTAAGGGTTAATACCCAAGTGTAAACATGATATTGTTAAACTACAATAAAGTTTGTACATAGTACTTACCTGGCAGATATACTTAGCTATAGTCTCCGACGTTCCCGACAGAATTTCAAATCTCGCGGCACACGCGACAGGTAGGTCAGGTGGTCTACCTTACCCGCCGCTGGGTGGCGGGTGTATGAAACAATCCCCCTTGCTTGTCAGATTTTCTCTTCCACCTGTCTCCTGAGGGGAGGCTGGGTGGGCCATTAATCGTATATATCTGCCAGGTAAGTATGTACAAAACTTTATTGTAGTTTAACAATATCATTTTTGTACATGAACTTTCCTGTCAGATATATACTTAGCTGATTGGCACCCTTGGTGGAGGGTAAGAGGGACAGCTAAATAATACAGGAAAGAAGGGAAACAACTAATGTTGTAGGATATAAAAACCTTGGTTCTCACCTTTTCAGGCTGAAGACTTCAAAGATACTGTCTTTGAGTCTGCATTGCCTGGAGAGCTACAGGTAGGACGTGACCTGTTGCTGAAAGACCCTCGGATCTACCACTGGGATATGTGATCCCCTTATGTGGTAGAATCCAAGTCTGATCCTGTTAAAGGGAACTTGTCCGCTTACATAACAGATCCTTACCACTACCTCTGCAAGGAGCCAAAACCCATCAGACCACCTAACCAAAATACAAAGGGTTAATACTACGACAAAAAGAGGTGCCTCCTGCAACCTCTTTCAGACAACCAAAAACACAAATACAAAATATAGGGTAACATATCAAAGTCTAAAAAGGATAAGTTTCAGCTCCCTGCCCCAGCACCGAATCCGCCGATACGAAAGGGCCCAAGGCGAAGCATTTATCATAAGTGATTTTTACATCACATAGGTAGTGGTTCGCGAAAACCGATTGGCATCTCCAGAAGGTCGCGTCCATCGGTCATCCCACTTTGACTGGTATACACGCAAGGTGGAAGGCCTCCTCGCTCTTGCGATTGCTTTAGCAGCTGTTGTTGAAAAGCCTTTCGCTCTGACCAGACTTTGGACAGTCTGAAGCCAGTCAGACTGAGAGCGAGGAGATTTTTGTGGTACCTGTCGAAGTGGGGCTGTCTGAGTAGATCGCTCCTTAGCGGAGCGATCTTGAGTCCCACTAACCATTCCAGTACCTCTGTGAACCATTCTTGGGCTGGCCAAAAGGGAGCGATTAGGATCATTCTCGTTGAATCTGACTCTACAAATTTTTTTATTGTTAGCCCCAGAATCTTGAAGGGGGGGAAACGCGTAGACGTCGAGTCCGCTCCAGTCTAGCAGAAGAGCATCTATTGCTAATGCCTCTGGATCTGAGATCGGAGAGCAGTAAGGATCCAGTCTCTTGTTTTTCGACGTGGCAAAGAGGTCTATGTGTGGCCTGCCCAACAACTTCCACAGGCTCTGGCATACATCCAAATGAAGAGTCTGTGGGAAGGACCTGATCTTTCCTGCTGAGGAGATCTGCTCTCACATTCCTTTCTCCCTGCACGAACCTGGTGAGAAGCTTGATTCCCCTTTCTTCTGCCCACAGAAGAAGGTCTCTTGCCGTCTCGTACAGAGAGAAGGAATGCGTCCCCCCCTGTTTTCTGATATATGCCAGAGCTGTAGTGTTGTCCGCGTTGATCTGCACTACTGATCTTCTGACGTTGGGCTCGAAAGCTTTCAGAGCCAACCACACAGCCATCAACTCCTTTCTGTTGATCTCCTTTCTGTTGATGTGCCAGGATACCTGGTCCCCCACCCAGGTACCTGACACCTCGCTGGTTCCCAGAGTCGCCCCCCAACCCGTGTCCGACGCGTCGGAGAACAACACTAGGTTGGGGCTCTGGGATTGAAGAGACAGTCCCTTTGCAAAGAGGTTGGGATCTGTCCACCATGTGAGTTGCTTCTTGACTTCCTGAGATAACGACAGGGAGAACGTCAAATCCTGAGAACGACGACTCCAATTCCGATGAAGAAAGAATTGGAGCGGTCTCAGGTGCAACCTTCCTAGGGAAACGAATTGCTCCAGCGAGGAGAGCGTCCCAAGCAGACTCATCCACTCCCTCGCTGTGCATACTTCTTTCCCTAAGAAGGTTGTTACTCTCTCGAATCCTCGGGCTATCCTTTCCTGAGAGGGAAAAGCCCGAAAACTCAGAGAGTTCATCTGTATCCCGAGATACACACACTCTTGCTCGGGAATTAGCGAAGACTTCTTGAAATTGACGAGAAGTCCCAACGCCTTCGTCAATTCTAGTGTTACTTGCAAGTCCTTCAAACAACGATCTTCTGAATTGGCCCTTATCAGCCAATCGTCGAGGTACATGGATATCCTCACCCCCTTCAAATGAAGCCATTGAGCTACGTTCCTCAAGATCCCCGTGAACACTTGAGGGGCCGTTGAGAGGCCGAAACACAGAGCCCTGAACTGGAAAATTCTTCCCCCCATCATGAATCTGAGAAACTTCCTCGAGGAAGGATGGATCGGTACGTGGAAGTAAGCGTCCTGTAAATCCAAGGATACCATCCAGTCCCCTGGACGAAGTGCTGCCAGCACTGATGAAGGTGTTTCCATCGTGAACTTCTTCTTTTCTACGAAGAAGTTCAGGGCGCTTACATCCAACATCGGTCTCCATCCCCCTGAGGATTTCGGAACTAGGAAAAGGCGGTTGTAGAAGCCTGATGAACGATGGTCTGTCACTAGTTCGATAGCCTCCTTCTCCAGCATCTGTTCTACTGCTAGATGGAGAGCTTGATTCATGATGGGGTCTCTGTACCTGGCCGTCAACTCCCTTGGGGTGGTCGTCAAGGGAGGTCTTGAGGTGAAAGGGATGAGGTAACCTCTCCTCAAAATTGAAAGGGTCCAAGGATCCGCCCCTTTCTGGGCCCAGACTTCCGCAAATCCTAAGAGTCTGGCGCCCACCGTTGTCTGAAGGACTTGCAAGTTATTTGGGGGCCTTGACTGACTTGGCAAAAGTCTTACCTCTTCTGGAGGGTTTACGACCCCTAAACGCAGAGGTTCTGGAGGAAGAAGCCCCTCGAAAGGGTTCCCGAGTACTCGACTTCTCCTTCTTAGTCTTGGTAGGGAAGGAAGGGTGAGGTTTCCTTGCCGACTGGGCCAAAAGGTCCTGGGTGGCTTTAGCCGAAAGTGATCTTGAGATGTCCTGGACTAGATGCTTAGGAAATAACTGAGCGGAAAGAGGTGCAAACAGCAAAGAAGACCTCTGAGCGTGGGAGACAGACTTCGTCAAGAAGGAGCAATATACAGATCTCTTCTTCACGATCCCCGCCCCATACAGGGAGGCGATTTCACTCGCTCTGTCTCTTACAGACTTGTCCATGCATGACAAAACGCACATGAGATCCTCTGGAGAAAAAGACTCTGGCACCTCTATCTTCTTAGCCATGACTCCAGCGACAAATCAAGGAAGTTAAAGACCTCCAGCACTCTGAACATGCCTTTCAGAATGTGGTCTACTTCGTTCATTGCCCAAGTTGTCTTCGCAGAGTTAAGAGCAGCTCTCCTTGTGGCATCTACCACAAGCCGAAAAGTCAGAATCGGCCGAGGACGGTAGACCCACCAAGGACTCTCCTGTTTCATACCAGAAACCAGCGCGTCCTGATAACTTCGAAGGAGGGAAAGCGAACATTGTTTTCCCCGCTTCCTCTTTGGAAGTCATCCAGGAACCAAAACTCCTCAGTGCCTTCTTCATCGAAAGGGTCGGCTTCATCCTCACACAAGAAGAACCCTTCGCTGTCTTCGCCGTAGAAAATAACGAGTGAGGAGAAGGAGGAGCCGTAGGAGTAAGGAAATCCCCGAATTCTTGCAGGAGAAGCTCTGTGAGCTTTTTGTAAGAAGACACCGCTGCAGAAGTGTTCGGTTCCTCATCCGAACCCTCTAGGATTTCTTGTCGAGGAGAGCGCGGAAGATCCTTAGGCGACGAAGAGGTCCTAGCAGGAGCCGAGCGAGAGGTTGGAGAGCGCCTTCTCGTAGAAGAGCTCAAATCAGCAGGAGAACGACGAGACGAAAAGGAAGAGCGCCCGTCCGATCTGGATTGTCTGCAATGAGACTGCCTCTTTGAGGTAGACGAAATCTCGGCTGAAGGAGAGGCAGGGCTCCTACCCTGAGAAGGTCTGGATATATCGACAGTGCGCTTACGAGGAGGAGAGCGCCTACTAGAATCTGTGCGCCTATCCTGAGGAGAGCGGCTGCCAGGCGTTGAGCACCTATCAGGAGCAGGGCACTTGCGCGGCTCTTGATTCTTGTCCAGTTGAGCACGATCAACAGAAGGTCGACTGGAAGGAGAAAAGCGCCTACCAGGAGAAGGCTGCTTGCGAGAGTCTTGACGTCTGACAAGCGGATAACATTCAGGAAAAGGGCGCCTCAAAGCTAACGAGTGCCTATCGGGAGAAGGGCGCTTGCGAGGCTCTTGGTGCCTACCAAGAGACGAACGGTCAGGAGTAGGGCGTCTAGAAGAAGGAGAGCGCCTACACGGAGAAGGGCGCTTGAAAGTCTCTTGTTGTCTGCCACGAGGAGAATAGTCAGGAGTAGGACGCCTCGAAAAAGACGAGCGGCTACCAGGAAATCGACGTACAGTAGGCTCTTGGCGCCTATCTTGCAGGGAGCGGCTACCAGAAAGACGCCTATCAGGCGCATGGCTCCTACCAGACTCTTGACGTCTGAAGGGGGAGGAGTTACGAGTAGGAGAAAAAAGTCTACTCAACGCCCGATCCGAAACTCGGGGAGAGCGACATCCGGAAGACGAGCGCCTACTTGTAGAAGGGCGCCTTCTAGTTTCTCGAAGTTGCTGAGGAGAAGTTCCACAAGAGGGAGACGAAGAAAGAGGTCTGTTCTGCTCCAAGTATCTATCTCCTTTTGGCCGTACCCTCGAAACAGCGTGATGAGCAGGCGAAGAGCGCTTACCAGAAGCGGGAATCCAATCTGGAGAAAAAACTTCTTTCTCCACAGAGCGTCTGACCGATGTTTGGCGCCTTGAAGCAGAAAGAGAGCCAGGAGAGCGGGGCCGCTCGCATGAGCTCCTACTTTCATACGAAAACTCCCCATATGAAGGAGAACGCCTACGAAGAGGAGAACGATCCTCTGAAGAACGGTGCCTAGATCTCTTGATCGGAAGAGAAACGTCCTTCTTCCTACGCGATCTAAAGGCCAGAGAGTCCACCAACGCCGAGATCTGAGTCTGAAGTCCCGCAAGGACTCTAGTAGGAGAATCCGGCTGGTCTTCCTCCGAACCAGGCGCAGATTGAGGGGCGGGAGAAGAGGAGCGATCAACAAGATCTCTTGGGCTTCTTTGCTTCCAAAGAAGTTTCTTCTGGGAAAACTTCCGGGCTGGAAGCCAAAGGACTGCAGGAAGCCTTCCAAGCCCTCTTCAACGGGAGCGACGCATCCGGGGAGTTCCAACCTCTCTTCGGAGAGGGAGACGACAAAGAGGAGAAGCATTGACGTAGGATCTCCTTCTTGTAGCGATCCGAGGCAGCCTGGGAGCATACTTCAGGATCTGCCGAGGGGACGCCTGACCGGTGGGGGCTCTCCCTAGCCCTCTTGCGGCTTTCGACTTTCCTACTCCACTGGAACTGGGAGTCTGGAAGAGGTCTAGGCCTAGAGGCACTAAGGAGCCGGTCATACGCACCCTCCACAACACTGGGGACACTGCACTGATCACTAACACTCTCCTTACCTTCTAACTGACGAATCTTCTGATCCATAGAAAGAATCGTGGCTCTTAAAGCCGCCGCCTCCGAAGACGAATCTTGGGCTTTGGTGCGGGGAGCAGGGGCTGCAACTTGGGAAGAAGGTTCTACTTCTACATTGGTATTTGGATCTACATCCAACTCACTCATTCTAGACCTACTAGAACTTCTAGAGGAAGCCTTTCGTACTCTATCACGTTCCAACTTCCTAACATAAGAAGAGAGAGCCTTATATTCGTCTTCATTCAATACCTCGCATTCCTTACAAGGGTTACTAAAAGAACATTCATTCCCCCTGCATTTCATGCATACAGTGTGAGGATCAACCGAAGCTTTCGGCAACCTCACCTTACACCCTTCAATCACACAAACCCTAAACAAAACAGAAGTTTTAGCTACTGAATCCAGGTCAGACATTGTTAAAGAAAATTCCAGTTCAAAATCAAAACGGTCCACAATTAGCGTATGCCAAGCCAAACAGAGCAAATACGTCACCAAAAGAAGTCCAAATCAACTCCAGGCAAGCGAGAATCGAAAAATCTATCCAGAGGAACCGACAACAATTGTTATCGTTTCCAGCGACAGAGAAAATCTGACAAGCAAGGGGGATTGGTTCATACACCCGCCACCCAGCGGCGGGTAAGGTAGACCACCTGACCTACCTGTCGCGTGTGCCGCGAGATTTGAAATTCTGTCGGGAACGTCGGAGACTATAGCTAAGTATATATCTGACAGGAAAGTTCATGTACAAAAATGCCGATTACTCTCTCTCTCTCTCTCTCTCTCTCTCTCTCTCTCTCCTCTCTCTCTCCGGACACACACTATCGATTCCTTTGATTGTCTTTGTACCTAATATGGGATAAAATTTATTTTATCAACCTTTGCATACTGCAACCAACTCTGTTTGCTCAAGGAACATCTCCCTCCATCCCCCAGCCAGCTGGTGCCATTTTTACCAAACAGTTTGTAAATCGTACATAGAAAAGATAAAATTGAGAAAATTTTGCTTCATACAACATACGGTTTCATTACTTTACAGTCTCAATTTAACTTCTGAACACATTAATAATAGAAAAAATGTGAAAAGGGGGACTTTTTGGTTTGGCTGGAACGAATTATCCTGATTCCCTTCATTTCTTATGGCAATATTTGTTTCATATTTCGAACAAATTGTACTTTGAACAGCCTTCTGGAACAGATTAAGTTCGAAGTACGAGGTACTACTGTATATGAAAATTTAACTTCATTAATCATTTTCCCATCCATTATAATTTCATCTTTATTTACATACTCTGTCCTCATTATTTTCATCGTTTGCATTTTCTTCAATTTTCTTGAGTTTCATCTCTTGATGCTTGATGCATACTCTCAAGCAAGCTTTGTGGATTGTTTGGTGTTTTGCTGAGTAAAACAGCATCATCTCTCAAGTTTATATTGTTACTCTATGGAGGAGTAATTTTAGTTTATATTTGACAACATCTACAAAGGTTGTGTGAGAGAGAGAGAGAGAGAGAGAGAGATTGGTGGAAGAATGAATGGGAGTGGTTAGATGGCGGTCGGAAGCATGTCTGTTGTGGCGCTCTGTAGGTAGTCAATGGAAGTCTGTTACGAGAGTTGTAAACAGTGAGGCGTCTGGTCAAGTCAGTGTTGGTTTTGGCAGCAGTTTTCCTTTGGTGTTTCGTTGTTTGGGTGTGATTTGATAGATTTTGGGGTTGTCAAGTTGTTGTGCGTGTGTCTGTCTGGTTGTGGTGAGGTTAAGAGGTTTGTGGTGCATTTTCGGTGTCTGTTAGTGGTGGTTGGGGCAGGGTTGGTTTTGGCGGGTTGTTGTACTGCTGTAAGTCGTGTGTTGTCGTGTTTTTTCAGGCGGTTGGTGTTCATCTGCATTTAGTCGTTGGGTTATTGAGTTTTTGTGGGGTTGTGGGTCCCGGGTGGTTGATTTGTGTTTGGTTGTCGGCGGTGGTTGTGTGTTGGCTAGCCTATAGCTATCCTCCAGTGGACGACAGCACAGCCTAGTCCTAGGTATCAGAAGCCAGCGGTGAGTACCTGTTTGTGTTTTTTGTTCTGTATGTAGGTATTGGGGCAGTTGTCCTGCTGTGTTTTTTAGTGTTAAGTGGAAAGTGTGATTGAGGGTGGGTTTGATAGCCAGACAGGTTAAGTTTATGTGGGGAGGTTACTTGTTTTTGTGATCCGCCACATTATTTTTTGGCGCCCGAACAGGATGGTGGTGTGGCAGCTGCAGGACAATTGGTCTAGGCTAGTGTGTATGAGTGGTGAGAAAAGTTTGAGATGGAAGGATTGAGTGAGGTGGAGAGGCTGAAGGAGGAGTTGAGGTTGGAGAGGGAAGTAAGAGGACAATTAGAAGTGGATAATGAGAGGTTGAGGGTAGAGTGTGAGGAGCTGAAGAGCGAGTTAGAGGAAATGAGAGGAATGCTAAGGAGGAGTGCAAAAGTGGAAATGAAAGAAGAAGTGAAAGGAGCAGAAGAGAGAATGGTTAGAAAATGGATGAAAAATTCTTAGGGATGATGAATGCAGTGCAGGCAGGATGTGAAGTGGGGTTCATGGGGAGAGGGAGCCTGTAGGTGGGTCGGCCCTACCTGGGTCTTGTGAATAGGCCAGAAGTGGTAAAGTACAGTGGAAGAGCGAGGGGATGAAACTACGAGTGACGAAGGTGACTTGTTTGTGGTAGGTAAAGGAAAGAAGGAAAGAGACAGGATAAGGATAAACCTGAGGACAAGAATAAGAAGGGGGCTGAGGAAAAGAAGACGATTAAGGGAAAGAAGGTTAGGAAGGATGACGGACAGGATGAGACTAGGACTGAATACATTGGGGAAAGGGCTGAGAGTGATTTGGATAGCGGTGAGTGGAAAACAGGTGGGTAGAAAGAAGGGTAAGAAGAGCGTAATGAGGAGCATGGATGTTAGTATGGAAGTTGATTCCCTATATTCGGACGAGGTTAAGAGGGATCAGAATGGTAGTAGCGAAAGTGAGAGTGAGCGGGAAGTACGAAAGGCTGTATATATGAGAGAGATACCTAGATGTGCACAATACGAGGAATATGGTAGTAGGGACATAGGGGATTTTTTTAAGGAATATGAGAGGTATTGTGAGGCAAAGTATGGGGATAATAAGAGAGTCTGGGCAAGAGAGTTGGGTGGCTTTTTGACGGGATTTTTGTTGAATATGTATGGGGTAATGATGAGTGTAGGGAATGTGCCGTATGAGAGTGTGAAAGCCAGGATTGTGGAACAGGCGAAGAGGATAAGGAGTAGTGTTAGATATAGGAGAAAACATGGTTTTGATGAGGCAAGAATGAATGTTGGTGAGTCGTTGTCGATGTATGTGTGCAGGTTGGAAACATTGGCCAGAAAAAGTTTGGGGACGAAGGGATAAATGAGTGTAAAGAGTTAGTGAGGAAGTTGTTGGCGACTGTGCCTGAGAGTGTGTATGAGTTTGTAAATCTGAAACGTAAGGAGAAAATGCGATGGACGAATGAAAGGTTGTCGTGGAACGACATTTTGGAAATAGTAGAGGATTATGAGTTGGATAGGTGTATGAAAGAGAGTAGAAGGTGTTTAGTATTGGACTGAAGTGGCTGATGTTATACCAGAGTTTAAGAGCTATAGGGAGGCAGTTTTGGAAGGGCCAAGGCGAATGGCAGAGCGAATGGTTGATAGGAGCGTTAGAGCCAGTAACGTAAGTATGGTTAGCCCTAATAAGAGAGATCGGAGTGCAAGCGTTGGAAGATTAGGGTCGGTTAGTCGTGAACGAGAGCAGCAATGTTACAGATGTGGAAAGCTAGGGCACAGGAAGAATGAATGTCGGTGGGCGTTGGGAGCTTGCTTCGGGTGTGGGCAAACAGGGCATTTGGTGAGCGAGTGTAAGAAAGATAGGGATGTTAAGTGTTACAGGTGTGGGCAAGTAGGGCATATAGCAAGTGGATGTCGAGGTACTCGTGTGACTGAGGTTTGCGGTATTGCGGGAAGAATGGGCATTATGCTAGGATGTGTAAGGAACAGCGGGCAAAATGTGTTGAATGTGGAATGAAGGTCATGTAGCGAGTGTGTGTAGGCGAAAGAGGATGAGTCAGGTGTTGGGAGTTCGGGAAACTAGGTACAAAGGGGATTCAGTTGGGTGGGTCCTCTGGTGTGCGGTCAGTAAGAGTGATGCATGTGCGTGAAGGATTGTTGCATGAAAAAGGGTTTGGAGGAAGAGCTCATGAATGTATGAGTGTAAAAGTGAGGTGCAAAGGGGTGTGTTTGGTTGCTTTGATTGATACTGGGTGCAGTGTCAGTGTTCTTTTAAGAATGGATGTGACAAGTTGCTGAGTGAGTGTGAAATTAGGAAATGTAAAGGGAGGTACGAGGATAGGAAATTTGGGTATGCCTGTGGGAATGTTGCGTGAAAATGTAGAAATCGAAGGGGTAGTGATGGATGAAGGTGACTTTTGTGTGATCGAGGGAAGGAGTGATAAGTATGATATGTTGTTAGGATACAGGTTCCTGAAGAAGTGTGGGATGGTGGTCCATCCGAGCAGGAATATGATTGAGTTGCATAGGAAGGGGAATGTACATGGAGAGTTTTGTACTTGGATGGGGATGGAGGAGTAAGCAGTAAAATATGGAAGGGAGTGCCGTTGGTTGCGAAAGAGAGTGTAAAAGTGCCGCGAGAAGTTGGAGAAGTTGTTAGTGTGAAAGTTGCGTGGCCCGATAGTCTTGGGAATTGTCAAAGGTGACAAGTGTGCATATGTGGTTGAGGGTGTGGATGCGAACAAGTTGGTAAGAGCGAGTGTGCATGTGTACGACGGGATTTTGGATATGGAGGAAATCCTCGGGTTTTTGTGGCCTCATTGCCGAGTGTTAGGAAAGCGAGTGCGGGGTATACGTGAAGGTGATTGTGTGGGGTTGTTGTATACGTTGGTGGATGTGGACGACGAAAGATATGTTAGGGTGCGGCAGGTGATGACAGGTAGCATGAAAAGAAAGTGATGAGTGGAAGTATGATGAGTTGAGAGAAGAATGGGGTGGATGAAAATGTTGGTGATGACGAGAGGGAGCGGTTGATGCAGATGTTGTGGGATAGGCGTGGTGCGTTGAGTCGGGGTGATGAGGATTTCAGGGGATCTAAGCTCCCAGAGTTCAAGATAGTTTTTTGAATGACGATACCCCCCATATATCAGCGTCCCCCTGACCAACTTTTCTGCGCCTATTTGACCCGAGAGATTGAGGAACAGTGTGAGGAACTTGAGAGAGTGGGAGTGATCGAGAGGAGCGAGAGTGCTTGGAATAGTCCCATAGTCCCAGTACGCAAGACAGATGGGAGTTTGAGGATGTGTGTGGATTACAGGAAGGTGAATGAAGTGACTGTGAAGGAGCGATTCCCGATGAATGTGGTGTCTGATTGTGTGTATAAGATGCATGGGATGAGAGTGTTCACAAAATTGGATTTGGTAAGGGGCTATTACCAGATGCCTCTTGAGGAAGGGAGCAGGCATGTTACGGCTTTTTCGAGTGGTAGCTGCCACATCAATTCAAGAGGTTAAGTTTTTGGATTGGCTAATGCGCCTGCTGCCTTCCAGAGGGCGATGAATGTAGTTTTGGCTGGTTTTGATAGAAGGAAGGTGACTGTGTTTATAGATGACGTTTTGATTGCAAGTGAGACTGTTGAGGAGAATGTGGAACTGCTTGAGAAGGTGTTAGAACGGTTGGAAGAGGTTGGAGTGAAAGTGAAGCTGGGAGAAGTGTACGTGGTTGGCTGGGAAGTGGAATTTCTTGGTCATAAGGTGAGTGCGAGTGGTGTAAGGAAGAGTGAAAGTTTGTGGAAAAAGTTAAAGGAGTTTTCCACGTCCCCGGGACCGTGCGGGAGTTAAGGGTTTTTTGGGTTTGATTGAGTTCGGGAGGAAGTTCGTTAGGGATTGTTCGGGTATAGGGAAGCCGTTGACTGAATGGACCGGGAAGAAAAATTGTACTAAGCTGAGGTGGGATGAGCGAATGGTGGGAGCATTTGAGAGATTGAAAGAGGAGGCTGCTAGGGATGTCACCTTGGCTTTTCCGGACTATAGTGAGGATGCCAGTAAGCTTGAGTTGTATGCTGATGCTAGTAAGTTTAGTATGGGAGGATTGCTTGGTGCAGATGCAAGAGGTGAATGGGGAGGGGACAATTGAGAGTGATTGCGTATGTGAGTAAAGCTTTTAATAAAGCAGAGCTTAAGTATTCGGTGGTTGAGAAGGAGCTTGCGGCAATAAGGTTTTGTGTGAAAGCGTTGAAAGTGTTTTTGTATGGGGTAAAATTTGTCATAAGGACAGATCATCGGCCGTTAGTTTATATGATCAAGAAGGAAAGTGTGAATGCTAGGATTGGCGAGGACAATTGAGGATTTGAGTGAGTTTGATTTTAGCTTAGAATATGTGCCGGGGAGTAAAAATGTGATTGCTGATACGATGTCTAGGATGCATGGTAAGGACAGTGGTGTTGTGAAAAGTGACTGGGATCCGAATATGGTACCTGAGGGGTTGGTTGTAAAAGAGAGGTTTGAAGGGAATGACAGAATGTGTGAATGTTTGTTTTCAGCATTGAAAAACTTGGAAGGTAAGGGTCTGGTTGAAGAGGTACCCGGTAGTGTGAATGAGTTGCGAGTGAAGTTGATGAGTGATGTGCAGAAGGAAGTTGGCATGTGCGGAGGAACAAGGTGGGCAGGGAGAAGTGTTGTATGAATTGTTGTCAGCAGTAGCTGAGTTGTTTGGAATAAACGTGTTGTTGTATTTTTGGATGGGACAGACCGGTTGAATATCGAGGAAGGGTGAGTACTGGTATGAACGTGGGGTTTTGTTTTGATGATTCAGTGCGGGGAACGTGGTTGTAATTGGTTGGTTACAAAAAGGGACTGTGAAGGGGATCTGAGTCAGAATTGTGGAAATGGGGAGTTAGCTGAGGATGAATGTGATGAGGAGGATGTATGTGGATAACCAGGTGGACGTGGTAGGAATGTGTGTATGCATGGGACTCGAGGGAAAATGGTGACGTTTTGTCCAAGTAAATGATAGTGAGTATTGTAGTTTGGTTGACACAGGGGCACAAGTTTCCTTGGTGAGTGGGTCAGTGGTGAGTGAACTTGAGAGATGTGATTGGGAAGTGAAAAGGCAAGTCTACAAGTGTGAGAATACATGGGTTAGGACAAGGAAGTGTTTTAGTATGGGAAGAGGTAAGCGGTTAAAGGTTAGGTTGGGAGATCTTGAGGTAATGCATAACTTTATAGTTATAGGAGAAAATGATATGCCATCTTGTTTTTTAATAGGGATAGATTTTTTGAGGATCCACGATATAGACGTAGATGTAGGAAATGGAATTCTTAGAAAGGGGGGCAGGCAAGTAGCTAGGATTCAAGATGGTAATGTGTTTGTAGCAAACTTTGTGGGTATGATTGATATTGCTAGGAGTGAGAATGATCTGTTGAGTGAGGAAGATGAGGAAATGCAAAATAAGTCCTGGAGATAAGTGTGTTGCGACAATGTGTTTTGGGAGGAGTGCGTGTGGAAGACTGGCCATGTGAGTTGGATGTATATAAGAGGGTTGCTAAAACGTTTGTGGTGTGTCAAAACACTAGTGTACTTTTTGCATCAGGAAGGGGTGTATGACAAGGAAGTGTATGTGCCAGTGTTTTTCTGTTGAGTCAGCTGTGAGTATGTGTTTGTTGGTTGCATGATCGGTTTGGGGGCATATGGGGAAAAAATAAGTTGTGGGAATGCATGAGAGAAGAGATTGTATGCTCCTGGGTTGAGTAAGATTGTGTGGTGGATGTGGCTGTCACGTGTGAGACTGTCAGAGGGGAAAGTATCAGAGTGTGCATGCAAGTCCACCTGTGTTGCGATTGCAGATGAAAGAGCCGTTTGAAATGCTTGTGATTGATTGTGTTTCTTTGCCCAGGACTGCGAGAGGACACGTGGGGATGATTGTGATGGTGGATCACATGAGTAAATTTGCTTATGTGGTTCCCATCAAAGATAAGAGGAGTGAAACTGTTGCACGAATGGTGGGTCAAGTGATGTTACCCATGTGTGTGTAAGCCGGCAAAAATGTTGAGTGATAATGGACCTGAGTTTGTGGATGGGAATTTGAAGAAATGTTGAAGGAATGGGGTATGTGCATGTGTATTCTACTCCGTATATGCCCAGTGCGAATGGGTTGGCTGAAAGGACTGTTAGGACGATGACTGAGATTTTGCGAATGATGAGTAAGAGCGACAAGGATTGGGATATGTATGTAGGACGTGCAGTTTGGGTATATAATGCCACACTGCAGAAGAGTATAGGTATGTCTTCCTTGTAAATATGTGTTGAATTTTGAAAGGATTGTCAGACCGGCGGTCGGGTCTGTCAGAAGGTGATCGGGATTTGTGGAAGAAAGCGAGTGAAAGGTTTGAGAGTTTTAAGATTGGGGATAAGGTGTTGAAAGAGGTGGTTGAGATGGGAAGAATGAATGTGAATAAAGTAAGGAGGAAAGAAAATTTGAACCTGGGCCTTTTGAGATTTTGGAAGTGGGACCGAGTGGAGTTGAGTTATGTTTTTTGGGGAAATTGCGAGTAGGTGGGGGACTGGATGAGGTAGGGCACACCATAACCAGCTCCGTAAGTGGAGGGAAGTACCACACTATGTTCGGGAGAATGCGATGAGTGAGTGGTTGAGGGGTGAATAAGTATGAGCCGACTGTTGGTGAACAATTGGTCTGGGAGATCGACAGTTGGTGTTGGTTGAGTATGGAAGAAAGGAAAACAGAAGAGTGTGAGAGAAGGAAGTGGAAGGGAAAAGCGTGAACGGCATGGTAAAGGGTGTGGTGGTAGGGTGCAAACGGTTGATAAAGCGTGTGCTACGGATGACTTTGGGGGAATGAATGATACTTGTGGTGTATGTGGGTTTTGAGTTGACAGGGACAAGTAAGACTTCAGTGAGAAGGAAACTGAATAGTGAGGAGGTGGTTGATAGGATGGATAAGTCTTTGCAGGAGTTTGACAGAAGTATGGATGACTGAGTGGTTTGGTGCCGAATAGGGGAGATGTTTGGAACCAGAGTTGGAAGACATCGGTGAAGTAGTGAATGGAATTTGGGAGGATGGTAGTGAGGAGATAATGGGAGTTTGAAAGAAGTGGTTTTTGGAAGAAGTGAATGGCATGTAACTGAAAGAGTGTATGATGTCCTCAAACAAGATCCAGGGACCTGCATCTGAGCATCCTTGGGTGTTGCGAAAGGCAAATTTAGTGTGGATGTTGTGAGTGTAAGAGATGTTGTCAAATGTAATGGGGGAGGTAATATGGAGGAGTAATTTTAGTTTATATTTGACAACATCTACAAAGGTTGTGTGAGAGAGAGAGAGAGAGAGAGAGAGAGAGCGATTTGGTGGGAAAGAATGAATGGGAGTGGTTTTAGATGGCGGTCGAACGCATGGTCTGTTGTGGCCGCTCTGTAGGTAGTCAATGGAAGGGTTCTGTTACGAGGGTTGTAAACAGTGAGGCGTTCTGGTCAAGTCAGTTGTTTGGTTTTGGCAGCAGTTTTCCTTTGGTGTTTCGTTGTTTTGGGCGTGATTTGATAGATTTTTGGGGTTGTCAAGTTGTTGTGCGTGTGTCTGTCCTGGTTGTGGTGAGGTTAAGAGGTTTGTGGTGCATTTTCGGTGTCTGTTAGTGGTGGTTGGGGCAGGTGGTTTTGGCGGGTTGTTGTACTGCTGTAAGTCGTGTGGTTGTCGTGTCAGGCGGTTGGTGTTCATCTGCATTTAGTCGTTGGGTTATTGAGTTTTTGTGGGGTTTGGGGTGGGTCCCGGGTGGTTGATTTGTGTTTGTTGTCGGCGGTGGTTGTGTGTTGGCTAGCCTATAGCCTATATCCAGTGGACGACAGCACAGCCTAGTCCTAGGTATCAGAAGCCAGCGGTGAGTACCTGTTTGTGTTTTTTGTTCTGTATGTAGGTATTGGGGCAGTTGTCCTGCTGTGTTTTTTAGTGTTAAGTGGAAAGTGTGATTGAGGGTGGGTTTGATAGCCAGACAGGTTAAGTTTATGTGGGAGGTTACTTGTTTTTGTGATCCCGCCACAACTCCACTGCTGTGTAAACAGATTCCTCCCATTCACTATACTGAATATTTCTCTAAAGTAAGGGGATTCAAATACATGATTGAAAAATGCATTAAAAATGGCATCAAAGATTTGCATTCCATGGGATAATTGCCATGTGCTCTGAATTTTTTTTTGGGGGGGAAGGGGGGTGGGGGGTAAATAAAGTTATCAATACTATATACCTAGGAATTACATTTATGAAATCTCATTATATGAGGAGTGGTATCCGAAGATGTGGAAAAAGTATATCTTAGTTTACCAGACCACTGAGCTGATTAACAGCTCTCCTAGGGCTGGCCTTGAGGGATTGGATATATTTACGTTGGCTAGGAACCACTGGTCACCTAGCAACGGGACCAACAACTTATTGTAGGATCTGAACCATTTTTTATTTTCTCAAAAAATGTTTTATTATCACTAGAAATAAATTCTTCGATTCCGTGTTGGCCAAGCTGAGAATTGAAAACTTTGGGCCACCAGATTGGTAGCTTGAGCGCAAAAACCACTCCTCCAACATGGAACTTTGAAAGTGTGGAGTATTGAACGTAATCTCTCCCAGTGGGGACAGTATGCTAAGGTTGCTCCTATGCAGTATCTTGTATCAAAGTTGGATAGAAGAATAAATTATACAAATGGATGAACACAAAAATATCAGTCCTTTTTCTCATTAATAAACAAAACGTAAATATTTTCATAAAATATCAAGAAAAACATTATGGAGGAGTGATAATGTAGTTTTATATTAGAAAATGTCTCCAAGGGTTGCGTGAAAGAGAGAGAGATTGGTGGAGGAATAAATGGGAGCGGTTGAATGGCAGTCGTGAGCATGTGTCTGTTGTGGTGCTCTGTTGTGTATATCAGTGGCAGGAGTGTGTTACAAGAGTCGTAAGAAGTAAGGAAGTCACTGAAGTCACAGTGTTGGTTTTGGCAGCAGTCTTATCCATTGATGGTCAGTTGATGTTGTGTTATTTGATTGATTTTGATGTTGTCAAGTTGTTGTGCGTGCATCTGTCTGAAGTTGAAGAGGTTGGTTGTGCATTTCGGTGTCTGTGAGAGGCGGTTGGGGACAGTGTTGGTAGGTTGTGCTAGGTTGAGTTGTGTGGTTGTCATGTTTGTTTCGAGCTGTTGGTGTTCGTCTGCGCAGTGATTTGTCAGGTTGTTAGTTGCTGTAGGGTTTGTGGTTCTCAGTTGGTTGTTTTGAGTTGTGATTATCGGTGGGTGGTTGTATCTCGACTAGCCTACATCCAGCGGACAGCACAGCCTAGCCCTGAGTATCTGGGGCCTGAGCATGTGTTTGAGTTTTGTGTGTTGTATTTTGTTGAACCAAAATTTTCCTGCAGGTAAAAAGTAACATAAAGGGGAAAGTGTAGCTGTGGGAAATTTTGTCAGCTTGTATGATTAACGTAACTGTGGGGAGTTTTGCTTGCTTTTTTTTTTTACTAAGCTTTGATTCCACCCCAGAAATTTTTAGCACCCGAATAGGGACTGCTTGTGTGGCAGCTGCAAGACGATTGGTCTAGGCAAGTGTGTTTGAGTGGTGAGAAAATTTAGGATGGAAGGATTAAATGAGGTAGAGAGGCTGAAGGAGAAGTTGAGGTTGGAGAGAGAAGTGAGAGGACAATTGGAAGTAGAGAATGAGAGGTTAAGGGTGGAGTGTGAAGAGCTGAAGAGTGAGTTACAGGAAATGACAGGAATGCTAAGGAGTGTGGAAGTGGAAATTAAAAAAGTAGTGAAAGGAGTGGAAGAGAGAATGGTTGAGAAAATGGAGGAAGAATTCGGAGTAATGATGAATGCAGTGCAGGAGATGATGAAGGGATTCATGGGAGAGGGAGCAGTAGGAGGTAGGCCTACTGGGTCTTGTGAGGGGCCAGGAGTATTTAAGAAAGTGAAAGAACAGGTGGATGAGAGTACGAGTGACGAAGGTGATTTGGTTGTGATAAGTAAGGGAAAGAAGGGGAAAACACAGGATAAGGATAAACCTGAGGATGAGACTAAGAAGGAGGCTGAGGAAACAAAGAAGACTAAGGGAAAGAAGGTTAGTAAGGGTGATGGAAAGGATGAGACTAGGACTGATTACGTAGGAGAAAGGGCTGAGAGTTTATTCAGATAGCAGTGAGTGGAAACAGGTAGGTAGAAAGAAGGGTAAGAAGAGCGTAATCAAGAGCATAAATGTTAGTATGGAACTTGATTCGTTGTATTTGGACATGGTTATGAGGGATCAGAATGGAAGTAGCGAAAGTGAGAGAGAGTGAGCAGGAAGTACGAAAGGCTGTATATGAGAGAGATTTAGCGTGGATGTTGCGAGTGTAAGGAGATGTTGTCAAATGTACCGGGGGAGGTAATATGGAGGAGTGATAATGACAATTTATATTTGATAACGTCTCCGAGGGTTGCATGAAAGAGAGAGAGAGAGAGATTGGTGGAGGAATAAATGGGAGTGGTTGAATGGCAGTCATGAGTGTGTGTCTGTTGTGGCACTCTGTTGTTTATATCAGTGGCATGAGTGTGTTACAAGAGTCATAAGAAGTAAGGAAGTCATTGAAGTCACAGTTGGTTTTGGCAGCAGTCTTATCCATTGATGGTCAATTGAGTTGTGTTATTTGATTGATTTTGATGTTGTCAAGTTGTTGTGCATGTGTGTGTGCTGGTTGTGGTGAAGTTGAGAGGTTGTTTGTGGATTTTGGTGTCTGTGAGTGACGGTTGGGGACAGTGTTGTGTTGGCAGGTTGTTGTACTAGGTTGAGTTGTGTGATTGTTTGTGTTTCAAGGTATTGGTGTTCGTCTGCGCAGTGATTTGGTTGTTGTTGTTAAGTTGTTGTAGGGTTGTGGTTCTTGGTTGGTTGTTTTGTGTTGTGATTATCGGTATGGAGGAGTAATTTTAGTTATATTTGACAACATCTACAAAGGTTGTGTGAGGGGGGGGGGGGGGGGGGGGGGGGGAGAGAGAGAGAGAGAGAGAGAGAGAGAGAGAGATTGGTGAAGAATGAATGGGAGTGGTTAGATGGCGGTCGGAAGCATGTCTGTTGTGGCGCTCTGTAGGTAGTCAATGGAAGTCTGTTACGAGAGTTTGTAAACAGTGAGGCGTGTCATAGTCAGCATGTTGGTTTTGGCAGCAGTTTTCCTTTGGGTGTGTCGTTGTTTGGGTGTTATTTGATAGATTTTGGGGTGTGTTGTTGTGCGTGTGTCTGTCTGGTTGTGGTGAGGTTAAGAAGGTTGGTGGTGCATTTTCGGTGTCTGTTAGTGGTGGTTGGGGCAGGGTTGGTTTTGGCGTTGTTGTGTTTACTGCTGTAAGTCGTGTGGTTGTCGTGTTTTTTCAGGCGGTTGGTGTTCATCTGCATTTAGTCGTTGGGTTATTGAGTTTTTGTGGGTTGTGGGTCCCGGGTGGTTGATTTGTGTTTGGTTGTCGGCGGTGGTTGTGTGTTGGCTACCCTATAGCCTATATCCAGTGGACGACAGCACAGCCTAGTCCTAGGTATCAGAAGCCAGCGGTGAGTACCTGTTTGTGTTTTTTGTTCGGTATGTAGGTATTGGGGCAATTGTCCTGCTGTGTTTTTTAGTGTTAAGTGGAAAGTGTGATTGAGGGTGGGTTTGATAGCCAGACAGGTTAAGTTTATGTGGGGAGGTTTACTTGTTTTTGTGATCCCGCCACATTATTTTTGGCGCCCGAACAGGGACTGTTGGTGTGGCAGCTGCAGGGCAATTGGTCTAGGCTAGTGTGTATGAGTGGTGAGAAAGTTTGGGATGGAAGGATTGAGTGAGGTGGAGAGGCTGAAGGAGGAGTTAAGGTTGGAGAGGGAAGTAAGAGGACAATTGGAAGTGGATAATGAGAGGTTGAGGGTAGAGTGTGAGGAGCTGAAGAGCGAGTTAGAGGAAATGAGAGGAATGCTAAGGAGTGCAAAAGTGGAAATGAAAGAAGAAGTGAAAGGAGCGGAAGAGAGAATGGTTGAGAAAATGGATGAAAAATTCTTAGTGATGATGAATGCAGTGCAGGAGATGATGAAGGGGTTCATGGGAGAGGGAGCTGTAGGGGGTAGGCCTACTAGGTCTTGTGATAGGCCAGAAGTGGTAAAGAGAGTGGAAGAGCGAGGGATGAAACTACGAGTGACGAAGGTGACTTGTTTGTGGTAGGTAAAGGGAAGAAGGGAAAGAGACAGGATAAGGATAACCTGAGGACAAGAATAAGAAGGGGGCTGACGAAAAAGAAGGACGACTAAGGGAAAGAAGGTTAGGAAGGTGACGGACAGGATGAGACTGGGACTGAATACATGGGGAAAGGGCTGAGAGTGATTAGATAGCGGTGAGTGGAAACAGTGGGTAGAAAGAAGGGCAAGAAGAGCGTAATGGATGTTAGTATGGAAGTTGATTCGCTGTATTCGGACGAGGTTAAGAGGGATCAGATGGTAGTAGCGAAAGTGAGAGTGAGCGGGAAGTACGAAAGGCTGTATATATGAGAGAGATACCTAGATGTGCACATACGAGAATATGGTAGTAGGGACATAGGGGATTTTTTAAGGAATATGAGAGGTATTGTGAGGCAAAGTATGGGGATAATAAGAGAGTCTGGGCAAGAGAGTTGGGTGGCTTTTTGACGGGATTTTTTGTTGAATATGTATGGGTAATGATGAGTGTAGGGAATGTCCGTATGAAGATGTGAAAGCCAGGATTGTGGAACAGGCGAAGAGATAAGGAGTAGTGTTAGATATAGGAGAAAACATGGTTTTGATGAGGTAAGAATGAATGTTGGTGAGTCGTTGTCGATGTATGTGTGGCAGGTTGGAAACATTGGCCAGGAAAAAGTTTTGGGGACGAAGGATAAATGAGTGTAAAGAGTTAGTGAGGAAGTTGTTGGCGACTGTGCCTGAGTGTGTGTACGAGTTTGTAAATCTGAAACGTAAGGAGAAAATGCGATGGACGAATGAAAGGTTTGTGTGGAACGACATTTTGGAAATAGTAGAGGATTATGAGTTGGATAGGTGTATGAAAGAGAGTAGAAGTGTTAGTATTAGGACTGAAGTGGCTGATGTTATACCAGAGTTAAGAGCTATAGGAGGCAGTTTTGGAAGGGCCAAGGCGAATGGCAGAGCGAGTGGTTATAGGAGCGTTAGAGCCAGTAACGTAAGTATGGTTAGCCCTAATAAGAGATCGGAGTGCAAGCGTTGGAAGAGTAGGGTCGGTTAGTCGTTGAACGAACGAGCAGCAGTGTTACAGATGTGGAAAGCTAGGGCACAGGAGAATGAATGTCGGTGGGCGTTGGGAGCTTGCTTCGGGTGTGGGCAAACAGGGCATTTAGTGAGCGAGTGTAAGAAAGATAGGATATTAAATGTTACAGGTGTGGGCAAGTAGGGCATATAGCAAGTGGATGTCGAGGTACTCGTGTGACTGAGGTTTGCGGTAATTGCGGGAAGAATGGGCATTATGCTAGGATGTGTAAAGGAACAGCGGGCAAAATGTGTTGAATGTGGAATGGAAGGTCATGTGGCGAGTGTGTGTAGGCGAAAGAGGATGAGTCAGGTTGGGAGTTCGGGAAACTAGGTACAAAGGGGATTCAGTTGGGTGGGTCCTCTGGTGTGCGGTCAGTACGAGTGATGCATTGTGCGTGAAGGATTGTTGCATGAAAAAGGGTTTGGAGGAAGAGCTCATGAATGTATGAGTGTAAAAGTGAGGTGCAAAGGGGTGGTGTTTGGTTTGCTTTGATTGATACTGGGTGCAAAGTGTCAGTGTTTCTTTTTAAGAATGGATGTGACAAGTTGCTGAGTGAGTGTGAAAAAAAAAAAAAAAAAAAGTTAGGAAATGTAAAAAGGAGGTACGAGGAATAGGAAATTTGGGTGTATGCCTGTGGTGGGAATGTTGCGTGAAAATGTAGAAATCGAAGGGGTAGTGATGGATGAAGGTGACTTTTGTGTGATCAAGGGAAGGAGTGATAAGTATGATATGTTGTTTAGGATACAGGTTCCTGAAGAAGTGTGGGATGGTGGTTCCATCCGCAGCAGGAATATGATTGAGTTGCATAGGAAGGGAATGTACATGGAGAGTTGTACTTGGATGGGGATGGAGGAGTAAGCAGTAAAATATGGAAGGGAGTGCCGTTGGTTGCGAAAGAGAGTGTAAAAAGTGCCGCGAGAAGTTGGAGAAGTTGTTAGTGTGAAAGTTGCGTGGCCCGATAGTCTTGATTGTCAAAGGTGACAAGTGTGCATATGTGGTTGAGGGTGTGATGCGAACAAGTTGGTAAGAGCGAGTGTGCATGTGTACGACGGGATTTGGATATGGAGAATCCTCGGGTTTTTGTGGCCCTCATTGCCGATGTTAGGAAAAGCGAGTGCGGGGTATACGTGCAAGGTGATTGTGT
>NC_061108.1:28761828-28841788 GCF_015104395.2 Macrobrachium nipponense
GCCAAGAGTCTATTAGGCTCATGCCTGATAGTGCACTCTTGCAAGACATGCTTCCGGCAGTTTCCTCCTAGCCTGGAAGAAGTCGAAAGCGTCCGATAGAACCTGTCTGAAACTGAGATTTCGCCAGAATCTTGAACAGCGGTTCCGTAGCGTAAGAAAGAGCAGCCATTTCTGTGATGATGAGAGAATTGAGGACCTGCCAAACCTAGTTCGCGCATCGAACTGTCTGGATAGGGAATCCGGCAGCCTAGGTAATTTCTCACCGAACTGGTCCATAGCGCAGTCCGGTTTGAGTTTACCCAGCGTGAACGTGGCTGGCAAGTTTTCCCCCACAATTTCTCCGAAGGCCGGCCAAGAGCGAGAAGTAGACTCCGCCTCCCTCAACTGTGGAATGGGCTCATTCCTTGAGGACTGCCTGAAGGGACTTCTCCACTAATTTCGTGGCGAACGGAGAGAAACCTCCTCTTCCGTCGCGAAAATAGTGAAGGGGCTCTTGTAGGCCTGGAGCTTGGTAGAACACTCCCAGTCCTCAAGGCAGTGAACCCATTCCCGCTGGGCGTGATCTCTACTATAAAGGACTGACTCCTTAGAGATTTTGTCTTATCTCGTCAGAGCCGTTGGCGTCAGCCTAGCATACCCGATGAAAGGCTGCGTCAGACCCGGAGGTAGAACTCGAAGTCCTCAATCCTTCGAGTTCCACACTCCGAGATAGGAGTCATTCCGTCCTTGAATGGAGCGTAGGCAGCTACTTCTCCATGGGTTCTCCATAGAGAAAGCTGGCAAGGAGTCATATGACGGGAGTTGAAGAATCCCCGTGCTAGATGCTGGGGAGACTGGGGAAGGAGCCTGAGCTAGCCCAGCTACTCGGTCCTCATTTTCTCTCATTCTGTTAGAGAGATCCTGAATAGATTGTCCAGATTGAGACAGACTGTTTGATAGTTGCGCAACATCTGCTCGAACCGCGTTCCAGTGCGGAGATCTGTGAGCCTACTAGCACGCCCACCTGTTTCCATCACCCCTGCTGAGAAAGTAGAGGATCGAAGGTGCTGGTGCTTGCTACCCCTACCGGCATAGCCGGAAGTGGAAGCAGTGGAGGCGGAGAAGGCAGTGACTCGGCGGGAGCGCGAGCCTTCTCCTTCGAAGCCTTGCTTCTGGAGCTCTTAGATAGAGAAGAGCTCGGCTTTGCCTTCACCGCATCGGCATAGGAAGTCGACGACTTCCTAGCCGAAGAAGACGAAGACGACTTCCTAGAAGTCGACTTAGCTAGCGTCTTCGGTTCTCTCTTTCCCTTCTCCTTAGGAGGTACAGAGAGCGGGGGGAGAGCGAATAGGGATCTCAGATCCCGCAAAGCCTTGGAATGAAGCGGAAGAAGAGGGGACAGGAGAAGATCCAGGAGCGCCAAGGAAAGACCTTGGGCGCCCGACATACCTACCTCAACCAACAAATCCTCCCCACCTACCGCCATCGGCTCAAGGTTAAGGTCCAGGGCAGCGACGTCCGGGACCGACTCCTGGGAGGCTACGACCCCAAATGACTGCTGGAGGTCTTGCTGGATGGAGGCTATCAGCGGGGCAGCGGACGAGGGGTCAACGTAGCCCGTTGACTTGCCCGCGGGGAAGATCTGGACGGCCAGCTTCCTGTCTAAAATGTAGGCTGGCCCTTGGCGGCGTTCTTCCCGAAGCCGCCCACCCACGCTTTTCAGGGTGGCGAGGGCGACTTCCCTCACACCGTTTCTAGCCTGAAAGAAGGTGAGATTAGCTGCCAATTGTGGAACGGGGTTAACAAACTTACGACTAGAAGTTGTTAGTAAAATAATAAGTAAGCCTATAATGGACTTACCCCATCTCCCACTGACCGACCAGGTCGTAGCAGATGGCGCAGGCTTCAGGGTGCCAGAACGATCGTCTCGTTGAACGACGTGGCACAGGGGGCGTGAGACCTGCATTCATCGTGTCCACAGGGGTCGAACAGCGTCGCGTTACCCCGCTGGGACCTGGCAGTTGGTAGCCCTGTAAGTGAAAAAGTACATGAGTACCAGTAAACACTTACAGCCAAACCATATGCTCCGCTGGTGCCGGAGCGAAAAGTTAGATTAAACCAGAGCCCCCGCCCCGCCAAAAATACGTGTCGTACTAGGTTGGTATGTAGGCTATGGCTCCGCTGATGGCGGAAGCGCAAAAAGCAACCAACCAGGAGTGGTGGTAATGGAAACCACGACGGAAAATGGCGGGGATGGTTGATAATAATAATAATAATAACACACAATTCATTGTAAAATAATGTATAATTAGGGTATATCCTTAAAATAACAATAAAAAACAACCTCTCTCCGCCCTCCCGTCTACTAGAAGATGCGTAGGTAAGGGTAAGCTCCCTTCCGGTAGCGGGGGAGAGATATAAGGATATAGTAGGCAAGCACCGACCACTCGTAGAACCCACCCCGTCCGCTAGCGGAGCCAGTAACCTAAAACCAAGGAGCCCGGCTGCGACGGAAGGTTCCTTTCGTATCGTAAGGGAGGTGACTGAGCAACTGGGGAGGGGGGGGAGAAAGGTCTCGGCGAAACACGGCGGGAGCTAGAAAGGAGGGAGGGATGGCCTACTCCTTCCCGCCTCACCAACTACCCGCATGGAGACCCGGTACCTCATAGTGGTCGCCCTATACCCCCCCGCTGGAAGGAACCCCTAGTCACCTCCGAAAGGATGAGAGAAGGCGATAGAGGTTGTCGTAACAACCAAGGGGTCCCCCAGCTCCTCCCTATATCAGAAAGGGAGGGAAGGGGCAGGGTAAGGTGCTATGGAACACGTGACCGCAAGTGGCCTAGGCCGCGAGCAACACAACCGTGATAGGGCCACGTGAACCAAGCTGTACCAATACACGGAACAAGCACCTAGGCTAGCCTAACACCCTAAATAAAAATATATACATCGAAAGGTGGAAGAGACACTTTTAGTAAAAGAGAAAGAAGCCCAGGAGGAGGCAGACTGTTCTAAGAAACAGAAGCCTACTCGGAGCCAGCGATAGCCGATGTAGAGCAAGAGCGGGATGCTGGGCCAGAAAATAAAAATAGCCCTAAATACCAAGCTAAGAGAATGGTAGGAGGGCTGAACAAGCTAAAACTCGATGTAAAACATGAACGTGTAGTAAAGCCATAAGCCCTAATATAAGAAGTCCCAGTATGGAGGACCGGGAATTCTTACGAGGCGGCATGGCCGCCACGAGACAACCGGGGAACCGTATATGACCTATTAAGAGGAAAATACTGGTACCCGGAAGATAAAACTGTGGTAAAATATTACTTATGAGTTACTTAACTAGCCGTGGCATTGCAGAGCGTTCCATCGTAGATAGTACGGATAAAATCCAATAAAGCACGAGCACAAGAAAATGGCGACTTGTCGCTAGCGCTAAAAATTAAGGATGACCGCTAGGGGCGCTGCTGTCCGTGGCGTCCTCTAGTAGTAGTAGTAGAGGCTGCATCGCCCGTGGTTATCACTCTCTCTTGGGGGGATTCTGATAAGGAAGTTCTAATTGGTGTTTTGTCTCGTGGCAGTGTTCCACACTCGCCCCTATATCATACCGACACTTCTTTTTAAGAGTGAGCGAGTCAGTTTTACTGACATTTTCTTAATTTTGTTTTTCTCTGTAATTTTTAGGATAATTTTACCTAAAAAGAATGATATTAAGGATACTTTCATAGGCCGACACGAGCTGAGCCCAGAAATTGCAATTGCAGTCCTATACCCTGGTAAAAATTCAAGCGTCCTACAACCTGTTAAATAATGATTGAATATAAGTTTCATAAATGTAATTGTGATAACATAAGGAAACCCATGTACGTATTTGATACCTAGTTCTATATGAAGATATGTAAATTTAAGAAACACCTTACACTAATGATTGCAAGTTTACAATTACAAATTATTTTCTGATGCATAGTGTTTAGTAATTATTTTTTCATTTATTCATGAGTGCTGTATTTGTTACAACCTTATCATTGTATTTTACAACCTTATCATAGAGCTACTGCACAATTTTGCAGTCTCTTTTTCTCATTCCATTATCAGAAAAGTACAAATTTCAAGACACTAAACCAAAACTTGGAAAAATCTAACCAGAAATTGTTTTCAATGAGTAGGCTATACACACAATATTACATATTACAACTTCTAAAATTAAATACTCAAGCAGTAAGGACACATTATGTGATATTGCACAAAAAAAAAAAAAAAAAAAAAAAAAAAAAAAAAAATTGCACAATGTTTATGTGAACACATTATATATAACCGTTTAGTGGAAACCTCAGTTTTTGCACATAATCCGTTCCAGAACCTCCCACGAAATCCAAAACATAACAAAAACCGAAACAATAATTCCCATAAGGAATAATGTAAATACAATCCATGCGTTCCTGACCCCGAAAATATTTTTTTAAATATATTTGATAGGGAATAAACACAATTTTTACATACAGAAAACAGAGAAATAAATATAATGGCTAATGAAATGAATAAATGAACATTTAACATCACTCTTAAAACTTTATGGAAAACACTGTTAGCATACAGATGGAGAGGGGGGGAGGAGGAGAGGTTATTGTTTGGAAAGGAAATCTCCCTCCAGAAGGACTTCAGGTATCAAGGACCTATCTGGGGTTACTTCTCTTTGTTTTTTACTGTCACTATCTTAGGTTACTTCCCCTCTTCGTTTTTTACTGGCACTAGGACATGCTTGAGTCACTGGACCCCTGTTGCACAACAAAACTGTCCCGAGACATTTGTTTCTGGCATCTCTTTAAAATTTGCCTAAAGCTAACCACGGCATTGTCACTAAATATGTTGGAGACACAAATTACAACTTCTTTGTTGGGATGATAATTCTCCACAAATTTTTTTTTACATCACCCACTTTGCAAACATGTCCTTAATCCCTGAAGTAGGCACATTATGTATGCCCATTCGTTTTCTGATTTTTCAAACCAGCCTCTGCTGGCCTTAATTTCGCTAACGGCAGCACTTATCGTTAACCTTTGCTATGGGTTCTTTCTTAAATTCTATGAGTTCTTTCTTAAATTTCATAGTGTTTCTCAACTTTTTTACAGAAAGGCTAGCACTTGGAACTTTCTTTGGCCCCATGATGGCTTATTTAGCAGTATAAAAAAAGCACAAGCACAAAAACAACGAACACAAAAATAGAATGGGTCATGAAAAGAAGATGGGATGCTTTGTTTGGGTGCTTGATATGGGGCCTGGTCAGGCACTGGGCCCCGGATGGAGCATTTAAGAGTGTATGAAAACCAAAATGTTATGAAAAGAGAGGCGTACCAAAAATCCAAGGTTTATATATTATAGTATATATATAATATATATATATATATAATATATATATATTATATTATTATTTTTTTTTTTATATCTTATATATATATATATTATATATAGTAATACATATTACATTACATGCATATATATTATATATACGTATATATATATATGTATATCATATATATATATATATATATCTATTATATTAATATATATAATTATATAATATTAACGTTATATATAGATATAATAATATATCTATATTATATTAATATATATACGAAATATATATATATAATCTATTATATTATATATATAATATAATATATATATATATACATATACATATACATATACATACATACATATATATATATATATAATAAAAAGAGTATGGCCAGCAGAAACTTCAGCATTTTTTCGTTAAAAACTTTATTTCATCGAACGCCTACGTTTCGGGATACAAATCCCATCTTCAGGGCTAAAAACAAGGAAAAAATTAAAATTCTATACATTAAATCAGACTAAAATGGGGCACAGTAATAAATTATGCTATTTATATATATATAGATTAATTAACAATATATCAGTGAAATTCGAATTTTATATGAATATTGACGGTAACTAATTGAATAAGAGATCGATAGTAAAAGCAAAGCTACTAAGTACAATGACACTTCAAAATAAATAAAACAAGCAAAACACTTAAAAAACACAAACCACAACGTGAACAACCTAAGAAAATTACGTTACTACTAAAAACATGGAAGAAAAAACATTGAATCGTAACAGGCAAAAAATTTCTGTTTATGATTACAAAAGGAGAAAAATTAAAGAAGAAAAAAATATATATATATATAAAAGGCGGACACAAAGCAAAAATAGCGAAACGAGAACTCACCGGTACAGAAGTATAGATAAGACTATACTTCTATACTTCTGTACCGGTGAGTTCTCGTTTCGCTATTTTTTTGCTTTGTGTCCGCCTTTATATATATATATATATTTTTCTTCTTTAATTTTTCTCCTTTTGTAATCATAAACAGAAATTTTTTGCCTGTTACGATTCAATGTTTTTCTCCTGTTTTTAGTAGTAACGTAATTTTCTTAGTTGTTCACGTGTGGTTTGTGTTTTTAAGTGTTTTGCTTGTTTATTTATTTTGAAGTGTCATTGTACTTAGTAGCTTTGCTTTTTACTATCGATCTCTTATTCAATTAGTTACCGTCATACTTTTATATAAAATTCGAATTTCACTGATATATTGTTAATTAATCTATATATATATTTTTTTTAAATAGCATAATTTATTACTGTGCCCCTTTTTAGTCTGATTTAATGTATAGAATTTTAATTTTTTCCTTGTTTTTAGCCCTGAAGATGGGATTTGTATCCCGAAACGTAGGCGTTCGATGAAAATAAGTTTTAACGAAAAAATGCTGAAGTTTCTGCTGGCCATACTCTTTTTATTAAAGATCCGATTTCTAGAAGCGACAATGCCATTCATTTATATATATATATATATATATATATATATATATATATATATATTATATATATATATCATATAGATATATATATATATATATATATATTATATATATATATATATATTAATATATATATATATATATATAGATATATATATATATCTATATATATATATAGATATATATATATATATATTATATATATATATAGATATATATATATATATATATATATATATATATATATATATATATGAGTATATATATATATATATATATATAGATATATATACATATCATATATATATATATATATATATATATATATATATATATATATATTTATATATAATATATATATATATATACACACATATATATATATATATATATATATATATATATATATATATATATATATATATATATAATATAAATTCAACACAAAATACTGAGAGGAAGCAGTGCTATGCACATATTACATATGCCATAAAATGAATAAAAGCAGTTTTTTGGCTGTGCATGTAACACATCAGTTTACCAACAAAAGGAAGATTAACAGAACTAGGTACATCAGATATTACCTTATCAAATAATGGAAAGAATGAAATCCAAAACATATGAGTTATAAAAAGCTAAATAAAATAATAAGAGATATTAATTCACAGCAATGCAAATTATGTACTTCTGTAACTAACTATATAACACTACTAGGCATGTAAATCATTATACATTACACTGACTATATCACACTACTAGGCATGTAAATCATTATACATTACACTGGAAGACAAAAAATGGTGCTAATATGTATACATATGGCTCACTACTCTAATTACTGTAGATACATTCACTAGAATTCCTATCAAAATTTTCAACATTACTGAACTTACCTGCAAGAGAGAGTTTTCTCCAACAGTTTATGGATACAATACTGTATTAAGTTCTTCATCCAAATTTAAAAAATAAAAAGCCAAGTTAAACTATGGCAGACAGGATGACATAACTAATATAAAAAAAACAACAGAGCCAAGTAAAAGTATTTCACAGATCTTCAATTATTATATTGTACTTCATAATAAAATATGGACTTCAAAATTTTATAGTAACACAGATTTATCAACATGGAAATTGTATGTACTATATGTTCTCTTGAATATATTAGGTCACTCAAGTTCAAATTCCACCAAAACATGAACTTTTTTTTCAAATAGCTGGTAATGCAGGGGATGATTATTACATCATATTTTTCACACAGCCTAATGGACTTTTGTAGCCTCTTCTTCATCTCCAGGTTCAAGATTATCCACGAGCAATCCACTTTTTGGCTGATTGGCCAGGTCAGTGTTCAGGCTCCTAACAGACGCTTGCATTGCTCTAAGTTTACAGAATCTATAGATCTGCAAAACAGAACATAATTAAGATTTGCAAATTGGTACTCAAGCTTACATCAGAGGAAAGAATGAAAAATTTTAGTATTTATACAGTGTAAAAAATATAATTCTTATTAGTATTTGTTTGCAATCCATAAGAAAAGTTATGACAAGATTACATATGGGGAGAGGGACAGTCTTCAATATTTCTTCACCTCTGTTATTTTTGCATTGGGGTTAAGGTCCAACCTTTGCAATGACCATGGTGAAAAAAACCTTTGAGAGAAGGAACAAAAGAATAATGTGTTTTGATGTGACTATAAACAATTTGAGATGATTGGGAAGTTGTTATACCATCATCACTATCACTTCCAATGCTGTGCAATGCAAAGGACTTCTGTGAAACTCTACCACTCTTGCCTTTCCTGATCTTCCACTTCAGTGAATTTACTCATTTCCAGCTCATCTCATAGCTTTCATCCAAATTGGTCAAGTTTTCTAAACCTTTTATTTTCCACAGGAAGTCAGCTCAAACTATCACACTACTCTCCCTGAAGTGCAAAGCACATGCCTAAACCATCAACACTTTACCTGTATCACTAGCTAACTTACATTTGGAACTTCTGTAATTTCCTGTACAGTGGTCCCCCGTATTTGTGGGGGATGCGTACCAGACCGCCCCATGAATAGTTAGAACCCGCAAATGTTTGGAACCCCTATAAAAATGCTAAAAACAGCCTATTTTGTTAGTTAAAACTCAAGAAAACCCACTAAAAATTTTCATACTTGGTTTTTTTTAATAGTTTTGTCAAAAAAGTGCATTTTATGATGGAATTTATCAAAAAAACCAGGAATTAATGGATATTTCTCATAGAAAAATACTGCGAATGTGCAAATTTTCCGCGAATAATGCGGGAAAACGTTCCCGATAGAAATTCGCGAATGTGTGAGTCCGCGAATCCGGAGAACGCGAATACGGGGGCCCCACTGTATCGAGTTACTGTCACTCTATCCTGTAACCCTACTCCTAATACGTATTCCTAAAGCTCTATTCTAAATTGACAAAATCATTTTGATAAAAGTTTAATAAAAGCTCAAGTTTCTGTAAAAATACATATATTACATGCAAAATATAAATAAGCTTACTGTTCTCTATGATTTCAGTCTATTAGATTTTGAAATCTTTTTCAGCCTCCCCAATATCATGTTTGCCTTTTTTAGACTGTCACTAAATTTCAGTTAAAAAAACTATGGAATACAACTAGTATTAGTTAATACAGTGGTCCCCCCTGTATTCGCGGGGGATGCGTACCAGACCCCCCTTGGAATGGTTAGAACCAGCGAATGTTTGGAAGCCCTATAAAAACCCTAATAACAGCCTATTTTGTTAGTTAAAACTCAAGAAAAACACACTAAAAATTTTCATACTAGGTTTTTTTAATAGTTTTATCACAAAAAGTGCATTTTATGATGAAATTGATAAAAAACCCCAGGAATTTGTGGATATTTCTCATAGAAAAACACCGCGAATGTGCAAATTTTCTGCGAATAATGTGGGGAAACGTTCCCGAGAGAAATCCGCGAATGTGTGAGTCCGCAAATCCGGAGAACGCGAATATGGGGGTCCACTGTACAGTGGTACCCTCTTTTTGTTTGCGAACGTTTCTTATGTCGAAACTTCCGTTTTTTTGAACAAAATTTTCGAGAAAATTTTGTATTGTTTGTCGAACAAATGCTCGTACTTCAAACTGACTGATTATCTAGTTTATACTTGTATTCAATGGCCTACTGGGTCTTGCAAGTTAAACTGTATTATTTTTTCATTTACAACATATAGTTTAATGATAACGATATTCGACAAAATACAGTAGTACCTCGAGATACAAAAGGCTCAACTTAAGAAAAACTCGAGATACGAAAGCAAATACGAAAAATTTTACGGCTCTACATACGAAAATTGCTTGAGATACGAAAGGTTGTTGCTGAAAGTCTAGGATTCACCCGGACCACGTAAAACAATTTTGAAACTTGCGCGCCGCCAACTGAGTAGACTTACCACCATCCTCCCGCTCTCCCTTTGGTTCCTGATGCTAGTCACCGCCATGAGATCCTTCTCTCCTATTGGCCAACATCCCTCCCATGATCCCATCATGCATCGTACGTAGCAGCATTCTTCTTCAGCCATTGCTTCTCACTAATGTTATCGTACGCACGCGGAATCGTTCGGTCACAGTATAAGATTTAGTTGTTAACGTAAATTCGTGTTAGCGATTTTGTTGTACATACTACTTTATCGTGTTGTGTGAGAACCTAATTAGTATACTACATAACCAACTACGTACAGTATAGTCATGGGTCCCAAGAAAGTTGCTGAAGTTCACAGAAAGAAGAGAATGCTTTCTATGCAAACAAAAATGGAGATAATAAAAAAAGTGTGAAGCTGGCTTGCGGTTGAGTGTGATCGCTAAGGAATACAGCCAAAATCCGTCCATGATAGGCACCATCCTTAAGCAGAAGGAAGCCATCAAAGCAGCTACACCTTCCAAGGGCATGACTATTTTGTCCAACAAGAGGAGCCATGTGCATGATGAAATGGAGAGGCTGCTGCTTCTATGGATTGAGGACAAAGATATCGATGGCAATACGATAATTGAGACGGCAATCTGCCAGAAGGCCAGCGCTATTTTCGGCGATTTGATTGCCCAAGCCGAAGACAACGAAGGAGGGGACATTGATGCCAACCTAAGAGTTCAAGGCTTCTCATGAGTGGTACGAAAAATTCCGTAAACGGGGTGGTGAAGAAATTGAAATTTTGCAAAGTACGTAAAGTATAAAAAAGTAAAAAAAATGTAAAAATAAAAAAATAAAAAAAAAAATTTAATTTTAAGTTTTTCGTAAAGTGTTACAGTTTTGTTAATGTATTTAATAAAGTTTAGTTTATGTTTTCCTGACATTTTTTATGTGTTTCGTAAAATTAAGTGTACGTATCTGCCATTTGTATTAAGTTAGGTATTGTATGATCCAAATTGTTGTAGTATTTCATTGTTTATAGGTCAATTTAACTTTATTATGAAATTTACTGGGATGTTTTTGGAGGGCTTGGAACAGATTAGCCATTTTACATGTAAAATGCGGTTCAAGATTCGGAAAACTCATGATACAAAGGGCGCCTCGGAATGGATTAATTTCATATCTTGAGGTGTACCCACTGATAAATAAAAAGTAAAATAAAAGTAAAAGCATTTAACAAAATTTAGCTATCAACATAACATTTAGCATAAAAAATGTATAAAATCATACGTAACCACGGTGACATGACGCCCAGCTGACTTAAGACTGAACAAGGGAGCATTGATATATTGAGGAGAGAAGGAGGAGCGAGTTAAAATATTACCGTATGTATGTAAAAGCAATAACAATTCACATAAAAAGGGAATTTCCCGATGAATTTAATGTAAAATAAAACATGAAAATAAACAAATGCAATACAGAAAAAAAAGAAAAAAAAATCTTAATTGAGCCAGTGTTCAGTGCGCTAAGTGATACGGTCTAGTTAAACAATATTAACAAAAGAGTCAATGAAAGAACAAAGCCTTTCACAGTAAAATTTAGCATAAATGATTAACAAAATCATTCTTCATTGTGGTGAGACACAGTTAACTTGAGGTAGAGGATGAGTTTTTATATTTTTGAGGAATAATGAATGAATGATTGTAAGTTAACGTGCGTTGTGGTATTGTTGTTGAGGAGTGAAGAGACAGTAAAATCTTTACTACAGTGGTACCTCGAGATACGAAATTAATCCGTTCCGAGGCGGCCTTCGTATTATGAGTTTTTCGTATCTTGGAACACATTTTACATGTAAAATGGCTAATCCGTTCCAAGCCCTCCAAAAACACCCCAGTAAATTATATTTCCAGGCCTAAAACACATGTTCTAGGGTTACAACGCCGATCCGACGGAAGAAATATGACTCCAAAAAGGCAAAATACTGTACATACTTGAGTAATATTCAACTGCATGTAATGTTCAACCCCATTTTTACTGCATATATTAGGACTTTAGCATATGTCCCTTAGCAATAAGCCTAGCCTATGTTAGCGGTTGCTACTGTAGCCTAGTCTATGATTTTGACATCTAAACCTAAGAAGCTAAAAGCTTAGAATATGCCAATAAAATATATAAATAATCAGTATGTACTCATTTCAAATAATTATTAATTAATCATTAACTATAATACACAAACAAACAAAAAACAAACCTTCCAATCGATTGTTTACATTCAGCTCTTACCCGTCTTACGAGTATCGAACGAGCGCCAAGCAATCATTTTTCCTAGCACACAGTAAGCCATAAATTATCATTAGTATCTCTCTTAAACTAATGAAACTACCAAACATAATAATAACCATTCATTTCTATTCTTTATTCTATATTTACCTAATGGAGATACCGAGTTACTGGCAGCTATAATGAAACATACATACTCTACGTAATGTAATAATAAACAGAATGAAGAATTCTAAAAAATACGTATTTGTGGGCAGTCTGATTTATTTTATAGTTTATGATATCTAATTCACAATTTTTTTTATGAAATGTATTGCATGTACTCATTTCAAATAATTATTAAGTAACCATTAACTATAATAAACAAACAAAAAAAAGCTTCCAAACGTCTGTTTACATCCAGCACTTACGAGTATCGAACGATCGACAAGCAATCACTTTACACTAAGCCATAAATTTTCATTATCTCTCTCAACTACTGAAACTACCTACCAAACAGTATAGTAACCATTCATTTCTATTCTTTATTCTATCTTTACCTAATATTTTTTTTTATTAAATGTATTGCATGAATAAGTTTTTCATTTACAGCATCCTTTTACCAATAGAATACTTAAAGCACAAGGGTAGATGCTGACCAATAGGAGAGCAGGACCTTATTATGGGGTTGACTAGCATCAGGAACCAATGGGAGAGCGGGAGGATGGTGGCGAGTTTACTCAGTTAGCGGCGCGGAGTTTTAAAATTGTTCTCGGTGGTCCGGGCGAAACTCGGGACTTTACAGCAACAACCTTTCGTATCTTGAAAACTTTTCGTATGTAGAGCAGTAAAATTTTTCGCATTGGCTTTCGTATCTCGAGTTTTTCGTAAGTAGAGCCTTTCGTATCTCAAGGTACTACTGTATAATATATACCTACGTAAAAGCAGTACCAATTCACATAAAAAATAAAATGTTATTTCACAATAAATTGTTCAACATAATGATAAAATATGAAAATCAATCGAATGCAATACAGAAAAAAAAGTCTTAACTGAGCAGTGTTCGGTGCGCTGAATGAGACAGTCTAGTTGAACAATATTAACAAAATAGTAAATGAAAGAACAAAGCTTATAACAATAAAATTTAGCACAAATGGTTAACAAATCATTCATCACTGCGGTGATACAAAGCTAACTTTTGAGGTAGAAGGGAGGAAGCGTTTATATTTTAGGAATAATGATTGATTTTAAGTTATCGTGCATCGTGGTATTGTTGAGGACAGAGCCATAATATATGGCTCTGATTGGGAGGAGAGAAGAAGACAGTAAATCTTTATATAATATGTCGTAAAAAGCAGTACCAATTCATCTAAAAATAAAATGTTAGTTTCACAATAAATTTAAAATAATTATTAAACATGAAAAACAAATGCAATACAAGCATAAAAAGCTTTCTTGAGTCAGTGTTCGGTGCAATGAGAGAGAAGGGAGAGCAGAGGAGGAAGAGAGAGACGATGAGAGAGAGATGAGAGAGAGAGAGAGAGAGAGAGAGGAGAGAGAGAGAGAGCTCCCATTGACATTTCAGCCGATCTGGGATGATTATTCGCCATTTCTTTCACTTACACTAGATCTGCCCAATTCACCTTTATTTTTGTTATGGTAAAATACCAATCTAGTGACAATTGCTTTTTTACGATTTTTTTACTACTGTAAAAGTAACTCAGCTCTGTGATAAACAAACTGGCACCGCTTTCAGCTTCTGCATGCCTTCGATTGTTTGTTGAAAGGCTTCCTTGTGATAAGTTATTTTATCTCTCTTTCCTTTTCTTGGATTCTTGACTTATTACTTATTTTTTTGCAAAATCCTTATGTTTGTTTTAAAAGTCCTCCGTTTGCCAATAGTAAGTTGATGTATTGTGACTTAATTAATCTCTTTCGTGCACTTAACCCTTTAACGCTGATTGGACGTAATAAACGTCGACGAAAATTATCAGTCGGGTGCTGAACCGACGTATGATAAGTCGACGAAAAAATGTTTTTAAAAAAATTTGCGGAAAATAGTTATACGCCTACTAGGCGAAAACTTTTGAATCACGCGCCTTGGGGGATGCTGGGAGCTCACGGATCAAGCTGTTGTTTTGTTTACATTCATTACCCATGCGCGGAAGCCAGAATTTCTTTCTTCTCACACTAAAAAGCATCAGCGACACATCTCAGAAATTATTTCGTCACTTTGACATAATTTTCACACTATTTTATATTAGCCGTTACATAAAGTATTATATGTGGAAATGTGCGCAATTTCATGTAGAATACAACAAAAACAACTCATGGTTGTAGCTTTTATCAGTTTTGAAATATTTTCATATAAATAATGATAAGTGCCAAAATTTCAACCTTTGGTCAACTTTGACTCTACTGAAATAGTAAAATAATAAAATAACGCAATTGTAAGCTAAAACGCTTATATTCTAGTAATATTCAATAATTTACCTTCATTTTGCAACAAATTGGAAGTGCCTAGCACAATATTTCGATTTATGGTGAATTTATGAAAAAATCTTTTTCCTTACGTCCGCATGCTAAATCTTCCGAAAAAATACATTTTTCGTCAGATTGTCGTAATGTTTGCACCATTTTAAATTAGCCGTTACAAAGTTTTATATAGGGAAATGTGCGCAGTTTCATGTAGAATACAACATAAAACAACCCATGGTTGTAGCTTTTATCAGTTTTGAAATATTTTTGACTCGACCGAAATGGTCGAAACTGCATTGTAAGCTAAAACTCTTACATTCTAGTGATACTCAATCATTTACCTTCATTTTGCAACAAATTGGAGGTCTCTAGCACAATATTTCGATTTATGGTGAATTTTAGAAAAAAAAAAACTTTTTCCTACGTCCGCGCAGTAACTGCCGAAAAATCCAAATTTTTTGTACGATTGTCGTAATGTTTGCAGTTTTATATTAGCCGTTACATAAAGTTTTATATATGAAAATGTGTGCAATTTCAATTTCAAGTAGAATACAAAAAAAAAAAAACCATGGTTGTAGCTTTTATCAGTTTTGAAATATTTTCATATAAATAACGATAAGTGCCAAAATTTCAACCTTTGGTCAACTTTGACTTGACCGAAATGGTAAAAAAACGCAATTGTAAGCTAAAACTCTTACATTCTAGTAATATATTCAATCATTTACCTTTATTTTGTAACAAATTGGAAGTCTCTAGAACAATATTTCGATTTATGGTGAATTTGTGGGGAAAAAAAAAAAAAAAAAAAAAAAACATTTTCCTTACGTCTGCGCGGTAACTCTTCCGAAAAAAATCTGAATTTTTTTCGTCCGATTGTCGTATGTTTGCACCATTTTAAATTAGCTGTTACATAAAGTTTTATATGTGAAAATGTGTGCAATTTCATTTAGAATACAATTAAAAACAACCCATGGTTGTAGCTTTTATCAGTTTTGAAATATTTTCATATAAATAACGATAAGTGCCAAAATTTCAACCTTCGGTTAACTTTGACTCGACTGAAATGGTCAAAAAACGCAATTGTGAGCTAAAACTATTACATTCTAGTAATATGCAATTGTGAGCTAAAACTATTACATTCTAGTAATATTCAATCATGTACCTTTATCTTGCAACAAATTGGAAGTCTCTAGCACAATATTTCGATTTATGGTGAATTTATGAAAAAAAAACATTTTCCTTACGTCCGCACGGTAACTCTTCCGAAAAAATAATACATTTTTTCATCAGATTGTCGTAATGTTTGACCATTTTAAATTAACCGTTACAAAGTTTTACATAGGGATATGTGCGCAATTTCATGTAGAATACAACAAAAAAACAACAACCCATGGTTGTAGCTTTAATCAGTTTTGAAATATTTTCATATAAATAACGATAAATAGAAAAAATTCGACCTTCGGTCGGTCGAAAACTGCAATTGTAAGCTACAGCACTTACAGTCTAGTAATATTCAATCAATTACCTTCATTTTGCAACAAACGGGAAGTCTCTAGCACAATACTATTTCGATTTATGGTGAATTTTTGAAAACAGCTTTTTTTTACGAATTCATGCATCATATTGTGATAATATTTTCTCTGTGTTGCTTTGTTATATACCATAATCATAGCAATTTAGTGTACAATACAACAAACAAAAAATGAACTCATTAGCTTTAACCGTTTTGCTCACAGCGTGATTTGTATACAATTATATATGAAATTTTCTTTTGCGCTCCTATATTCCAATATGTATATATGATAATGATATTTTTTTCATTTCTGATGGCTGCATACTAAACTTCAGGCAATGACCAAAAAAAAAAAGGAGCCAAAAATGAACTCTTAATCTTGAAAATTAAGCGTGCTGTGATTTTAAGAAAAAAACTTTTTCCACTTCGGCGCTCACCCCCGAACGCCGCCGGCATACGGGAGACACTTTCGGAAATACCAGCTTGGCTTTTAAGGGTTAATACCCAAGTGTAAACATGATATTGTTAAACTACAATAAAGTTTTGTACATAGTACTTACCTGGCAGATATATACTTAGCTATAGTCTCCGACGTTCCCGACAGAATTTCAAATCTCGCGGCACACGCGACAGGTAGGTCAGGTGGTCTACCTTACCCGCCGCTGGGTGGCGGGTGTATGAACCAATCCCCCTTGCTTGTCAGATTTTCTCTTCCACCTGTCTCCTGAGGGGAGGCTGGATGGGCCATTAATCGTATATATCTGCCAGGTAAGTATGTACAAAACTTTATTGTAGTTTAACAATATCATTTTTGTACATGAACTTTCCTGTCAGATATATACTTAGCTGATTGGCACCCTTGGTGGAGGGTAAGAGACAGCTAAATAATACAGGAAAGAAGGGAAACAACTAATGTTGTAGGATATAAAAACCTTGGTTCTCACCTTTTCAGGCTGAAGACTTCATAGATACTGTCTTTGAGTCTGCATTGCCTGGAGAGCTACAGCTAGGACGTGACCTGTTGCTGAAAGACCCTCGGATCTACCACTGGGATATGTGATCCCCTTATGTGGTAGAATCCAAGTCTGATCCTGTTAAAGGGAACTTGTCCGCTTACATAACAGATCCTTACCACTACCTCTGCAAGGAGCCAAAACCCATCAGACCACCTAACCAAAATACAAAGGGTTAATACTACGACAAAAAGAGGTGCCTCCTGCAACCTCTTTCAGACAACCAAAAACACAAATACAAAATATAGGGTAACATATCAAAGTCTAAAAAGGATAAGTTTCAGCTCCCTGCCCCAGCACCGAATCCGCCGATACGAAAGGGCCCAAGGCGAAGCATTTATCATAAGTGATTTTTACATCACATAGTAGTGGTTCGCGAAAACCGATTGGCATCTCCAGAAGGTCGCCTCCATCAGGTTCCGCACAGACATATTCTTCTTGAATGCAAGCGAAGTTGCAATGGCTCTCACCTTGGAGCTTTCACCTTCAAGAAGCTTAAAAATGCTCTTCCTTGCAGGCAACATGTGCCTCTGTACTAAGGCTTCTCAAGAAGAAGGAAAGAGCATTTTTCCGACATGGGCCGAGTGGGGTCCTTCACGGAGCACCAAAGTACATCTTGATTAGCCTTAAGTTGCTCCTTCCTCTTAAGGTAATACTTTACAATTCTCATAGGGCAAAGAGTTCTTTCAGGCTCTTCCCCTACAAGAAAAGATAAACCACGAATTTCAAAGCTCCTGGGCCATGGACGTGATGGGTTTTCGTTCTTAGCAAGAAATCCTGGAAGAAACGAACAAACCATAGATTCTTCCTTAAACCCGACATTGCCCTCAATAGCTTGGAGCTCACTCACCCTCTTAGCTGTTGCTAGGGCCATAAGGAAGAGAGCCTTCTTCGTCAGATCCTTGAACGAGGCTGAACTAGGTGGTTCAAATCTAGACGATCCAAGGAATTGTAGAACTACGTCTAGATTCCAGTTCGGTGCAATATGAGATCGTTTTTTAATAGTTTCAAATGACCTAATAAGGTCATGCAGGTCCTTATTCTCGGAGATATTCAAGCCTCTATGCCGAAATACCGCCGCCAACATACTGCGGTATCCTTTAATAGTAGACACAACAAGATGACACTCTTCTTTGAGAAAAGCAGGAAATCCGCAATCTGGGTCACAGAGGTACTGGAAGAGGAAATGTTCTTTCTCTTGCACCATCGTCACTTTGACTGGTATACACGCAAGGTGGAAGGCCTCCTCGCTCTTGCGATTGCTTTAGCAGCTGTTGTTGAAAAGCCTTTCGTTCTGACCAGACTTTGGACAGTCTGAAGCCAGTCAGACTGAGAGTGAGGAGATTTTTGTGGTACCTGTCGAAGTGGGAACACGGGTTTGTTGGGGGGCGACTCTGGGAACCAGCGAGGGTGTCAGGTACCTGGGTGGTTGTGGGGGGACCAGGTATCCTGGCACATCAACAGAAAGGAGTTGATGGCTGTGTGGTTGGCTCTGAAAACTTTTGAGCCCAAAGTCAGAAGATCAGTAGTGCAGGTCAACGCGGACAACACTACAGCTCTGGCATATATCAGAAAACAGGGGGGGACGCATTCCTTCTCCCTGTACTAGACAGCAAGAGACCTTCTTCTGTGGACAGAAGAAAGGGGATCAAGCTTCTCACCAGGTTCGTGCAGGGAGAAAGGAATGTAAGAGCAGATCTCCTCAGCAGGAAAGATCAGGTCCTTCCCACAGAGTGTACCCTTCATTTGGATATATGCCAGAGCCTGTGGAAGTTGTGGCGCAGGCCACACATAGAACTCTTTGCCACGTCGAAAAAACAAGAGACTGGATCCTTACTGCTCTCCGATCTCAGATCCAGAGGCATTAGCAATAGATGCTCTTCTGCTAGACTGGAGCGGACTCGACGTCTACGCGTTTCCCCCCTTCAAGATTCTGGGGCTAACAATAAAAAAATTCGTATGAGTCAGATTCAACGAGAATGATCCTAATCGCTCCCTTTTGGCCAGCCCAAGAATGGTTCACAGAGGTACTGGAATGGTTAGTGGACCTTCCAAGATCGCTCCCGCTAAGGAGCGATCTACTCAGACAGCCCAACAACTTCCACAGGCTCTGGCAATACATCCAAATGAAGAGTCCACTCTGTGGGAAGGACCTGATCTTTCCTGCTGAGGAGATCTGCTCTCACATTCCTTTCTCCCTGCACGAACCTGGTGAGAAGCTTGATTCCCCTTTCTTCTGCCCACAGAAGAAGGTCTCTTGCTGTCTCGTACAGAGAGAAGGAATGCGTCCCCCCGTTTTCTGATATATGCTAGCGCTGTAGTGTTGTCAGCGTTGATCTGCACTACTGATCTTCTGATGTTGGGCTCGAAAGCTTTCAGAGCCAACCACACAGCCATCAACTCCTTTCTGTTGATGTGCCAGGATACCTGGTCCCCCACCCAGGTACCTGACACCTCGCTGGTTCCCAGAGTCGCCCCCCAACCCGTGTCCGACGCGTCGGAGAACAACACTAGGTTGGGGCTCTGGGATTGAAAGAGACAGTCCCTTCGCAAAGAGGTTGGGGTCTGTCCACCATGTGAGTTGCTTCTTGACTTCCTGAGATAACGACAGGGAGAAACGTCAAATCCTGAGAACGATGACTCCAATTCCGATGAAGAAAGAATTGAAGAAAGAAATTGGAGCGGTCTCAGGTGCAACCTTCCTAGGGAAACGAATTGCTCCAGCGAGGAGAGCGTCCCCAGCAGACTCATCCACTCCCTCGCTGTGCATACTTCTTTCCCTAAGAAGGTTGTTACTCTCTCGAATCCTCGGGCTATCCTTTCCTGAGAGGGAAAAGCCTGAAAACTCAGAGAGTTCATCCGTATCCCGAGATACACACACTCTTGCTCGGGATTTAGCGAAGACTTCTTGAAATTGACCAGAAGTCCCAACGCCTTCGTCAATTCTAGTGTTACTTGCAAGTCCTTCAAACAACGATCTTCTGAATTGGCCCTTATCAGCCAATCGTCGAGGTACATGGATATCCTCACCCCCTTCAATGAAGCCATTGAGCTATGTTCCTCAAGATCCCCGTGAACACTTGAGGGGCCGTTGAGAGGCCGAAACACGAGCCCTGAACTGGAAAATTTTTCCCCCCATCATGAATCTGAGAAACTTCCTCGAGGAAGGATGGATGGGTACGTGGAAGTAAGCATCCTGTAAATCCAAGGATACCAATTCCAGTCCCCTGGACGAAGTGCTGCCAGCACTGATGAAGGTGTTTCCATCGTGAACTTCTTTTCTACGAAGAAGTTCAGGGCGCTTACATCCACTATCGGTCTCCATCCCCCTGAGGATTTCGGAACTAGGAAAAGGCGGTTGTAGAAGCCTGATGAACGATGGTCTGTCACTAGTTCGATAGCCTCCTCTCCAGCATCTGTTCTACTGCTAGATGGAGAGCTTGATTCATGATGGGGTCTCTGTACCTGGCCGTCAACTCCCTTGGGGTGGTCGTCAAGGGAGGTCTTGAGGTGAAAGGGATGAGGTAACCTCTCCTCAAAATTGAAAGGGTCCAAGGATCTGCCCCTTTTTCTGGGCCCAGACTTCCGCAAATCCTAAGAGTCTGGCGCCCACCGTTGTCTGAAGGACTTGCAAGTTATTTGGGGGCCTTGACTGACTTGGCGAAAGTCTTACCTCTTCTGGAGGGTTTACGACCCCTAAACGCAGAGGTTCTGGAGGAAGAAGCCCCTCGAAAGGGTTCCCGAGTACTCGACTTCTCCTTCTTAGTCTTGGTAGGGAAGGAAGGGTGAGGTTTCCTTGCCGACTGGGCCAAAAGGTCCTGGGTGGCTTTAGCCGAAAGCGATCTTGAGATTGTCTGGACTAGATGCTTAGGAAATAACTGAGCGGAAAGAGGAGCAAACAGCAAAGAAGACCTCTGAGCGTGGGAGACGGACTTCGTCAAGAAGGAGCAATATACAGATCTCTTCTTCACGATCCCCGCCCCATACAGGGAGGCGATTTCACTCGCTCTGTCTCTTACAGACTTGTCCATGCATGACAAAACGCACATGAGATCCTCTGGAGAAAAAGACTCTGGCACCTCTATCTTCTTAGCCAGGACTCCCAGCGACCAATCAAGGAAGTTAAAGACCTCCAGCACTCTGAACATGCCTTTCAGAATGTGGTCTACTTCGTTCATTGCCCAAGTTGTCTTCGCAGAGTTAAGAGCAGCTCTCCTTGTGGCATCTACCACAGCCGAAAAGTCAGAATCGGCCGAGGACGGTAGACCCACCAAGGACTCTCCTGTTTCATACCAGAAACCAGCGCGTCCTGATAACTTCGAAGGAGGGAAAGCGAACATCGTTTTCCCCGCTTCCTCTTTGGAAGTCATCCAGGAACCAAAACTCCTCAGTGCCTTCTTCATCGAAAGGGTCGGCTTCATCCTCACACAAGAAGAACCCTTCGCTGTCTTCGCCGTAGAAAATAACGAGTGAGGAGAAGGAGGAGCCGTAGGAGTAAGGAAATCCCCGAATTCTTGCAGGAGAAGCTCTGTGAGCTTTTTGTAAGAAGACACTGCTGCAGAAGTGTTCGGTTTCCTCATCCGCACCCTCTAGGATTTCTTGTCGAGGAGAGCGCGGAAGATCCTTAGGCGACGAAGAGGTCCTAGCAGGAGCCGAGCGAGAGGTTGGAGAGCGCCTTCTCGTAGAAGAGCTCAAATCAGCAGGAGAACGACGAGACGAAAAGGAAGAGCGCCCGTCCGATCTGGATTGTCTGCAATGAGACTGCCTCTTCGAGGTAGACGAAATTCTCGGCTGAAGGAGAGGCAGGCTCCTCCACCCCGAGAAGGTCTGGATACATCGACAGTGCGCTTACGAGGAGGAGAGCGCCTACTAGAATCTGTGCGCCTATCCTGAGGAGAGCGGCTGCCAGGCGTTGAGACGCCATATTAGGAGCAGGGCACTTGCGCGGCTCTTGATTCTTGTCCAGTTGAGCACGATCAACAGAAGGTCGACTGGAAGGAGAAAAGCGCCTACCAGGAGAAGGCTGCTTGCGAGAGTCTTGACGTCTGACAAGCGGATAACATTCAGGAGAAGGGCGCCTCAAAGCTAACGAGCGCCTATCGGGAGAAGGGCGCTTGCGAGGCTCTTGGTGCCTACCAAGAGACGAACGGTCAGGAGTAGGGCGTCTAGAAGAAGGAGAGCGCCTACACGGAGAAGGGCGCTTGAAAGTCTCTTGTTGTTGCCACGCCACGAGGAGAATAGTCAGGAGTAGGACGCCTCGAAAAAGACGAGCGCCTACCAGGAAATCGACGTACAGTAGGCTCTTGGCGCCTATCTTGCGGGGAGCGGCTACCAGAAGGACGCCTATCAGGCGCATGGCTCCTACCAGACTCTTGACGTCTGAAGGGGGAGGAGTTACGAGTAGGAGAAAAACGTCTACTCAACGCCCGATCCGAAACTCGGGGAGAGCGACATCCGGAAGACGAGCGCCTACTTGTAGAAGGGCGCCTTCTAGTTTCTCGAAGTTGCTGAGGAGAAGTTCCACAAGAGGGAGACGAAGAAAGAGGTCTGTTCTGCTCCAAGTAACTATCTCCTTTTGGCCGTACCCTCGAAACAGCGTGATGAGCAGGCGAAGAGCGCTTACCAGAAGCGGGAATCCAATCTGGAGAAAAAACTTCTTTCTCCACAGAGCGTCTGACCGATGTTTGGCGCCTTGAAGCAGAAAGAGAGCCAGGAGAGCGGGGCGGGGCCGCTCGCGTGAGCTCCTACCTTCATACAAAAACTCCCCATATGAAGGAGAACGCCTACGAAGAGGAGAACGATCCTCTGAAGAAACGGTGCCTAGATCTCTTGATCAGAAGAGAAACGTCCTTCTTCCTACGCGATCTAAGGCCAGAGAGTCCACCAACGCCGAGATCTGAGTCTGAAGTCCCGCAAGGACTCTAGTAGGAGAATCCGGCTGGTCTTCCTCCGAACCAGGCGCAGATTGAGGGGCAGGAGAAGAAGAGCGATCCACAAGATCTCTTGGGCTTCTTTGCTTCCAAAGACGTTTCTTCTGGGAAAACTTCCGGGCTGGAAGCCAAAGGACTGCAGGAAGCCTTCCAAGCCCTCTTCAACAGGCGCGACGCATCCGGGGAGGTTCCAACCTCTCTTCAGAGAGGAGACGACGAAGAGGAGAAGCATTGACGTAGGATCTCCTTCTTGTAGCGATCCGAGGCAGCCTGGGAGCGTACTTCAGGATCTGCCGAGGGGACGCCTGACCGGTGGGGGCTCTCCCTAGCCCTCTTGCGGCTTTCGACTTTCCTACTCCACTGGAACTGGGAGTCTGGAAGAGGTCTAGGCCTAGAGGCACTAAGGAGCCGGTCAGACGCACCCTCCACAACACTGGGGACACTGCACTGATCACTAACACTCTCCTTACCTTCTAACTGACGAATCTTCTGATCCATAGAAAGAATCGTGGCTCTTAAAGCCGCCACATCTAAAGGACGAATCTTCGGCTTCGGTGCGGGAGCAGGGGCTGCAACTTGGGAAGAAGGTTCTACTTCTACATTGGTATTTGGATCTACATCCAACTCACTCATTCTAGACCTACTAGAACTTCTAGAGGAAGCCTTTCGTACTCTATCACGTACAACTTCCTAACATAAGAAGAGAGAGCCTTATATTCGTCTTCATTCAATACCTCGCATTCCTTACAAGGGTTACTAAAAGAACATTCATTCCCCCTGCATTTCATGCATACAGTGTGAGGATCAACCGAAGCTTTCGGCAACCTCACCTTACACCCTTCAATCACACAAACCCTAAACAAAACAGAAGTTTTAGCTACTGAATCCAGGTCAGACATTGTTAAAGAAAATTCCAGTTCAAAATCAAAACGGTCCACAATTAGCGTATGCCAAGCCAAACAGAGCGAATACGTCACCAAAAGAAGTCCAAATCAACTCCAGGCAAGCGAGAATCGAAAAATCTATCCAGAGGAACCGACAACAATTGTTATCGTTTCCAGCGACAGAGAAAATCTGACAAGCAAGGGGGATTGGTTCATACACCGCCCACCCAGCGGCGGGTAAGGTAGACCACCTGACCTACCTGTCGCGTGTGGCTGCGAGATTTGAAATTCTGTCGGGAACGTCGGGGACTATAGCTAAGTATATATCTGACAGGAAAGTTCATGTACAAAAATGCCGATTACTCTCTCTCTCTCTCTCTCTCCGACACACACTATCGATTCCTTTGATTGTCTTTGTACCTAATATGGGATAAAATTTATTTTATCAACCTTTGCATACTGCAACCAACTCTGTTTGCTCAAGGAACATCTCCCTCCATCCCCCAGCCAGCCGGTGCCATTTTTACCAAACAGTTTGTAAATCGTACATAGAAAAGATAAAATTTAGAAAATTTTGCTTCATACAACATACGGTTTCATTACTTTACACTCTCAATTTAACTTCTGAACACATTAATAATAGAAAAAATGTGAAAAGGGGGACTTTTTGGTTTGGCTGGAACGAATTATCCTGATTCCCTTTATTTCTTATGGCAATATTTGTTTCATATTTCGAACAAATCGTACTTTGAACAGCCTTCTGGAACAGATTAAGTTCGAAGTACGAGGTACTACTGTATATGAAAATTTAACTTCATTAATCATTTTCCCATCCATTATAATTTCATCTTTATTTACATACTCTGTCCTCATTATTTTCATCGTTTGCATTTTCTTCAATTTTCTTGAGTCTCATCTCTTGATGCTTGATGCATACTCTCAAGCAAGCTTTGTGGATTGTTTGGTGTTTTGCTGAGTAAAACAGCATCATCTCTCAAGTTTATATTGTTACTCCACTGCTGTGTAAACAGATTCCTCCCATTCACTATACTGAATTATTTCTCTAAAGCAAGGGGATTCAAATACATGATTGAAAAATGCATTAAAAATGGCATCAAAGATTTGCATTCCATGGGGATAATTGCCATGTGCTCTGTATTTTTTTTTGGGGGGAAGGGGGGTAAATAAAGTTATCAATACTATATACCTAGGAATTACATTTATGAAATCTCATTATATGAGGAGTGGTATCCGAAGATGTGGAAAAGTATATCTTAGTTTTACCAGACCACTGAGCTGATTAACAGCTCTCCTAGGGCTGGCCTGAGGGATTGGATATATTTACGTTGGCTAGGAACCAACTGGTCACCTAGCAACGGGACCAACAACTTATTGTAGGATCTGAACCACATTTTATCAAAAAATGTTTTATTATCACTAGAAATAAATTCCTTCGATTCCGTGTTGGCCAAGCCGAGAATTGAACTTTGGGCCACCAGATTGGTAGCTTGAGCGCAAAAACCACTCCTCCAACATGGAACTTTGAAAGTGTGGAGTATTGAACGTAATCTCTCCCAGTGGGGACAGTATGCTAAGGTTGCTCCTATGCAGTATCTTGTATCAAAGTTGGATAGAAGAATAAATTATACAAATGGATGAACACAAAAATATCAGTCCTTTTTCTCATTAATAAACAAAACGTAAATATTTTCATAAAATATCAAGAAAACATTATGGAGGAGTGATAATGGTAGTTTATATTAGAAAATGTCTCCAAGGGTTGCGTGAAAGAGAGAGAGATTGGTGGAGGAATAAATGGGAGCGGTTGAATGGCAGTCGTGAGCCATGTGTCTGTTGTGGTGCTCTGTTGTGTATATCAGTGGCAGGAGTGTGTTACAAGAGTCGTAAGAAGTAAGGAAGTCACTGAAGTCACAGTGTTGGTTTTGGCAGCAGTCTTATCCATTGATGGTCAGTTGATGTGTTATTTGATTGATTTTGATGTTGTCAAGTTGTTGTGCGTGCATCTGTCTGAAGTTGAAGAGGTTGGTTGTGCATTTCCTTGTCTGTGAGAGGCGGTTGGGGACAGTGTTGGTAGGTTGTGCTAGGTTGAGTTGTGTGGTTGTCATGTTGTTTCGAGCTGTTGGTGTTCGTCTGCGCAGTGATTTGTCAGGTTGTTAAGTTGCTGTAGGGTTGTGGTTCTCAGTTGGTTGTTTTGAGTTGTGATTATCGGTGGTGGTTGTATCTCGACTAGCCTACATCCAGCGGACAGCACAGCCTAGCCCTGAGTATCTGGGGCCTGAGCATGTGTTTGAGTTTTGTGTGTTCTGTATTTTGTTGAACCAATTTTCCTGCAGGTAAAAAGTAACATAAAGGGGAAAGTGTGCTGTGGGAAATTTTGTCAGCTTGTATGATTAACGTAACTGTGGGGAGTTTGCTTGCTTTTTTTTTTACTAAGCTTTGATTCCACCACAGAAATTTTTAGCACCCGAATAGGGACTGCTTGTGTGGCAGCTGCAAGACGATTGGTCTAGGCTAGTGTGTTTGAGTGGTGAGAAAATTTAGGATGGAAGGATTAAATAAGGTAAAGAGGCTGAAGGAGAAGTTGAGGTTGGAGAGAGAAGTGAGAGGACAATTGGAAGTAGAGAATGAGAGGTTAAGGGTGGAGTGTGAAGAGCTGAAGAGTGAGTTACAGGAAATGACAGGAATGCTAAGGAGTGTGGAAGTGGAAATTAAAAAAGCAGTGAAAGGAGTGGAAGAGAGAATGGTTGAGAAAATGGAGGAAGAATTCGGAGTAATGATGAATGCAGTGCAGGAGATGATGAAGGGATTCATGGGAGAGGGAGCAGTAGGAGGTAGGCCTACTGGGCCTTGTGAGGGGCCAGGAGTATTTAAGAAAGTGAAAGAACAGGTGGATGAGAGTACGAGTGACGAAGGTGATTTGGTTGTGATAAGTAAGGGAAAGAAGGGGAAGACACAGGATAAGGATAAACCTGAGGATGAGACTAAGAAGGAGGCTGAGGAAACAAAGAAGACAAAGGGAAAGAAGGTTAGTAAGGGTGATGGAAAGGATGAGACTAGGACTGAATACGTTGGAGAAAGGGCTGAGAGTTATTTAGATAGCAGTGAGTGGAAACAGGTAGGTAGAAAGAAGGGTAAGAAGAGCATAATCAAGAGCATGAATGTTAGTATGGAAGTTGATTCGTTGTATTTGGACAAGGTTATGAGGGATCAGAATGGAAGTAGCGAAAGTGAGAGAGAGTGAGCAGGAAGTACGAAAGGCTGTGTATATGAGAGAGGTACCCCGATGCGTTGCGAAAGGTGATTTAGCGTGGATGTTGCGAGTGTAAGGAGATGTTGTCAAATGTACCGGGGGAGGTAATATGGAGGAGTGATAATGACAATTTATATTTGATAACGTCTCCGAGGGTTGCATGAAAGAGAGAGAGAGAGAGAGAGAGAGAGAGATTGGTGGAGGAATAAATGGGAGTGGTTGAATGGCAGTCATGAGCGTGTGTCTGTTGTGGCACTCTGTTGTTTATATCAGTGGCATGAGTGTGTTACAAGAGTCGTAAGAAGTAAGGAAGTCATTGAAGTCACAGTTGGTTTTGGCAGCAGTCTTATCCATTGATGGTCAATTGATGTTGTGTTATTTGATTGATTTTGATGTTGTCAAGTTGTTGTGCATGTGTGTGTGTCTGGTTGTGGTGAAGTTGAAGAGGTTGTTTGTGGATTTTGGTGTCTGTGAGTGGCGGCTGGGGACAGTGTTGGTGTTGGCAGGTTGTTGTACTAGGTTGAGTTGTGTGATTGTTGTGTTATTTCAAGCTATTGGTGTTCGTCTGCGCAGTGATTTGTTGGGTTGTTGTTGTTAAGTTGTTGTAAGGTTGTGGTTCTTGGTTGGTTGTTTTGTGTTGTGATTATCGGTAGTGGTTGTGTCTCGACTAGTCTATATCCAACGGACAGCACAGCCTAGCCCTGAGTATCTGGAACCTGAGATGAGTACATGTGTTTGTGTTTTGTGTGTTCTGTATTTCGTTGAACCAATTGTCCTGCGGGTGAAAAGTAACGTAAAGGGGAAAGTGTGGCTGTGGGAAATTTTGTCAGCTTGTACAATTAACGTAACTGTGGGGAGTTTGCTTGCTTTTTTTACTTAGCTTTGATTCTGCCACATGTTACAGTTTGAGTGCATCACTGATGAAAAAGTAACAATAAGTTATTTTCAGTAAACAATAAAATCTTAGGAAACTGGAGTAAAACCGAATGAACTTTCATTCTACCATGATTCTGTATGGACAAAAGATTGGTCAAGTTTAAAAGTAAAATCTTCTAGTTATCTAATACTTTCTTTTTAGTGCCAGTTTTGGCCAGATGCGTAAAGGTTACAGCAATTTCTTTGTCTAGCCAGTACTCATATGTGCTCAATGAAAAGTTGTTGGTCTAAGCTGTGAACAGGTAATCTCAGGTTTATAGTTTTCATCTTTTAAAAACTATATTTGCATTAATTAGTACTACAGTGGTCCCCCCATATTCGCGGGGGATGCGTACCAGACCCCCCTGTGAATAGTTAGAGCCAGCGAATGTTTGGAACCCCTATAGAACGCTAATAACAGCCTATTTTGTTAGTTGAAACTCAAGAAAAGCCCACTTAAAATTTTCACACTTGGTTTTTTAATAGTTTATCACAAAAAGTGCATTTTATGATGAAATTGATAAATAAAACCAGGAATTTGTGGATATTTCTCACAGAAAAATACTGTGAATTTTCCGCAAATAATGCAGGGAAACGTTCCCGAGAGAAATCTGCGAATGTGAGTCCATGAATCCGGAGAACGCGAATACAGGGGGTCCACTGTATATCTAGTTGTATCATGGTTGAAAATATTTTTATGAAATGCTTCTTTGTAACAATATGCTAAAAAGTACATAATTTCCAACCATGGTCTATTTATCTTCATAACATCTTGGCAAAACATTTTGCATACTGGGAAACATTAATTTTTAAGCCCTTTAGTTTACCTGAAAACTTAATTTCAGTCTTGTTACATAAATAAACTACATATTTCTATATTTATTTAAAAGATAAGAAAATTTACATAGCCAGAAAATTTCCCAAAGGCTTACCTGTGAGAGAATCAAAAGAATGTTGATGATAATTGCAGCTGCCATTGCACCATAGAACCAACTGAAGCTTCCAATTACACCAATAAGGAGCAAAACACATTCCAAGACAATATGCATTAATTCCTGAAAAAAGTAAAGTGGAATTACAAAAAGACCTTTTTGTTGCATAGTCATCACAGATGTCTCTGTTTTATGAAATGCCTATATAGAATATTGTTAAGGTAACACAACAGTACATACTAGTCTGTTAACTGTTGCTGGAATAAACTACTGTTAAGCCTCTTCCACACGGGTGAGCTTACCTCGACGTACATTGTTTGATGTGACGTCAGAAACGGAGAAAAAGCGGCAAATTTCTGACTTTTCCGCAGTTTCTCTGCTTCTGACGTCACATCAAACAAAGTTCGTCGAGCACAGCTCGACCTTGTGAACAGGCCTTTACAATGGTTATCAGATCTTTCTGCCAACATATCACCTTCCCTCCCCATCATCTTCGTCAATCACATGAATATACTCAAAACTCTTTCTTCTTGGAGTTCCTGACCTCTTGAATTTGCTTCATTTGCCACACACAAAAACACAATGTTCTGTTGATTTTCAACACTTAAGAACTGGAAAATTTTGAAGGCTCCAAAATCATTGATTCATTCAGTCCTTCTCCCTGCCTCTGACTTCTTGTCTCTAAGCTAATGACCCTATCAGCTCCTCTGATTCTTCATTAAATTTCTTCAAGTGACAATGTATTAATGGGAGAAAATTACCTACATCATTCAAAGAATCACTCCATGCACTTGCAGGGAATGCACAGATTACATTTCAATACACCTTCTGCCTCTTTTACAAATTTTTTCAAATTAAAAAAAAAAAGACTATGTATTTGTGAAGTATCAACTAAATATCATGTGCAGGTAAGTAGACAATAAATGTAGGCTGCTTTAAAACACTCATGACGTGCCGGAAGAATCGAACTGCAGTCTGCAAGGGAGTCATCAGCATAGCCATTAACACTATCTAGAATTATTTCAACCTACAATTCCAACCCCTACTCCTCCTGCAAATTTCTAGAATATAATGCTTGTGAAACTACTCTAACAATGACTGTGGAAGGGTATTTCATATTCTTGCCCAATATTTGCTAATTCTATCTCTTCCGTGAATGGAGATTCAAAACATATTTTACAAGTATACAACCAGGTTTTATCATGTGAATAGTACCATAGGGCAATCCAGCTGTTATTTGGGAGTGCTCTATTAATTCAATTACAGGCAGTCCCCGGGTTACGACGGGGGTTCCGTTCTTGAGACGCGTTGTAACCCGAAAATCGTTGTAAGCCGGAACATCATAAAAAATCCTAATAAAACCTTACTTTTAATGCTTTGGGTGCATTAAAAACTGTGTAAACTACATTCTTATTGCATTTTGTATAAAAAAAACCTTCAAATATTGATTATTTTGCATTTTTAGTGTCATATTTCTTGTGCTAGATCAGCTTTGTAGGCGTCATAACCCTGGAAATAATTTCTGATGAATATAATTGAAAAGCGCCTTAACCTCGGAACGTTGTAAGCCGAACCCGTCGTAACCCGGGGACTACCTGTATTTTTATGGTGATTACAGTTTCCCATTATTTTCATATAAGTAAAATGTGTTAACTTCAAACTGTAAAATGACATATGACACTGCAGAATGCTTTAACTTCATACTATAAGAGATAACATACGACAATGTCTCCTGATGGTTACTGGGAGTATGCCTATGTGATTTTATGATTAACTTTGCTTTCATTATTTTTTTTTAACTTTTCTGCTTTCTGTTGAGACGGGTAACCGGAGTTATGATTATAGCTCTTGGCTTTTCTGGGTTTTGTGGGCTTTTTATGAAGCAGAACTTTTGCAGTAACCTTCTACCTTGTTTCCTGAGTTTTGGCTTAAATTGTAATTTTGGACATTTAAAACCTTTCCTATTCTGTTGATTTTAGAATATTTTGCCCTTTTGCTTTAGTATTGCTTATAACCAACGAAGAGGGTACCTGTGACTAAGGCACAAGATTTTTCAAGTGTTCAGAACAGGTGTTGTGTACTTCAGCCATAGTGTTCTGTGTTTGCTTATTTATATTCTACTGGGTCCTATGATGTTTTTCAATATGCTGCAATGTGCTTGTCAGTACTTACAAGGACAAGTCAGTAGTCCTTTCCATTTCTATATGAGATAAAACTCCATTGTTTGCATTTGTCTGGTAGGGATCAACATTGCTCACCTTCATATATGCATGAAGTGACCATTAAGTAAACAGTGGATCAGTGGTTTTTCTTTTCACTGAATACTAATCTTTTGCCATGCTGGATCTATCAAGTATAAGGTGTTCATTTTATTTGTAAGTAGGGATAATTCACATATTAAAATAAACCATACCCTAGGAATTTATTATGATACTATGGCATCTACATCAGATGTAATCCTTTCCCCCCTTTTACCTTTTCAGTTACTATCCATCTTGTAGATATAGCTTTTTGTCCAATGTCATTTACCTCCTCATATACCTTGTTTTCTCTCCAACTTTGTGGTTATTTTTCTTTAGCTTCAATTATGCTTCTATTTTCAAATACTACCAACACCTCTTCTACATCTTCAATTTTTTCTACACGACTATAATCTCTTAAGTTAAACCATCCCTTGCCACCTGACTGTGAGTCTTGTACCCTGTACGAATCAACCCAAGAACTGCTTGATCTTTTTCTTGCAAGACTTAATAGAGCCCATTCATCTGCTTGTCCTGTATTTTTTTTTATAGCTCTAACTCTGTTTTCCCTTTTTGAATTAATGCATTTTCACCTTCATCTTCCAGTGTTTCATCTGCCAAATCTCTTTCTATAGCTTCTTCTATTTCTGTATTCCTTCTCCAGCCCATTATCATCTCCTTTCCTTTCTGCCCCTCTACAATCCCTCCCTTGGGGCACAGGATTTATCCTTCACCGTATGTTTGATCTATGTTAGGTATCTTTTCTTTCTTTGTTGATAGTCTTGGAATCCTATTAACATGTATTCTAGCTACTTCTCTTAGATAACCCCCATGTTGAACCACTACCATTTTACCTGATATACTCCCATTACCTGAGCAGGTCCTCTCCATTCACTTTCATTTTCTATCTTATTTAATACCTCATCTCCCACTACAGCTTCTTCAAATTTATGTTCTCTGATATTTATGTTTAAAGCAATTCTTATTTTATTACAAGACTAATTTTTTACAAACACTTCTCTGGCCTTATGCATTTGCATTCAGTGTATCCCTTACTATACTTTCTTCCATACCTTTCTCCCTGCTTGCAAGACTTGACTTCTCTTCTCCCATTAAATATGGCAAAGAAGGGTTTTCCAAATATCAATTGGTTAGGGGAGAAACCATCATTATTTATTAGGCAGTTCCTAACACTTACTACCCATCTTAATGCTATGGACAAATCCACTTCCTCATCCTCCCTCATCTTTCTTAAACTTTCTTTGATTATGCCTAAGTGTCTTTTCACATATTCCATGGCTCCATGGAGATTTAGATGCTGTGGCCAATATTTCAATATTCAAATCTTTCTGCCATCATCCTCCTTTTTTCATTCTGATAATATTTTAGAAGGCACTCCAAATATAGCAAACCACCCATTAAAAAATGTTTTTATAACAGTTTCTGGCTTTTTATCTTCTATCCAAAAACCCTGACAATATTTCATTGCCATATCTGCCATTACCAACAACTTTCTCTCTTCTACCTCTCGCACATCCATTGCTACAACTCCATTAGTTGTTTAAGTCCAAGAAAATCCTACTACTGGTTTAGCCGAGTTTCTTTTGTATCTTTTACATACCTCACAACTTGCAATCATGTCTGTTAGTAATTTTTTTATTTCCTCCTTTTCTTTCTCTCTCAAACCATCACTCCACTGTGCTTCTTCTGTTAGCTTCCTTATTTATTGCCCCTTCTATGACCAAATTGTAGCTGCTAGGAGAGACATCTGGTATCATATGGGAAGAAAAGGAGAGTTGGTGGTGGGATGAAGACATTGAGAAAGTAGTAAAAGATAAGAAGGAGGCAAAAAAAAAAATGGGAAGAGTCACAGTCAGTGGAAGACAGAGATAGGTTGAGAGAGAAAAACAAGGTGGTGAAAAAGGTGGTAGCCCAAGCTAAAGCAAAGTCGTATGATGATGTGTATAATGAGCTGGGGACAAAGGAATGATTAGAGAAGATGATCAAGCTATCAAAGGCTAGAAATAAGAGCACCAAAGATATTACACATATCAAACAAATAAAGGATCAAGATGGTGTATTACTTAGAAAGGAGGAAGACATTCTGAAGAGATGGAAAGAATATTTCGAACAGTTGTTAAATGAAGAAAATAATAGACTAATAAGAGAGGATGGGCAAGTGAACATTGGCATGGTAATGAGGTTTTCTAGGCAAGAGGTACTAAATGCACTGAAGAAGATGAAAAATGGGAAGGCAACCGGACCAGACATGATTCCGGTGGAGGCATGGAAAGCATTAGGAGATGAAGGATTGGATATACTGTACGATCCTATGATAAAGATCCTTGAACAGGAAAAGATACCAAATGAGTGGCGTGGGAGTATATTGATCCCAATTTTTAAAGGGAAAGGCTATGTCCAAGAGTGTGGTAATTATAGGGGCATTAAATTGATGTCCCACACTTTAAAGATACTGGAAAGGATGATAGATGCTAGACTGAGAGAAGAAGTACAAATAGTTAAAGAGCAGATGGGATTTATGAAGGGAAGGGGAACAACAGATGGTATATTTTGTCTGAGGCAAATAATGGAGAAATTCGGGGAAAGACAAAGGGACCTACATATGGTATTCATTGACCTTGAAAAGGCTTATGACCGAGTCCCGAGACAAGAGGTAAGGAGGAGTCTGAGGGAGGAGAGGGTGCCAAACAAGTACATGCGATTGATACAAGAGATGTACCGGAATGTATTTACCAGAGTGAGGAGCAGTGTTGGGGAGACAGAAGGTTTTGAGGTGAGAGTAGGATTACACCAGGGGTCGGCTCTGAGCCCATTTATCTTTAACATAGTGATGGATGTTATAATAGAGGAAGTAAGGGAGACAGTACCATGGAACATATTGTATGCGGATGATATTGTTGTGTGTGCAGAGAGCAGGGAAGATCTGGAAGTGAAATTGGAAAGATGGAGACAAGTACTGGAGGACAGAGGAATGAGAATAAGTAGATCTAAGACAGAATATATGTGTATCACCACTGAGGGGGATGATAGAGAAAGTATTCAGCTTGGTGGAGAGCAAATAAGGAGAGTTGATAAGTTTAGTATATTTGGGAATCTTTTGTTAACGCTGGAGGAAGTATGGAAGAAGAAGTAAAACATCGGGTACAAGCAGGCTGGAACAACTGGAGAGTGGCCTCTGGAGTTCTTTGTGACAAAAGAGTGCCGCTTAGGTTAAAAGGAAAATTTCACAGACGGTGGTAAGAACAGCAATCCTGTATGGTACGGAAACAGCAAGCATGAGAAAAACAGAGCAGAAGAAGATGGATGTGGCAGAAATGAGAATGCTTAGGTGGATGTCTGGGGTGACAAGAGAGGATAGGATCAGAAATGACTACATAAGGGGGTCAACTAAGGTGGTGGAAGTATCAAAGAAAGTGCAGGAGGGGAGGCTGAGATGGTATGGACACCTGTTGAAGAGAGATGAGGACCACGCTGGGAGACATACTATGGGGGTGGAGGTGCAAGGAAGAAGAAGAAGAGGGAGACCAAGAAAGAGATGGAAGGACTGTGTGAGAGGAGACTTACATGAGAAGGGAATTGATGAGGCAGAAGCGCAGGATAGAAATACGTAGATGGAAACGGCTCATCCGAAACGGCGACCCCATATAAAAATGGGAACAAGCTGGGAAGAAGAAGATCACTGCACCTTTAATTTCCCTAAGACTCCCCTCCAACCTTCCAGTAACAATTCTTCTACCTTCCTCCTCAAAATTAGTATCACTCATCCTCCTCAACTCTTCCCGATTCAAACACGCTATTTCTGGGCTCAGTCCGTGTCGCTTTGTGAAATATCCCTTTAGTTCATATTTCTAAGGTAAATAATGCTAACATTACCAGAGAAAAATAAAAGAGGGGGATGTCAGAGTATCCTGACTCGCTCACTAAATAAAAGAGGGTGTCGGTATGGTACTGGGGCGAGTGAGACCACTACCACGGACCTCTTGTCATTTAGAATTCTCCTTCACCAAAATCCCCCTCCTTGAGAGAGCTGGGACACAGCCGGCGCCAGCAACTACTACTACACACTTACCCACGCCGACAACAGCGCCTCTCGTGGCCATCCTTTTCGTTAGCGACTTCTCGCACACACGTGATTTTTCTCTGCTCTGTGTTTTGTGCCCTAACTTTGGATTATCTTTCCACTATGGAGTTCCAAGCTATCGCCGCAGCTAAGTTAAATACTGCCGAAAGGTTACACGTATTTTTAGCCAATCAGGATCCGTTTTAACCGTTTTTTAGGTTCATTAACGGCCCTTCCTTGTCTGGTCTCGGGCTCGCCATGCCGGCTCGCCTTGTGTTTATCTTATAGCTCCCGCGGTCTCCCATACCGTGGTGGCTATTCTGTGCAGTGCCTATAATTATTTTATGATTATTTTAGTATGGTGCAGGAAGTGCTACAATTTTTCATGTTTTACATCGTACTATTCAGAAATCCTATGCCTCCATGTCTTAGCTTAGTGTTCATGCATGCATGTTCCTTTGTCTAGGTCTGTTAGGCAGTTGGGTTATATATGTATACATTATATATATTTCCCACTTTTCTTTAGTCCAGCCACCCTGGCCATCGCCCTCCGTTTTACGTATCGGCAGAGGCCAGCTCCCGAGTTGTTGGTCTGTCTACCTTCCAGGTAGGCTAGCCTAACTTCTCCTGGACGCCCCCTCTCTTTCTCTTACACGTGATTTCCTTCTTTTCCTTTTCATTACGATGTATTTGTTATGGGTTGCATATTTGAGACGGTTTGCATTAGCCTAGGCTATGTTTTGTCTGTCCCGTTCGCCTCGTGGTCCAACCACGTTCGCAGTGGGCCAGCTGATCACCTCAGTCCACCAGCTCAGCCCCCCCCCCCCCAAAAATTATAAACAAAAAAAATAAATTATTTATTATACTTCCTTAACAATCCTTCCCCACTCCCCATCGTGGGGGGGGCGGGGGGGAGGTAGTCCGTCGATCGCTCCAAGTAAAACAAAATAAACAACAACATACAAAATTAAGGTCGCTTATGGCAACCATACCTGAAGCACCCCTCCCCTCCTCCCTTCTCAGGGAGGATACGGGAGTTACGGACGAGGGGGGGTCCTGAGTCTGGGTCTTTTACCGTTCTCTCCAAGAGTTTCGGGAGGGGTACCCCGTGCGTTCGGGTTGGGTTGGCCACCCCGCCAGCTCGCACTGGGTCCTCCTCGGTTCTCTCTATCCTCCCCATCCGTTATTCGGCGGACTCGCTCCGCCAGCTCCTTGGGGGTAGCGGAGAGTAGCCTTCACATGCATCCCTCAGTATTCACATTTTATGATTCATAGTTCTGTTGCCACTTCCGCTAGTCCGGCGGAGCACCCATTCACCATCTGGGTTCTCTGTCTGCTTGCAAAAGTTTTTTACGGCGGAGTTACGCTTCGCTTGCCTTGTTTATTATTTATTTTATCTTATTTTGTTTTAAGTTTATGTACTTGGGTAATCTTCTCGTGTATCTCCGCTGTGATTGTACCCTCACCTCGGTGTACTCTCGGTTTATGAGCAGGTAACTGGTTCGGCGGAAATCTTCGCTCCGGTGTACCGGAGTTTTTCGGACCAATTTACCACGTCCTACAGACTTTCTCTCACGGAGTACAGGAGAGGATTATGCCCAGAATAAAATTTTCACTCCGGCATACAGCGGAGCTTCATATCTCTTAACAGGTTAGCCCTGTTAGTAACTGCCGATACTTATGTATCTGTTCACTTACAGGCTACCAACTGTCAAGAGGTGGGGTGCAACTCCATCCTGCAGGACCCATGCGGTCATGAGGTCTTCCGGACCCACACTCCCTGCGCTGTCCGCCATAATGATTTGATTGTATGGCATCACGAGGCCTGCTCCATCTGTTATGATCTGGTGGATCAGTTTACTGCCGGAGTAAGTATATACCAGTGTAATACACTTGTATCTGTTCTTGGTATATACTGCTATAAAAGCATATGTTAAGATATGTATATAAGTATGACTTAGTCTTAAGTATTAATCTTATATCCTCGGGGCTTCGTTGTAAGGATTACAATGACCCTTTATTTCAGGCTGCCGCCGTGAAGGACGCCGCGTCGGCTACCTTGAAGGCCTGGGTAGGAGGCTTTGGGAAGAACGTCTCCAAGGGGCAGCCATACATCCTGGACAAGAGTATGGCTGTCTGCATCTTCCCAGGCGGCAAGTCGACCGGTTACGTCGACCCAGCAGCGGCAGCTCCGTGCATTGCTGCTATTCAACAACAGGTGGCGCAGGCATTAGCGGAACAAGGGGCCCCGGAGATCGCCGAGGACGTTGCAACTCTTGACTTGAATGTAGCGCCGATGACGGTAGGAGAGAGTGATTTATTGGTTGAGGTAGGTTTGCTAGGCGCTCAAGGGCTTCCCTTGGGTGTTTCTGGATCTTCGTTCCCTATTCCTTCTTCTTCTTCTTTTCAAGGCTTTTCTGAGTCGGACATGCCGGCTAGGACGTCATCAGCTTCAGCTATCCCTAAAGTGAAAGGGAAGCGGGAGCAGAAGACCCTGGAGAGGACATCTTCTAAGAAGACCTCGTCCTCGTCATCTCATAAGACTCCGGCTCACCATCCCGGAGCAGAGAAATCGAAATCTTCTTCGACTTCTTACTCGAAAGGGTCTAGAGGCAAGTCCTCTAAGGAGAAGGCTCGTGCTTCCTCTGAGCCAGAGCCTTCGATGTCCACCGGAGCGCGTCCTAAGACTCCCCGCATCGGTCAGGGACTCCAGTCCCTTCGATACAGAGGCATTCACCGCAGGTGTGATGCAACAGGTGGGCAATCTAGTCGGTTCTATGATGAATGACAGGCTGGAACAGATGCTTGCGCGCATCTCCACCTCGTTTGAGGAGTCGGGTCAGTCAATCCAAAACATATCGGAGCGACTGACAAACCAGGAAAACCTGTTGGCGGGCCTTAGGGAAAATCCCCCAGCAGTTCTTCCTCAGGGCAGGTGCCGGAGTAACACCCATGCCGGACTACAATACTCTCCCTCCCTTCACCATGAGCAATCCTTGGAGGGTCGCAGCCTTTGCCCCCTTCAAGGATGGGATGATTTCTATTCCCGATTGTGGAACTCGAAGAATTGAGGACTTCGAGTTCCACCCCGCCAATCTCCAACCACCTTTTATGGGCTACGCTCGATTGACGGAGATGGCATTGAGGAGGGAAGATAGGATCCCGAAGGAAACTGTCATTTACAGTCGGGATCAAGCCCAGAGGGAATGGGTTAGATGCCTCGAAGAATGGGATTGTACAAACACCAAGCTTCAGGCTTTCAAGAGCCCATTCACCATCTTTGTGTCAGAGGAGGAGACACCGCTCCCCTTTATCACAAAGTTGGCAGAGGTGACTATACAGGCCGCCATGAAAGACGAGCCTATGCCTCAGCTGAGAGAGTCGGATCCTACATCCCTACTCTTTCCAGGTTCTGAAGATCTCTGGGCTGATCTACCGGCTTCCTTCACTATCGGGAAGCTCAAACCGGATTGTGCTATTGAACAGTTCGGGGAGACTACCGAGGTTACCGGATAACCTGATCCAAGCGGAGTTTGACGCTAGGACCAGGTTAGGGAGGACCCTGAATGCCTTGGTTATGACAGAGGTTGCCGCCATCACTTATGGGACGGAGCCTCTGTTCAAGCTATTGGCAAAAGCTCAAACACAAACCGTACAGTCTGACCTGTACGACTTTGTGGTTGCTAGGCGTAACTGCAGGAAGCACGTCCTGCAGGAAGCCACAATTAGGCACAAGCCGAACAAATTGCTTGTGTCATCCATTTGGGGAGCTCACCTCTTCCCCGAATCCGTGGCGAATGAGGTTCAACATGAAGCGACCAGGCTGAATCAGAGCCTTAAGGTCCGCTGGGGACTTTCTGGCAAGAGGAAGCCAGAAGGTACCCCCTCAAATGTGAAAAAGCAAAAGAAGCCCAGGAAGTTTACACCTTTCCAGGCTCCGCAGCAACAGCAGATGGTTCAGGCGGTCCCCGTTTCCCAAATGGTTCAACCGTCTTCTTCGAAGAACCAGAACCAGCCCATTCTCCTGCTGACGTCTCAGAACCAGCCCTCTACTTCCTATGCTGTATCCCCAGCCTTTAACCCTGTTTTTGAAGGACAGGCATTCCAAGCCTTCAACAGGTTTGGAAGGGGAAGTAGAGCTAGGGGTGCATTTCGCCAAAGGGGTGGCGGAAGGACACCCAGCAGGGGAAAACACTTCCGTGGAGGACGCAGAGCATGTCCTGCCCAAAGTCAGTGAGAACCCTCAGGTGGGAGGGAGGCTGTTCCTCTATCAACCACAAGATGGGGATTCAGCAATTGGGCACAAAGCATTGTGTCCAAAGGGCTGGGATGGAGTTGGATCAAAGGTCCCCCTCCATCCAAAACATTCCTTCAAATACCAACAAAGGAATTGACAGAGTATGCGCAAGAGCTCCTTCAGAAAGGAGTAGTATCAAGAGTCAAACATTTAAAGTTTCAAGGTCGCTTGTTCAGCATGCCAAAGAAAGGCTCAACAAAACAAAGAATAATTTTAGACTTGTCCCGTCTAAACTTATTCATTCGTTGCGACAAGTTCAAAATGCTGACTATCTCGCAGGTGCGGACCTTACTTCCCCGTGGGGCCGTCACCACCTCTATCGATCTTACAGACGCATACTATCATATCCCGGTTGCGAGACACTTCCGCCCATATCTAGGCTTCAGGTTGGGAAACCAGGCATTCTCTTTCAAAGTGATGCCCTTCGGGCTGAACGTAGCCCCCAGGGTGTTCACGAAAATAGCGGAATCAGTAGTCCAACAACTGAGATCACAAGGGATAATGGTAGTCGCGTACCTAGACGATTGGCTCATTTGGGCAACAACCGTCGAGGAATGCCTCAAAGCCACAAACAAAGTAATACAGTTTCTGGAACATCTGGGGTTCCAAATAAACAAGACCAAATCCAGGCTGACGCAGGAATCTCGTTTTCAGTGGCTCGGCATTCAGTGGGATCTGAACTCCCACACTCTGTCAATTCCGTTGGTCAAAAGGAAAGAAATAGCCAAGTCAATAAGGCAATTCCTCAAATGCAAAGAAACATCAAGGAGAAACCAGGAAAGGATCCTAGGTTCCCTCCAGTTTGCGTCAGTCACAGATGTTCTGTTGAAAGCAAAGTTGAAGGACATAAATCGAGTTTGGCGCTCAAGAGCAAATGTCAAATCTCGAGACAAGCTGTCAGGCATCCCGCCGATTCTTCGCAAGCGTCTCCGCCCCGGGCGGAGACCAAAAATCTGTCCAAATCAGTTCCTCTCCAATTTCCTCCTCCGGCGTTGGTTATCCACACGGACGCCTCTCTGAGTGGGTGGGGAGGATACTCCCAATTCAAAAAAGTTCAAGGGACTTGGTCGCCTCAGTTCCGCTGGCTTCACATAAATGTACTAGAAGCCATGGCAGTATTCCTCACTCTAAAAAGGCTTCTTCCAGCCAAGAATTCCCATGTTAAGCTGGTATTGGACAGCGCAGTAGTAGTACACTGCATCAACAGAGGAGGATCCAAATCAAGACATGTGAACCACGTCATGACATCCATCTTCTCTCTAGCAACCAAGTACAAATGGCATCTTTCCTCCACTCATCTGGCGGGAGTAAGGAACGTGATAGCAGACGCTCTGTCTCTCTCAGTTCCTCTAGAATCGGAGTGGTCCCTGGACAGGCGCTCGCTCATTCCAGTGGGTATGCCAAAAGGTCCCAGGCCTCCAGGTGGATCTTTTCGCGTCACAATCCAACCACAAGCTCCCTTGCTATGTGGCCCCCAACCTGGACCCTCTGGCCTATGCCACAGACGCCATGTCCAAAGATTGGAATCAATGGAGGAAGATATACACCTTTCCTCCAGTGAATCTTCTATTGAAAGTCCTGAACAAACTCAGGTCGTTCAAGGGACAAGTGGCTCTAATAGCCCCAGATTGGCCCAAGAGCAATTGGTACCCTCTCCTTCTGGAATTGGGTCTCCAGCCTCAAAGGATTCCGGACCCCAAACTCTCTCAGTCAGTACAAATGAGGACTGTGTTCGCTTCCTCAGGAACTCTCAAAACCCAAACTTTATGGACTTCATGAAGTTCGCGGCTAAGAAAGATGCAAATATCGATCCCCAACATATCCTTTTCTTAGAATCGGATAAAAGGGAATCAACATTGCGCCAATATGATGCAGCAGTTAAAAAACTGGCAAATTTCCTGAAGGAAACGGATTCTCGAACCATGACAGTTAATTTAGCTATATCCTTTTTCAGATCTCTGTTTGAAAAAGGTCTAGCAGCTAGTACTATTACAACCAATAAGTCAGCTTTTAAGAAAATCTTCCAGTTGGCTTTAAGATAGACTTAACAGATTCTTACTTTTCGTCTATTGCCTAAAGCTTGTGCTAGGCTCAGACCTTCAAAAAGACCTAGTTCAATTTCATGGTTCTTGAATGACGTTCTCAAACAGGCTTCAGATACTGACAACGATTCATGCAATTATATGATGATATTAAGGAAAACATTATTCTTACTAAGTCTGGCCTCAGGAGCCAGGATATCCGAACTGACGGCCCTTTCCAGAGACTCTGGACATGTCGAATTTCTCCCATCAGGAGAAGTTCTATTATCTCCAGATCGTAGTTTTTTGGCTAAAAACGAGGATCCCTTGATGAGATGGGCCCCTTGGAAGGTCCTCCCTCTTCCTCAAGACCCTTCTCTATGTCCGGTGACGACCTTACGAGCCTATCTGTCCAGGACATCACCTAGGTCATCAGGTCCCCTTTTTATAAGGGAAAAAGGTGGCACTATTTCTTTAAAAGGGATCAGACAACAAATCCTATATTTTATTAAACAAGCTAATCCTGATTCATTCCCCAGAGCCCATGACATCAGGGCAGTAGCCACCTCTATTAATTACTTCCAGCACATGAATTTCGATGATTTAAAAAGTACACTGGCTGGAAGTTGCCGAAAGTTTTCAAACGTCACTACTTGAAATCCTTGGAATCTCTTAAATTTCCGGCAGTGGCAGCGGGAAACATAGTTTCCCCTGACACTGTCTAGTAGTTGTAGTCGAAGATCCAGATCTCCTTTCTACCTGCCTCACTAATATTTTCCTTTAACCCTACCGTCAGGCTCAATCCTGTTTTGAGCCTTAGCTGCCTAGAATGGCTACATATCGTGAGGTGTCCCTTATTTTTTTGCTAGGGTCACTCACACATGTAAATAGCATTGCCAATTGTGACTATTTTGTGATGTTCTCCCTTATTTTTATGCTAGGGAGACTCACTTGTATATATTAATATTTAATAAATTCTAGTTTTAAGTTATCATAAGTTAGTACAAGAGTAATTTTAAGTTCTACTAAGTATTTTAAGACTAACTCACATTATGTTATACTGGGTTAGTTTAAGTATGATAACTTTGTAACAGTTTGAAAAACTAGATTGTAATTATTTTAGTTTACTTTTGTGTTTTCTTAAGACCTTCCATTGTTTCTTTCTCAATCTTGTGCTAATTCTCTGGTACTATTTCACAAAGCGACACGGACTGAGCCCAGAAAAGGGATTTTGACGAAGGAAAAATCTATTTCTGGGCAAGGGTCCGTGTCGCCTAGTGAAATCCCCCCGTTTCTATCCCACCCTTGCGCCCAGGATGGGTCCTCTAACGTCAAGGATGGCCACGAGAGGCGCTGTTGTCGGCGTGAGTGAGTGTGTAGTAGTAGTTGCTGGCCCCGGCTGTGTCCCAGCTCTCTCGAGGAGGGGGATTTTGGTGAAGGAGAATTCTAAATGACAAGAGGTCCGTGGTAGTGGTCTCACTCGCCCCAGTACCATACCGGCACCCTCTTTTATTTAGGGTGAGCGAGTCAGGATACTCTGACATCCCCCTCTTTTATTTTTCTCTGGTAATGTTAGCATTATTTACCTTAGAAATATGAACTAAAGGGATATTTCACAAAGCGACACGGACCCTTGCCCAGAAATAGATTTTTCCTTCGTCAAAATCCCTTAATGCATGCTAGTCACAATTCCCTCACAAACTGTCAACTTATGCCCTGTGTCTAAATTGCATCAACCTCTTCCCAACATTCTTCCTCGATTTTACTAATTTCTCTCTTCTTGTCCAGTTTCTTTCTTCTTATTTTCAAAATTCTGAGGACAATCCCTAGCACAATGCCATTCCAATTTGCATATTATATACAATGTTACTTTCCCTACTTTATTTATGGGGTTTCTTCCACCTCTACCTCAATTCCATTTTCCCGACATCTTTGGCTTTCCCTCTCTCCGGGAAATTGCATAGCCTTCTGACAACCCCCACCATTCCCCTTCCTCTTAATTCCCTAATCCCACAAATATAAATTTTAGTAATAAAATTTATTATTTGGATACTTACCTACTGTTAAATTTAGCTATATCTCCCCGCCAATTAAGCGAGTCGGCATTCAAACAAAAAAAACGAATGGCTGCCCAGATGACTGTCTAGTTTACCTGTTCTCCACCAGGTGTGTTTCGAATGTTTTAGCTCGTCAGAATTCTCCTTGACAGCCCACAAAGTTGTGGGGAGGCTGGGTGGGTCTACTTTAACAGTAGGTAAGTATCCAAATAATAAATTTTATTATGAACATTTATATTATTTGAGATGAATCTTACCTACTGTTAAATGTAGCTGATTCCCACATTAAGAAGAGGATGGTGGATAGTGCAGCTAAACAAAATTCCGCTCAGCCATTCGAGGTAAAGGTTTCTTGTACGAAACCCAAAACATTCTCACCTGATCTGGAATCCTTGGTGGATTTTACTACCACCAGATATTGGATTCCATTTAAGGAGCAAGGCTCTCATACATATGCAGCAAAGAGCAGCCTTGCGGAGAAAACCGCTTTGATTTAGCCAGTATGAAATGCAAGCGGTATGAGGGACCCCTGTGCCTGGGTCCAAAAGCCCTATCAAACGACAGTCACTTAAAATAAATACCTTTAAGATATAAAGGTACGCTCCTATACAAAATTTGTACCTTCACGCTCCCTAAAATATCAAAATAAGGGATTTAAACAAAAGAGCCTAAAGAATTGCTCTTTTTTTTCTGTTCAGGAAAAGACTACCCACTACCTTCTCGACCTCATCGATGCAAGTTACAGATCAAATCATAGCCGGTCGCCCGAAAGGGGGCCTTTCTTTCCTGTGGCACAATCGTTAGACAATATGATAAAGGTGATGACCTACAGGAGTGACAGATTGCTGGGGCTTCAAGTGACAGTAGGGAACTCTAAAATCCTAATTATTAATGTTTATATGCCATGGGAAAATAACAATAATTTTGATCATTACTGCATGATCCTAGGGGAGTTACACAGTATTATTCATGATTCTCCTGCTGACCATATTTGTATAATCGGGGACCTTAATTCTCACCCCACAAAACAATTTTATAATGAACTTACTCGCTTCTGTCAAAATCATGCTCTCCAAATTAGCGATGTAATGCTCTCCCTCCCTCCTCCTATTCATGTACATAATAGAGCGGACGCTATTACAACCTCGTGGCTGGACCACTGAATCACATCTCCAACAACTTCATGATTCTATTATGACCTGCAATATTCGCTATGATCTTGCAACGGGCTACGATCACATCCCATTACAGGTGTCATGTACCCCATCCCTACATACCGTGAACCCCCGAAAACTGTTGGCCACCAGCAGTAAACTGGGATTTTAAAAACCACAGAAAACCAGATACTTTAGGGCGACCATGGAAACCAGGTTGCGGTCAATAGTTCAACCGGCAGATGCCTTACTTTGTACTAACACAAATTGTAGAAATGACCACCACAGGAGGGACCTGAATGAATTCTATTCGAACATAATCTCCGCTATGCTTGCTTCGGGCAGGACTGCCTACAGATTTCGTCAAGGTAATTCTTGTAATATACCTGGATGGAATGACTTGGTTAAAGATCTGTATACATACTCACGAGAAATGTTTTTACTGTGGAGGCAAAATGGTAGCCCAAGGGAGGGGCCCGGGGCCCACTGCATTACTAATGAGACAGGGGAGAGCGCAGTTCAAACTTGCTCTTAAGCACTGCCAGGTTAAATGAAAAAAACAAACTTAACGAGCCGATGCAATGTCTAGAAAACTTAGAATTTTGGTGATTATCCTCGTCTTTGGAAAGATATCCAGTCCTTAAATCCCAAAACTAAAAAGCTATCACAGAGAGTAGGACGAAGCAGTCGGAGACGAAGCTATCGCAAGTATGTGGGGTTATCACTTCAACAATATCCTGAATTGCATAAATGATCAATATTCCCGAAGGGATGTAGATAACCTCCTTACTGACAACATTCATTTTCATTTTGCAGACGCCGTATTACGCCAGGTAACATCAGCAATGCCATAAACAGCCTACCTAATAATAAATCGCCCGGCTGTGATGGTCTTCCTGCAGAGGCCTTCAAATTCTGCCATCCGATAATTTACATTTTGCTAGCTGCCCTATTCAATGCGTGCATAATTCACCGGTTTCTTCCAGACTTCCTACTCTTAGTCCAATTGATACCATTAATCAAAAACAAGCTAAAGGATGCAGCTGACCCTGGCACTATCGGCGATTGCAATCACAACGATTGCATCGAAGATACTTGAGTCTGTTCTTCTAGTGAGACTTCTCCCCTTTCTACACACCACTGACAACCAGTTCGGGTTTAAAGCAAACTACTCAACCGACACCTGGCATCTACATACTGAAAGAATTGCCGAATTACTACCTATCATCACCTCCCTGGTTTTTCCTTTGTTTTGTAGATGTGAGAAAAGCATTTGACAGAGTAAACTACCTGAAGCTCTTCCTGAAGCGCATAAAAGGGGCACCCTGTATCTAATTGGCAATTTTGCATTGCTGGTTCTCCACACAGCAATTCTTTGTGTCAAAATGGGGTAACGTATTATCTTATACCTTCAGCTCCCTAAAACGGGTCTTCGGCAAGGGGGCATTCTCTCCCCATACCTGTTTAATATGTACACAGAAGCCTTGAATGTCAAACTGAACTCACTCCCAATCGGATGCACCGTCAATGAAAGAACTATAAAAAACCTCTGTTACGCCGACGATATGGTTCTGATTTTCCCATCAGTGCAAGGTCTCCAACGACTCATCGACACTTGCCGCCAATATGCAGAGGAATTTGATATAATCTACAACGAAACCAAGACCCAGTGCATGTTGCTGCCCTCCGAGATCAGTTAAGCATATTGCAGAACCACAAATTTTCCTTGGAAACCATCGGCTGGAATTTGGTGCATGAATTTCCGTATTTGGGTCACATTATCACCGACGACTTAAAAGATACGGCAGACATTGAACAGAGGCGTCGTAAACTATGTGCAGCTGGCAACATGATTGCAAGGAGTTTTGCCTTCTGTCACCGAGACGTGAAACTGCTGCTCTTCCGCTCGTACTACTACAGTATCTATGGGTGTTCCCTCTGGACGAACTATACCCGAGAGACCATGAGACGCATCACTGTTGTGCACAATGACATTCTGAGATGCCTCACAAACACTCCCCGCTACCACTCCACCACACAGATGTTCATAGAAAACTACCTGGACAATTTAAAAATCATTGTTAGGCGAACAATGTCCATCTGGTACCCAGTGAGAAACAGCAGCAACTCGCTCATACAAAGCATCCTAAGGAGTGAAGCAAGAAGAAGATCTAAATTGAGGGAAAGATGGGAAAATGAGGCCTTTGTCCCCTAAAGGACTTAATCTCTGTATTGGCAAGATGTATGCTGCAGTTTTTGTCATTATTACATTTATTGCTGATATTTTAATTTTTCTTTATTACTGTGATTACTATCAAGTTAAAGTTTTTTTTTTTCATTCAATTTTTGTATTTAGCCCTCTGGACCTGACTACTGTAACCACCTAGAGACATTTAAGTTATATAATTTGTGCACTAACTGTTATTACTCTCAATGCATATTTTTTTTTTTCACTCCAATATTTTACTGTTATTACCAGTATTATGATTACTAGCTTTTATGCTACCTCAGCTATTTTGTGGATAAGTGCCGATTATTCATTTTCTTTTTCTTTTTTATCATGTCTCATGTATCTAGATTGTGTATATTACTGTCTGTATTTTGTATATTCAATGTATATGGCCCTGAGCTGAAATAAAGCATATTCATTATATTATTATTTATTATTATTATTATTATTATTATTATTATTTATTATTACTATTAGGGATTTAAGGGCTTTACTGTTTTTCAAAAACACAATTCTGTATACTTTAAAGTAGTGATCGGGTAAAAACCGAATTGTACTTCTATTGTGTCACATCAATCCTATTCTGGAGCAACAAATTGACTTAACACTAAATGAAGTTACAACTGCCGCTCACATTATGAATGTTTACCTTCAATAAAGGTAGAAGATATGGAGCTAGTTCTCATTTCATTAAGCTATCCAATACGTCACAAAGGACCTTGTGTTTCTTGACAAAGTTTCTAAAGTTTGTAGAACCACAAAACAAAAAGTTAACTTTGCCTTCAAGCTTAACCATTGGCAAAGACAGCCAAGTTTTCTAAAACCATAAAACAAAAGGTTGATTTTTTTGCCTCTTCCAGGCTTAACCTTTGACAACATCATCTATGTTTCTTAAAACCACAAAACCAAAGGTTAACTTTGCCTCTTTCAGCATTTACCTTTGACAAAGATGTTCAAGGTGTCTAAAAGGTTGATAAAAATGTTCTAAGTTGAACCTTTAAAATTTAAATGCCCCAACAGGATAGAGAAGTTTCCTCTTCTTCCCCACTAAGGGATTACATTGGAATTCTTACAAGGCACTGTAAAGCATAGCCTTAACATCACCCTCAGCTCTAAGGCAGAAAGCTAAAATAGCATTCCCTTTACACCAGCTTAAAGAAGCATGCTGACAAATTTACTTATTAACCACTGCTAGTGCTAAATAAAAGGTTTTACAGTAAATTCAGATAAAGTTTAGACCCACATCTAAACTCCAGGGAGAGACTTGATATAGAGATGAAGGGGGCTTCAATCTCAACAACTTTAAGTGCTGGTCCTCAGCAAGATCTAAAAGCACTTGATGCAATACCGAGGAAAGTACGTATGGAACGATAACTTTGGAGGTAGACAGTGAAAAGTCTTATTTCCTCTAAACAGAAAACATTGACATTTACAAGGATCCAGGTGCTGAAAATTCCTCTAGAATGACACCTTCAGCAATACACAGACCACTGCTTCTGACCCAAGGCCATGGCAGTGTTAAATTAAGGACAGATCCTATGATAACTTGAAAATCTTATTATTGGGAGGGGACATTCTAACATCTGCAAGCAGTTAAGGAGATGCCTAAGTTAATGGAACTTTATGGAATTGTGTAGGAACTTTATGGAATTGTGTAGTAGTTGATTTCTTCTCAACGGAAGAATGAGATAGCTACCGAGAGCATTGGAAATTCTGAAAATCATTTGCCCTGAGGCTACAAGGGCCCTACAGGCGACACTAAGCTATTCTTGAACTTGAAATTGCTCAATAGTATTTAGAGTAGATACAAGAGGCAGGCCTATGAGTCTGAATTAGGCAAAATGTAAGGAAACATCCACTGCTCAAGCCTGAGGGCCAACAAAGTAGTAGTAATCATTCAGATGTCCCTGATCATCTACATGCTAGGAAGTCTAAATGAGTGCTCCTTAAGTCCACACCAAGTGCCAAACTTACGGATGTAAAAGCTCTTGCAGGCAGTTGTTCTTCCTGAATCCCCAACTGCTAAAACACTGTCCTTCCACAGAATAAATGATCACACCAATATGTTGTTTCATTTCACTCAAAGCAGCAAACTTTCCACAAAGACTGTTTCTGACTGGGAATAAATCTTCTAAGCATCCTGATGTCTTTCCACTGCCCTGACATCTAAAAAGTTTTACCAGGTGTAGTGTAGACCATTCTATATTGCATGAAAGTGTAATGACACAAGTTAAACTCTGTGTTGCATGACAAGAGGGAAAAGACCAAAACCTGGACTTGGGTTTAAGAACAAAATGGACAATTCTTGGTTACAAAGTCCCTCCTCTCCTACAGTCCTGGAGCCAAAGTTGGTTCTGGATTACTTACAAATTTAATCAACTTTATTTATAGGTCGCAATTCTTATGCTGAAACTGTACATTAATTGAGCATGATTATCTGAAAATATCCTGTGAGGCCATGTTTCCTACTGAGGAGAAGCCCTTACTATATAGAAAGTTACCTTCACGTCTAAAATTCTTCAAGCAGCACATGCCTATTCATCTTGACTGACAAGCATGTATAATTAAGTATCATCCCCACATCACTGGATAAGAATGGGGATCTAGAGAATTAACAATATAATGCATAGAAATTAGGCCAGGAGAAGCCTTTGGAAAACTGTTGACAGAGTTGGCCAACTTGAATCACTGATTCAGTAGAAGTGTCTTGCTCCTAATGTCGACACCATCCACCAATGGGTAACAAGTCCCTGACATAACTTAAAGAGGGCTGCACACTAACCCAAACAAAGTGGACAGAACACCAATACCTTCTAGTAAAAACATCTTGAAGGAACTTGCATGACTGTGAATATATTGGTAAGTGGAATACATTCTGCATGTGTGCCACAAGTCTGACCATTCTTTGGAAAGGCACTAAAACCATGCTAGAAAACCAACAAGTATGTGGACAGACACTTTTCTGTTATTTCAGTTTCCAAACGTTCAAGAATATCTTCAATTACTTATGGAGCTCTCCTAAAAAATTACCCTTGGACCATCATTCCCTTTATACAATCTCTTACTAAAAGAGACTTACGAGAGATTTTGCTTTTGCTGAAGACAAAGGAAGATATAAGAGGGAGATTAAACCAGTGGAGGACAACCAAAAAGAATCACAACTGCCCTTCACCATCTCCACCATGTAATGTACTGGTCCCAAGTCTCTCCACGCATGTTAGGAGGTGCAACTGTCCATATACTAGAACCTGAGTCTGCACTTATCCCCGAAAGGTATAAAATAAGACTACCAATGTATAATCCCTTGTAGCCTTAAAACGAGCTGTATAATCAGACAGGAAGTGAAACTGTTATCACTTCTTCCAAATCGCGTGAGTTGAGCTTGAGGACATTACCCTGCAGCATCAGAAATGAGTTACTTGTTTCCCTTGCAAAAACTCCCACTGGCGACAAACCCTAGAGCTGACTACAGAAACTCGCTGGGTTGGCATCTCCACCTCTCTAAGCAGTCGCAGAGACGAGGCAACGTAGCTAAAAGGTAATAACTCAAGCTAGACTGAAAATCCACCAGCATGTCTGTCAGTCTCGAGTTCATTTTCCCACAGGAAAGAGAAAGAAGCGAACCTCTTACTAAAGACAGTTAAAGGACCAATAAGCCTTGTACAGCAAGAGGTGGCCTTCGGCTCTCTGTGACTTTAAAAGACATAAGATGATACGCAAAAGCAGACCTAAAGGGAGATTTGTACGTCCGAGGACGAGAAAAGTTATGAAATGCTCTCTGATTGGAGAAAACGTTGGTTCTCTTCTCTAATATTTAGATGGCACCAAAATACGCAAAGACAATTAACCCTTAAACGCAGAGCCAGTATTTCTGAAAGTGTCTCCCATATGCCGGCGGCGTTCGGGAGTGAGCGCCGAAGCGGAAAAAGTTAAAAAAAAAAAAAATCACAGCACGCTTAGTTTTCAAGATTAAGAGTTCATTTTTGGCTCCTTTTTTTTGTCATTGCCTGAAGTTTAGTATGCAACCATCAGAAATGAAAAAAAAAATCACTATCCATATAAAGGCGGTCCCCGGGTTACGACGGGGGTTCCGTTCTTGAGATGCGTCGTAAGCCGAAAATCGTTGTAAGCCGGTACATCGTCAAAAATCCTAAGTAAGCCTTACTTTTAAGGCTTTGGGTGCATTGAAAACTATGTAAACTGCATTCTTATGGCATTTTTCATCAAAAAAACCTTCAAATATTGATTATTTTGCATTTTTGGTGTCATATTTCATCTCCCAGATGAGCGTTGTAGGCGTCATAACCCTAAACATGCGTCGTAACCCTGGAAATAACGTCTATTGACAAGCGTCGTAACCTCGGAACGTCGTAAGCCGACACCATCATAACCCGGGGACTGCCTGTATAAATATTGGAATATATGACAGCGCAAAAAAAATTTCATATATAATTGTATACAAATCGCGTTTTGAGCAAAACGGTTAAAGCTGAAGTGTTAATTTTTTGTTGTTGTATTGTACACTAAACTGCGATGATTAAGGTACATAACAATGTGTAACACAATCAGAGCAACACAAAATATTATCACGATATGATGCATGAATTTGAAACGTGAGGACATAAAATTTTTTTTTTTTTTCAAAAATTCACCATAAATCGAAATACTGAGCTAGAGACTCCCCGTTTGTTGCAAAATGAAGGTAATTGATGAATTATTACTAACGTTTACTAACTGTAAGTGTTGTAGCTTACAATTGCAGTTTTCGACCATTTTGGTCGAGTTAAAGTTGACTGAAGGTCAAATTTTTTCTATTTATCGTGATTTATATGAAAATATTTCAAAACTGATAAAAGCTACAACCATGAGTTATTTTTGGCTGTATTCTACATTAAATTGCACAAATTTTCATATATAAAACTTTATGTAACGGCTAATATAAAATGGTACAAACATTACGACAAACTGACAAAAGAATTTCTGATTTTTTCGGCAGAGTTACAGCGCGGACGTAAGGAAAAGTTTTTTCAAAAATTCACCATAAATTGAAATATTGTGTTAGAGAATTCCAATTTGTTGAAAAATGAAGGTAAATTATTGAATATTACTAGAATGTAAGCGTTTTAGCTTACAATTGCAGTTTTCGACCATATCGGTCGAGTTAAAGTTGACCGAAGGTTGAAATTTTGGCACTTACCGTGATTTATATGAAATTATTTCAAAACTAATAAAAGCTACAACCATGGGTGGTTTTTTGTTATATTCTACATGAAATTTTGCACATTTTCATACATAAAACTTTATGCAACGACTATTATAAACGGGGTGCAAACATTACGACAAACTGACAAAAGAATTTCTGATTTTTCGGCAGAGTTACAGCGCGGACATAAGGAAAAAGTTTTTTCAAAAATTCACCATAAACCGAATTATTGTGCTAGAGACTTCCATTTTGTTGCAAAATGACAGTAAATGATTGAATATTACTAGAATGTAAGAGTTTTAGCTTACAATTGTGTTTTTCGACCATTTCGGTCGAGTCAAAGTTGACGAAGGTTGAAATTTTGGCACTTATCGTGATTCATATGAAAATATTTTAAAAAAACTGATTTAAAAGCTTACAACCCATGGGTTGTTTTTTGTTGTATTCTACATGAAATTGTGCACATTTTCATACATAAAACTTTATTTAACGGCTAATATAAAATCGGTGCAAACATTACGACACTGACGAAAGAATTTCTGATTTTTTTGGCAGAGTGAAGGTAAGTGATTTAATATTACTAGAATGTAAGAGTTTTAGCTTACAATTGCATTTTTTGACCATTTGGGTTGAATTAAAGTTGACCAAAGGTTGAAATTTTGGCACATAACATGATTTATATGAAAATATTTTAAAAAATTATAAAAGCTACAACCACGGTTTTTTTGTATTCTACATGAAATTATGCACATTTTCATATATAAAACTTTATGTAACGGCCAATATAAAACAGTGCAAACATTACGACAAACTGACGAAAGAAATTCTGATTTTTTCAGCAGAGGTACCGCGCAGACGTAAGGAAAAAGTTTTTCAAAATTTCACCATAAATCGAAATATTGTGCTAGAGACTTCCATTTGTTGAAAAATGAAGGAAATGATTGAATATTACTAGAATGTAATAGTTTTAGCTTACAATTGCGTTTTTCGACCATTTCGGTCAAGTCAAAGTTGACCGAAGGTTGAAATTTTGGCACATCATTATTTATATGAAAATATTTCAAAACTGATAAAAGCTACAACCATAGGTTGTTATTTGTTGTATTCTACATGAAATTGTGCATATTTTCATATATAAAACTTGATGTAACAGCTAATATGAAATGGTGCAAACATTACGACAAACTGACGAGAGAATTTTGGATTTTTTCGGCAGAGTTACTGGGCGGACGTAAGGAAGTTTTTTCATAAATTCACCATAAATCAAAATATTGTGCTAGAGACTTCCAATTTGTTGCAAAATTAAGGTAAATGATTGAATATTACTAGAATGTAAGAGTTTTAGCTTATAATTGCGTTTTTTGACCATTTTGGTTGAGTCAAATTTGACCAAAGGTTGAAATTTTGGCACTTATCGTGATTTATATGAAAATATTTCAAAACTGATAAAAGCTACAACCATGGGTTGTTTTTAGTTGTATTCTACATGAAATTGCGCACATTTTCATATATATAACTCTATGTAACGGCTAATATAAAACGGTGCAAAAATTATGACAAAGTGACGAAAGAATTTCTGAGATGTGTTGCTGATGCTTTTTAGTGCGAGAAGAATGAAATTCGCGCATGAGTACCTGGGTAACACTTGTAAACAAAACAACAGCTTGATCCGTGAACTCCCGGCATCCCTCAAAGTGCGTGATTCAAATTTTTTTGCCAAGTAGGCCTATAACTATTTTTTCGGGAATATTTAAAAAACTTTTTTGAGTCGACGTATTTTACGTCAGACATTTTAGTCGACGTCAAAATACGTCCAATAGGCGTTTAAGGGTTAAGACATATTCTCTATGTGCCTCTTTCCTCAACAAAATGAGGTATCAGCAAGCAAGGGTAGTGTCAAAACAAATGCCAACCAGCCCGAATGAGTTCCTCAAACACCATTCAAACTCTTCTTCTGTCAGCGGGCGACGAGAGGAGACAGCTAGCAACAGGAGGCAAACAAAAGAGCTTGGTGACAAATAGCAACACTTGTCGATAAGAGGTGACAGCAGCTGAGCGCTGTATCGCATCCACCACGACTCAATGAAAGGAAGACAGTTTTAAGCGACTCAGGACTCGGCCAAGTCCAAACGAGTCAACTGCGTTCACACAAGTCAATAACGTCAGCAGTCTGCACGAGTCAACTGAGGGAAGGAGAATGAGGCACCAGAAGTGGAAGTGGTGGGAGAGGAGTTACGACGACTCTCCTGCCTCATCCAAAAGTGATCGTACATACTTGAAAGTATTCCTATATGAAACTAAGTTAGAAATCTCTGAAGCTAGAATATCTAACTTGGCAAGAACTTTAGATACTACAGACAGTGTAGACTTGAAAGAGAAACATTAAATGAGGCAGTAGTAAGAGATTTGGCGATAACCAAAGAGGAAGCAAGAAAAGAACGAACACAAGCATTACAAAGAAAAAGGAATATGCTTGCTGACGAGAATTTAGAATAACCCAAACATGAGAGAGATAAACAGTCGACTGAGTCACAGAATCCCATCGTCCCGAGAACTGACCCGGTTCTCTGGCTGCAGACACTACCAACTGTCGCAGGGCAGTCCTAAGCTTGGGCTACATACAGACGAGGGCACCAACACCTTACTTCTAACAGGGAACACGAAAAAGAATACACAATGGAGGGATTCAGAATGTTCCCATTTTGAATTTTAGCCAAGCCTAACCCATTTTATTTACAAGAATAATCTACCCACCTGTACGCTTTCTCCAACTTCAGTATAAGTACTCCAGAAATCACCTTAGAACAACAGCACAACAAGACTTACGACCCAAAAACTCCTACTAGACAAAGAGCTCTCCCCTACCAACCACACACCACCAATGTGCCATCTACTCCCCGTGTTATTGTTTACATCCCCCCGACGCTGCCGCCATCTTGTCTATGACGTCACAACACAACTTACATCAACAGACACCTTCTAGAATCAACCATATGCTGTCCATATATAGGACACCCACCATATTTCAACAATGCATAAAATACCAATAACAATTATACAATATATAATCACACTTATCACTTTCTCCCTCCCCTCCAACTGTTTCCTAACCTGGTCCCCTCTTAATTTCCTTCATCCTCCAACTCTTTACCCTCTACATAATTTCTGATACATTCCCCTGAAACTTCTGCTTTATTAATACATAAGCCACTTGCTCCTTTCCTTTTATCCATCTCACCCCCTTTATTTCCCCAGATTCAATGGTTTTCCTTATTGCTGCAATATCTATTTTTAATCTCTTACTACTTACACCAGTGCTCGATTTGATGGCGGTCATTAGTGTTTCACTATCAGTGCTAACCAAAGCTTCTAAATTTCTCCCTCCTATACCTCTTCCACAAATGCTTGAAATATGTCATCCTTCTACGCTTCCCCAACACTCAGGGCTTCGTCTCAATGGTGGATTTTGCCACTCTCCTGGATTTCCTAGACTTCCACCATATGGGAACCCTTCTCCTCTTCCATCTGTCAAGAAAATAATATAACCCAGTTGAGTATGGCCATCTTCTATGTTTCCAAATGAAGCATCTGCATAGGCTTCCCAATAAATCCTTTCTTCTTCCATCTCACTTATTGTAACTTTGCCCATCATGCTCTTAGTTTTTCTCACAATCTTAACCCTTAAACGCGAAGCGGTAAAAAAAAAAAAAAATGTCTCCCGTGTGCCGGAGACGTTTCAGAGTGAGCGCGGTAGCGGAAAAAATATTTTTTTTCAAAAATCACAGCGTGCTTAGTTTTCAAGATTAACCCCTTCAAAGACTTATTTTTTCAACATAATGTTTCAAAAAGAATCTAATTGTTTTATTGAATTAAATTAAAAATATAACTTTTGTTTAGACTCTATTCTAATTTGATTTCAACAGAAAATTGTGATTATTTTATGTAAAATTGTAATTTTTAGAAACTCCACTTGAGACCTTTTTATGGCCAATAACGAGTTATCTCGTATAAATTATAATCATTTTATTCTATCACGAGATATCTCGTATGCTTCGTTTTAGTAATTTTGATAATAGGAATTGAATAAAAAATCATATTGATGCTTGATAACTTTTTATTTTTCCACTTCATTTTGATAAAGTATTTTTTTCATTTCATTTGAATAAAAAAAAAAATTCACCATTAGAATAAACAAAATCATATATTTCTCTTCATTTGGGTAAAAAAAAAAAAAAGAAAAAAAATTCACTTCACATAAACCAGTGTATTTCCCAATCATTTTGTATGGTATGATTTGAAGCAGGGGGTTATACACAGACTAACTTCACATATCTCACACATGTAGCGAGACTCTCGTCTGATCGGTTTTCCATTATTATCCCTTTTCTTAGAGCAAACAACACATTGCCTTGTAGGAAATTTCTTTTTGGGTGTAGGAGGAATGTCAATTGGAAATGCCTTCTGAATAGCGGGTAGGATTCGCTGAAATAGATGGTCTACCTGGTCTTTTTGTTTGAGGGATTTCAGCATGATACTTCTTCAGAGTTGAATCAATTATTTCCAACCTGAATTTGAGAGATGAACAGCAATTTTCATTACTCATCTTGAAACACTGATATGCATTCCAAAGGGCTTAGACTCTAGATGTGGAAGAAAACTTTTTTGTAATATTTTTTTGTTCTTTTCCTGGGAACAGGATAATTTGCCAAGTTTTGATCCAACTTATCCACACCACCCATTGTGTGGTTATAGTCTACTACAACTTTGGGCTTCTTTTTCGTACCTCTCCTACTCGCAATTTCAACTTCATCACTATTGTGAACTGTGGAGAGTAGAAACAACATCTTTTTTATCCTTCCATCTCATGGCCATAACTTTACCTCTACGATAAGCAGACATTTCCCCTTCTTCAACTTTTCAGTTTTCAATGAAACTGGCAGGTCTTTTCGATTTATTCTAACAGTGCCATAGCAATCTGTTCATACATTTTTACTAGAATATCCACTAACTCAGGACTGGTGTAATAATTGTCTATTGTAAGGCAATAGCCTTTATTCAAAAGAGGTTTCAGTAAAGTCATTACAACCTGTGAAGATTTAGGCAATTCATTGAAATCCTGGTCGAATTGTGTTCCTTTACCTACATAAATAAAAAAAACTCCACACATATCCTGTACTCGCTTCACATACATAAAGAACTTTATGCCGAATCTTGATCTCTTCAATGGGATATATTGCACCCATCCCAATCTTCCTTTATATAGCAAGAGAGACTCATCAATTGAAATATCTCTTTGTGGGGTGTAGCAGTTCTAAATTTATTTTCTAAGTGCACATAAATAGGATATATCTTATTCAGTTTGGGTTGGATTGGATTTGGCGATGCGATTTGCATCGTATGCTTCATTATCAGAAAAATGCAGGTACTGCCTGATTTTCTTGTATCTTTGAAAGGCATAGTTTCAGCAAAAATTGGGGTTCTAAGAAGTGGATTTTAGACCAATACAAGGATTCTTCAGGCTTCTTTACAATTCCTTTCAAAGTATTTAGTGCTAAGAAAACTCTGAGTTCAGGTGGAGTTACAGGATGCCACGTATTTGGGTCTGCATTGCATTGCTCAGCAAATCTATTGGTTTCAGTGCAAATAAGTTCAATCAGTTCATCATCAAAAAATACATGGAAAAAATCTAAAGGCGACATACTTTCAATATTCCCTGGGATATTGAGACCTGTTGTTCCTGTGAATGGAAATCGAGGGGGTGGAGGGGCAGTAGAATCTGCGATTCTCCTCCATTGTGTTTCATCCATTAACTGTATCTGTATCTGTATTGGTATCGCTGTCATCGTCACTGGAATCATCCAAGCATGAATCGTCGCCTTCTGAGCCAGAACTTTCAAGCTCTGTAAATGATTCCTCAGTATCACTGTTGTCATGGTAATTTGCCATAACTGGGCTAAAATAAAAAATAAATAAAATAAAAGGCTAGAATAATAAATAAATAGTCAAGATACTAACAAATTACTCGACAATATATCATATAAACAGTCTAAAATAAAAAAAAAAGAACAATGAAACTTACCTAAAACGTGAAAATGAAGAAATACAGAAGATTCTAAAAGTCACCACTGGAGAGCTAGTAAAATAGTGCGTACTCATCGTAAAAAAAGGAAAAAAAAAAATCCTTGGAAAAAATTATACTTGACGTATCACAAAATGGTCAAGAGACAAACAAACGACACGAAATCATCATAATAAGTCAATAATATAACATATAAACAGTCTTAGATGACAAATAAACAACCAAATTTACTTAGAACTGGCAAAAATACGATATAAAATACGTACAAAACGAACGAACAACCTCTCAAGATCACCGGTTACTCTATATACCACAAAATACTCATGGGGTTAGCTAACAAGACACACAGCAACACGATGATCAATAATATAACATATAATCAGTCTAAGATGACAAATAATGCAACCAAACTTACCTAATTAGGCAAAAAATACGCAAAAACAAAAAATACAAAGGTCAAAGATGGCAGCTGAAATGCTACTAATGACGCGTCGTCTGCGCGAAAAAAATACAGAAAATTATCGTTGGTAACTCACGACTTCCAGCAGCAAATACCACTGCCAAACGTATGATATAGGACGAGATATCTCGGAGAAGCCTGCTGTAACAATACTGAGCCACGAGAAATCTTGTATTAGCCCAATATACACGTTTAACTTTTCAACGAGATATTTCGTGGTAAGTCCAAAATTTTTAGCACACTGATAACGATATATCTCGGGTTAATCTTGTAAGGGTTAAGAGTTCATTTTTGGCTCCTTTTTTTGTCATTTGCCTGAAGTTTAGTATGCAACCATCAGAAATGAAAAAAATATCATATCAATATATAAATAATGCGATATATGATAGCGCAAAAACGAAATTTCATATATAATTGTATTTAAATCGCGCTGTGCGCAAAACGGTTAAAGGTAACAAGTTACTTTTTTTTTCGTTGTAATGTACACTAAATTGCGATCATTTTGGTATATAACACATTGTAAAACGATAAAAGCAACACAGAGAAAATATTATCACAAAATAAAGCATGAATTCGTAACGCGCGTACGTAAACAAATATTTTTTTCAAAAATTCACCATAAATCTAAATATTGTCCTAGAGACTTCCAATTTCTTTCAAATGAAGACAAATGATTGAATATTACTATACTGTAAGAATATTAGCTTACAAATGCAGTTTTCGACCATATCTGACGAGTTAAATTGACCGAATGTCGAATTTTTTTATTTTTTATATATTTTTTATATGCAATTATTTCGTAAATAAGAAAAGCTACAACTTTTAAATATTTTTCGTTTTATTCTACATGAAATTGCGCACATTTTTCATATATAAAACTCTATGAAATGCCTAATATGAAATGGAGCAAATATTCTGAGAATGGGACTCACAGCATTTCGGAGATTTGTGGCGGAGATCCGCGCACGGAGGGAAGGAAAGTTTTTTTTGTTTTTTTTAAAAATTCACCATAAATTTAAATATTGTGCTAGAGACTTCGAATTGTTTCACCATGAAGATAAATGACTGAATAGTACTAGACTGTAAGAGTTTTATCTTACAATTGCGTTTTTCGACCATTTCGGTAGAGTCAAATTTGACCGAACGTGGTTTTTCTATTTATCGTGATTTATATGCAAATATTTAAAAAATGAGAAAAGCTACAACCTTCAACTATTTTTTGTTGTATTATACATGAAATTGCGCACATTTCATATATAAAAACATATGTAACGGCTAATTTAAAATGGTGCAAAACATTACCACAATCGACACGTATGATTTTTTTTTTTTGGAAGTGTTACCGCTGCGGACATAAAGAAAATGTTATTTTTTTCATAAATTCACCATAAATCGAAATATTGTGCTAGAGACTTCCAATTTGTTGCAAAATGAAGGTAAAATACTGAATATTACTAGAATATAAGCGTTTTTAGCTTACAATTGCGTTTTTTGACCATTTCGGTAGAGTCAAAGTTGACGAAGGTTGAAAATTTGTCACTTAACATTTTTTATATGAAAATATTTCAAAATTGATAAAAGCTACAACCATGGGTTGTATTTAGTTGTATTGTGCATGAAATTGCGCATATTTTCATATATAAAACTTTATGTAACAGCTAATTTAAAATGCAAAACATTACCACAATCGCATGTATGATTTTTTTCGGAAGAGTTACCGAGCGGACTTAAGGAAAAAAAGTTTTTTCATAAATTCACCATAAATCGAAATATTGTGCTAGAGACTTCCAATTAGTTGCAAAATTAAGGTAAATGATTGAATATTACTAAAATATAAGAGTTTAGCTTACAATTGCGTTTTTTGACCATTTCGGTAGAGTCAAAGTTGACCGAAGGTTGAAATTTTGGCACTTATCGTTATTTATATGAGAATATCTCAAAACTGATAAAAGCTACAATCATGAGTATTTTATTGTATTCTACATAAAAAAACTGTGCACATTTTCATATATAATACTCCATGTAACGGCTAATTTAATTGGTAAAAAAAATTATGTCAAAGTGACGAAATAATTTCCGAGATGTGTCACAGATTACTTTTTAGTGTGGCAAGAAAGAAATTCGCGCTTGCGCGCCTGCGTAACGATTGTAAACAAAAGAACACCTTGATCCGTGAACTCCCAGCATCCCCCCCCAAGGTGCGTGAGTTCAAGAGTTTTTGGCTGGTAGGCCTAAAAATATTTTTCCGCGAATTTTTCAAAAACTTTTGTATGTAGACGTAAAATACGTCCAGTCGGCACCCGAGAGAAAAAAAATTTCGACGTAAAATACGTCCAGTCGGCGTTTAAGGGTTAATAAAGCTTCTTCATATCCTGAGTTGTTCCTTCTTTAAATGCTTTACTTAATTCGCTAACATCATATGATATTTCTGGCATCGTGTGTAGTGATACCCAATTCAGCTGTCCTACCACTGATCTATACTCAGTTAACTCCTTTTGTTCTAGCACTCTATTACCCGTGTATCTTCTAGCCTCTGGTTCTCTTATAGAATTTATACTGCCACTGATTAGGGGAAAATCTATTCTCCTTCTGCTCTATTACTACTCCTATATACTTGAACCTTTTACTCTCTTGTTCTCCTACTTGCAATTTCCCTTTCAATTTCCCAATCATTTCCTTAAGAATCCTTCAGTTCTTCCGTAGCAAAAATCATCTACATGTGTACACAAAATGCCATTCAATTTATTGTCCTTTATCCAAAAGAATATATTAGGTTCTAGTCTACTTCTCTCACCCTGAAGCACCTTCACTACTTTCACCACTTTACAATACCATGCTTTTGCTGCATCCTTGAGCCCATAGAGAGTTTTCTTCAACTTCCATAATCCCCTCCACCCGTCTTCCCTCAGTGGCTTCAAATACACTTCTCTCTCTGTTTCTCGTCACCTTCTAAATATGCAGTTTTGACATCCAATGTATAACTATTCCAATTTTTCACCTTTATTATGGTTAGACAGAATTTTAAAATTTCAGCATTGCATGTGGGAGCGTCCTTTTCCCACTCTGCCATCTCTTCTTCAAACCCTCTAGCTACCAATCTTGCTTTACATATCCTTTCCTCCCCCTTTTATCTTTTCAGTTACTATCCATCTTGTGGATATAGCTTTTTGTCCAACATCATTTACCTCCTCATATACCTGGTTATCTCTCCAACTTTGAGGTTCTTTTTCTTTAGCTTCCATTATGATTCTATTTTCATATCCCAGCAACACCTCTTCATCTTGAATTTTTTCTACCGGACTATAATCCCTCAAGTTAACCCACCCTTTGTCACCTGACTGTGAGTCTCGTACATTGTACGAATCAGCCCATGCTTGGCTTGATCTTTTTCCTGCAAGACCTAATATAGTCCATTCTTCTACTTGTCCTGTATCGTTGTTTATAGCTCTAACTCTATTTCCCTTTTTGAATTTTGGTATCTCTTCCATTAACTCGCCTTCTACTGACCCACTTTCCCCGGTATCTTCCACTGTTTCCTCTATCACCTCCCTTTCTATAGTCTCTTCTGTGTCTGCATTCCTTCTCCCACCTTCTCCTCTACTTCTTGCCAATCTACTTTCCCTTCATTTGGGCCATCTGATCTACCTTTCACACCATGGGATTTATCTATTCTAGCAGATATCTCTTCTGTATCTGGTGATCGTTGTTGAATCCTAGTCACATGTATCCTAGCTACTTCTCTTAAAGAATCCCCATGTTTGACTATTATTGTTTTCCCCAATACTCCCACTACCTGAGCAGGTCCTCTCCATTCATTTTCATTTTCCTTCTTATAGAATACCTCATCTCCTACCACTGCTTCTGCAAATTTATGTTCTCTGATGTTTTTGTTTAACGCTATTCCTATTTTATTACGACTCATTTTTTATAAACGCTTCTCTGGGCTTGTGCACTGCATTTAGTGTGTCCCTTACCATACCCTCTTCCATCCCTTTTTCTCTGCTTGCAGGACTTAAACTTTCTTCTCCCATTAGGTTAGGCAGTGAAGGGTTTTCCAAATACTAATTAATTGGGAGATAAACCTCCATTATTCATTAAGCAGTTCCTAGCACTCACTACCCATTTCAATGCTATGGACCAATCTACTTCCCCTTCCTCATCATCTTTCTTACACTTCCCTTGATCATGCCTACGGTCTTTTCACATAATCCGTTGCTCCACGGAGATTCTGATGCTGTGGCTAATACTTTAATATTCCATCTTTCTGCCATTCTCCTTACTTTTTCATTTTGAAATTCTCCCCCATTATCTGACAATATTTTGGAGGGTGCTCCAAATATAGCAAACCAGCACTCAAAAAGTGTCTTTATTATAGTTTCTGGTTTCTTACCTTATATCCAACAGGCCTGACACTACCTCATTGCCATATCCACTATTACCAAGAACTTTCTCTCTTTTATCTCTCCCACATCCATCGCTACAACTTCGTTAAACGTTTTACTCCAAGAAAAGCCTACTACTGGTTTGGCGGGGTTTCTTTTGTATCTTTTACAAACCTCACAATTTTCAATCAGTTCAGTTAGTAACTTTCTTATTTCCTCTTTTTCTTTTTCGATTAACCCATTACTCCTCTGTTAGCTTCCATATTTTATCTCCACTTCCATGACCAAACTGTAAATGTAATTTCTTCATTGTGTTCTTAATTTCCCTCAGATTCTTTCCCTTCCAACCCTCCAGTAATAATTCTTCTACCTTCCTCCTCCTTATAGGTAGTACTCTTAAATGACCCTGTTCGTCTTCTCTTAACTCTACTTTCATTCCCCCTAATACTTCTATCATGACACAATTTTCTTTCAAAATTTTAGGGGTGTCATACCCATTTTACTCCATGGTTTGCTTACCTATCAGCTAGGGTATATCACCCTGCAGAATTTCTGTTTTCCAATAAAACTTTCTGTTTTTTAGTATCACCGGTATTTCTATTATTCCTTTGGACTTATAAGATGTCTCACCAAAATTAAACACCTTTATAGACTCTGTCCTAGTGTCACTCATTCTCCTCAATTCTTCCTGACTCAAATCCATGACAATACGTGCTAGTCACCAATTCCCCACCCGCAAAACTGGTTGATTTACAACCTGTGTCCAAAATTGCATCAACCACCTCCCACGATGCTTCCACTATTTTATTAACTTCTCCTACATAAAACTCTTCTTCTTCTGTCCCAGTTTCTGTTTTCAGCTTATTTTCTTCTAGTCTTGTTTCAGTTTTCTTCCTATTATGAAAATTCTGAGGACAATCCCTAGCCCAATGCCATTCCCAGCTGTATATTGCACATACTGTTACCTTCCCTTCTTTGTTTATAGGATTTCTACCACCCCTACCTTGGTTCCATCTTCCCCGATATCTCTGGTTTTCCCTCCCTCTCCCAGAACTGGCATTGCCTTCTGACGACCCCACCATTCCTGTTCCTCTTTAGTCCCTAATCTCTCAAATAGTCTTTTCATTGTTTGCGACACTGTTTCGTACTCTAGCTTTTCTTGCCCACAAGGCAATAATACCATTTGTTTTTTATTTTCTGTGAGATTTGCTTGCTCTATTACATGATATCCCTTGACTTCCCCTTCAAGCGCGCCTTTCCCCATTGCTCTTTCACACTCAGATGCTGCCTTCTCATATCTATTTAAATAGTCCACCATCTTTTCACTAGATTCTCTTCTTATTAGAAGGTATCTTTTTATTCTGCCGTAATTCTCCATTACCGAATCTTTTAGATAGGCCTTATCTAGTTTCTCTACGATTAACTTTGAACCCTCTGTACCAGTAAGTTTATCTCTATCTAATGCTTGCACTAGCTCTCGGTCTTTCCCTTTTAAGCTCATTCTCATTTCTATCGCCGGGTATTTTGTATCTTCTCCATACAACAATAGCCAATCTTCGGCTTGACCTTTCCATTCTTTGTATTCTTCTTGTATCCCGCTAAACCTAGGACATTCCCTTCTCCATCTAGTAGTCTCCCTTTGTTCACTGTCGGATTCAGGCATCTTTGATCAACCAAGCTCTGCTACCAGTTTGAATTTTAGCCTAGACTATTCCCTTTTATTTAAACAAATGAATAACCTACCCACCTGTACGCTTTCCCCAACTTCAGTATACTCCAGAAATCACCTTAAAACAACAGCACAACAAGACTCCTACCAGACAAAGAGCTCTCCCCTACCAACCACGCACCACCAGCACGTGCCTTCTACTGCTCGTGTTATTGTTTACATCCCCCCGACGCCGCCGCCATCTTGTCTATGACGTCACAACACAACTTAAATACATCAACAGACACCTTCTAGAATCAACCAAATGCTGGCCATATATAGGACACCCACCATATTTCAACAATGCATAAAATACCAATAACAATTATACAATATATAATCACCCATCTCAAACTCAGTTCAACTGGTATTAGAACTAAAAATAGGTTTAATGTTCTAACTTCTCGTTATGCTTTTCCTGAACTGAATGGGGAGCAGAAGGCGGAGCTACAAAAGAAGTCAATACTAGCCTACTAAAATGCCTAGTCTGAGTAGGGATAGCCTGACAGGTTTAAGTCCTGACCTAACTAATAGCTTTCGCATTCTATTAGTTTCCCGTCTTTCCTATAACTGACATATTCAGGCATAAATTTCTCAGAACAATTCCCTACATTCTTCAAATCTAGTAGTTCCAAGATCACACTCTGTACCCTTGCAAGTACAAAGGAATGTTGATCAGCTTCCAATTTCAACATCCTGGTTACACCAACAAAATTCCTACATAGCCTGATGTTATTGGTTTTGCTTCAGGTGGAAGATATCCTAAGAAAATGAAATTACAATAATGTAAACAGGTGTAAAACAGCCAAACTTCATTGAATACCAACAATCGCCTAGCCGCAATGGCGGCAAGGAGAATTCTGACAAGAGCTAAAAAATTTGACACACACCTGATGGAGAACAGGTAAACTAGAAAGTCATCCGGGCAGCCATTCAATTTTTTTTGTTTGAATGCCGACTCGCCTAATTGGCGAGGAGATAGAGCTAAATTTAACAGTAGGTAAGATTTATCTTTTATAATCTTCTTTTCATTATGTCTGTGACACTTTTATATTCCAACTTTCCTTGACCACAAACTGCTAATACCATTTGCTTTTTTTCTGTAAGATTTGCTTCTTCTAATACATGAAATCCCTTAGCTTCTCCTTCAAGCATGCTTTTCCCTATAGCTCGGTTACACTCTCAAAAAAACACTAACTGACTTACAACCCACAGCCTAACACAAAGCTCTCACTACCCATCCACACCAAAATGCATAGCTAGTTCAAACTTCCTTGTTTACCTTTTTCACACTCCCATGACCCACATCTTGCGTCCTATGACACAACACAAACAGTTTCACTTTAAGACAAAGAATGTTTTGTTATAAAAACATCTCATGAAATTAAAAATGTGCTTCTTATACATTTCATAAATGAATAACGCCCATACAATTTCACTAATGCAGAAAAATTAAAATAAAATAATAATGACTAAACTTTAAAAACCTATATAGTACAATCACACTACACATCCAATATGACACCTTTCCAGGGGTTGTCTGTTGATACCTGGGACTGGAAAACAAGCTCGACTGAGGGGGGTGATTACGTCTTTGTAAACCCCCTCACCCTCTAGGACCTACAGTATGCCTCCCAGGTTAAAGGCCTGTCCACACGATCGGGCCTGATCGGCGTGCTCTGGGGTTGATGGGCAAATTCTGGCGGGCTTATCCGTGAATGTCGTCCACATGGGTGAGGCGATGGAGAGGTGGACGTGCCCGATGATGCCAGTAGTGTGTTCAGTGCGGTACGATAAACAATGTGCCTACCGCAAAGAAAAAGATATTGTGTAGTATGATAACTGCTTTGTGTGTGATGAAAAATAAGAAAAAGAAGAGCATATGGCACAAAGAATGGCTCAGTAAAAGAAATGTATACGGTTAACATACGTCTGCCAGGGTCGAAGCTCAAGCCATCGGGCACCACCATGGTGATTTTGCTACAAGAACCCATCGGGCAATTGGATGCTTTACCCGTCAAGTGTGCCCGTTAGAGGGGAGGTCCGCCGATCAGGCCCGATCGTGTGGACAGGCCTTTAGGGGAGTCTGACAGAGGAAACTTTTGTCACAGAGCATTGGGGGACAAGTAGTCACTTCCTCCACTGCACAAGACTTCACAATTACAAGGTCACTATTACAAGGTTAACTTCTTTAACCCAGATACAAGACTGGCAAAGGCATGGGAAGGAAGCAAGGGAGCCAGGTGCAGGAGCAAAAGGATAAAACAAATTGACAGCCTAGTAGCAGGGGAGATAAATTGCATGAGGGAGCTGGTGCCATGCTGTAGATGGCGCCAGGCAAACTAGAAGCTCGGGAGCTGGTAGGTGCTCTAGGACGCACGGAGTATGAGCTGGCGCCAGCGAGTTTAGTTGATTGAGAGTCAGCGGACGCTGCTGGGCGCTCAGAACATGAGTTGCCAGGTTGTTAGCTGCAAGTCAACCTGGCACTAAAAATTGTGGAACGTTTCACAATTGCGTATCATCATTGTGTAGGGGTTATGCTAATCTTCTCTGTATTGTTACAATTTCAGCATATGTATTGCCAAAGCAAGTACTACTGGTGCATGATCGAGAATGTCTTCTCTTGTTAAAGCCCATCACAACTAAAACATCTCTCTCCTGTTACATTCCTACCCTAACACTTCAAAAATTCTGGAAAGGAAAGTGTGATAAGAAGTGTTTAAATTTGACTGCAAATTCATTGTAGTTGCAAAAAATTTATGAACTTGAATCAACTTAAGAAAAAAAACTCATCCTGAAAGCTTGCAGCTTGAAGGCTACTTGACTTTTGGCTTGAATAAGCATAGTATTTCACCATAATCTGGTCAAATAACTGGCAAAAAAATTAACAAAGCTGTTGCAAATAACTGATGCAAACACTGGACACGGCAGAAACAGAATGAGATTGTCTGCTAAATTATTCCTGATATTCTCGTTAGTGGGCAGGACTAGTCACCTGCCCTGAACATCAGAAGCACTATATAGAAATTTGAAGTTATGCTGCCACGTGAGTTTTGACACTATAGCTATGTAACTGCTTGGCAAGTTTTACACTACTTTCTAACTCCAGAATAACAGATGTAAATAAGTTTTGCTAGATAAGGTATGGCAAAATTTGCACTTCACAGTACTATCATTTACATTTTAACAATCAATACAGCCCTATTCAAATTCAAATTCAAATTCAAATTCAAATTCTTTATTTCAGCTGTAGAGCCATATACAAAATATTATGATAAAATTAATAGTTATATACAAATATATTAGGAATAAAACAAAAAGGTCTAAACACAGAAAAATGTGTTTAGACCACTCTTTAAAATCTAATGATTTTTAAAACTATCACTGTTAAAAATTGCACAAATTAAGTGGTTTTTTGAACTCTTTGCTCTTTGAAACAAGCTTACAATACATTTTCTCACTAATTCATCAAATGTTGGTATTCCTAAAGAAACAAACGTGTCCACTTACTCTCGAAAACCTTTCTATTCCCATCAGGTACCTAAAAGAGTCATTATAACATACCTTAAGTTTTTTCGTAGGGTTTCATTTTTACATTTCATTGCCAGAGGCATACAATACAGGGAAGTACAGAAAGATCTGAACAAATGCACTTTTGCCTCATCATTGCACATATGGAAGTTCCTTAGCAACATATTGCCTCGCAAGCATTGCCCTCGATAGAGTGATGCAATATGGTCATCGTCCTTCAGATTGTCATTAATATTCATGCCGAGATATTTACATGACTTAACGACTTTCCAAAACCTGACGTCATTAATATAGAGTGACGGTTCACTAAATGACATAAAATTCCTGGGCTTTATAACAAGAACTTTGGTCTTGTCAGGATTGGCTTCAAGATAATGATACTTCAAATATTCCATACTTTTATCTATGAGTATTTGCAACGCTTTTAAAGATGGGGCTAAAAGTATTATATCATCTGCATAAAAGATATGATTCACCTTAACCTCTCCCACTGTGCAACCACCTTCCCTGCTGAGGACCTTTGTACTTAAGTCATCCACATATACGGCAAACAGAAGTGCTGATAGAACACTACCCTGTCTAATACCACAACTGGGTTTAAAAGGAGAGGAAAGACTATTGCCCCACATTACTCTAAAGTCCTGAGTTTTGTACCAGTACTGTAGCAGTGCTATAATGTAAAATGGCACACGTCTTCTCTTTAAAATTTGAAATAATCTTTCATGACACACTCTATCAAAAGCCTTGGACATATCCATTGCGCATACAAAAACTGGAGTGTTTTTTGACCTATAAAACTGGCATGTTTGTTTAAAAAGAAAAAGGGCCATATCAGTGCTGTGTTTAGTTTTATAAGCAAATTGATTATCCGAAGTTGTTAACAAGTCTTTGCATCTTTGTAGGAGGATGCATTCTAATAGCTTAGAAATAATAGAGGCAAGGGCTATTGGACGATAGTTATTCTTATCAGAGAGAGACTTATGGTAATCCTTAACTAAATTCAGAATTTTTATTTCAGTCAGATTTTTTGATACGAAATGATGCCTGAACAAACAAGTGAACAAAAGTGACAGATGCACATACAGAGTTGGATGGGCATATCGTAAGTGATTCCCTGTGATTCCATCCAGGCCCGGGGCACTATTTAACGAAAGGGATTTTAAAGCATCTTGAACGTCTTTAACGGAAACAATTGGTATGGTGCTTTCTTCATCTTCATTTTCCATCGACAAAGACATTTGTGGATGGTTCGTACCTTCCATAATATGAGAATAATGATTCTTCCAACCTTCTGCTATGTTTGACTCTCCTCTTATTCCATCAATACTAACCGGTAGTTTGGTAGTTTTCTTTCTTATTTTGTCTATTGTTTTCCAAGGATTTCTCCTGCTCATATCTCTAGCGATTTTTTCCTTTGTTGTTTTGTTTACCGTCTTCTTGCAGACTTTGAGTGCCTTTTTAAAATTCCGTTTAGACAGGACCATCTCATCGTATTGCACACCCGATCTCGGCATTCCCATTTCCTTCCATAATAAATACTTTTGTCTGGCTGTAACGTGGTGTAATTTGACGTTTTCATTCCAGCCTGGTATACCATGACTTTTATGTACCTCCCCGGTATTTTTTGTATCTCCACTCTTAATCAATGCCTCAACAAGATCGACAGCAAATGTTTCAATTAGAAATACATGGTTTCTGTCTCTGCATCCCCTTGTTCTACAGACAATTGCCTCAACTGGAAGCTCTATTTCTTTTAGTGACTTCTCGCTTCGAACTTTATATTCATCATTATTTCTAACCTCGTAAGTCATTCTGCGATTATTGGTCCCTGCTACTATGTATGTTGAAAAATCTTGTACACAAAGTTTAAAACCCAGAGGCTTGTGGTCTGAGCCTATCTCCTCGTAAAAAACTTTAAAACATCGAAGTGCACTCAAGAGGGAGTTAGGGCACACGACATGGTCCAGCCACCTCGTGTGACCCGTAGCATCGCTTACCCACGTATGGGTATCCTGTGGTAATGAGGTAATGTCGGCTGCCCAGCAGTCGTATTCATCACACCACCCAAATAATTCTGCACCAAATTCTGATGAAATGTGAGCGTTAAAATCCCCTACAGCAATAACATGATCATTCTGATGTTCTTCAAATAGACATTTCATTTTCCCTAATTTATTTAAGTATTCCTCAGTATTAGAACCGTTATAATAGGGCATATAGCAATTGATAACCCTAATCGTGCTACCACCTAGACTAATATCTATACATAAAAAGCGTTCATCTCTTGTGGGTATTTTCCTGACATACGGAGAGATCTCCTCATGAACTAAAAAAGCTAGACCCCCATATGGCCTTCCTCTCACCAGAGCTTGACTTAGGTCTACTGGTGACGACGATATGGAATCAAACTTAATATCAATATTGTTTAGAAAGTTACTCTCCTGTTGTGGCAAAAATGTTTCTTGCAATGCTATTATCTTATAGTTATTACATAAATTTTTTACAACGTGGACATTTTTCCTGACAGATCTACAGTTAAAAGTTGCTATATTAATTTGGAAGCCATGATTAATTTCTTTTTTCGTACCATTTCCTTACCATTACGCCTTTTGGCCAATTAACAGACTGAAAAAGGTTAGTTACTTTACATTTTTCAATGCTCTCGATTGATATTTTAAAGGAAACATAATTGTCATGTTTCGCTTGAAGTTTCTGACAATGAACTGAATTTTTACCAGATATATTTATGACATGGATTTTCAATTCATCTTCATTTACATGAGGACTTAACCTAGACACAAAAAGAGAAATATTGGTGAGAGGTTCAGCTGCTAGTAGACCGGTACCCTCATTGGTTCCTATTACTGCAGGCTTTCTTCTTAATAACTTGGTTGAGGTGGCGAATCCGGGGTGTGGAACTCCAGATGGTCCGTTTACGTTTCTCCTCTGCATCTGCCTTCGCACTTTTCTCCGCTGCCATGGCTGGAGCTCCCATTCGTTCAAAGATGTTGATGATGTCGTGGAGGCCAGATCCTCATCTGAATCATTCTGTAGCGTGACATCCCGAGTAACCATTTTATTACTCATGCCCTCTCCAGTATACAATTTAGCAGTTCCTTTAGAATCTTCGCCAGATGTGAATTTGTCAGTGTTTTTAGTGTCCGACCTTTTTCTGTAAAAATGAAGTAGTTCAGCTTGTTCTGCTATCACTTCATCTGCCGTTTTTCTTTTCTGCTTTGTCGCATTATTCTCCTTCACTGAAGTCGTTATTTCCTTTTTGCTAACATTTTCTTCTATTTTTGAAACTTTTTCTCTAAGCTGCTTATTGGAATTGGAGAGGATCTGAACCTCCGAACGAAGAGCACTAAACAGTTTCAGCACCGTTGCCATGTCGACATGATCCATAGTTACTGGAGGCACTTGGGTACACTTCGTTATACAAAATTCCGTACCTTTAGGTGTAGGTGACTGACACATTAACGTCATAATTTGTCGTATGTTATTTTCCTTCTTCTGAGCCCCACGATATTCCTTTTTCTTTTCGGGGCAGCCGTACTTCTCAAACGCCAGCAGCACTGCCTCCGAGGCTTCTCCTCACTGTAAAAGTCCATGCAAAGGCTCAGCAAATCCTCCTGATTCATGCAGTCAATCTTATTGAAGATAAAAAACAACAAGCCATTGTTTATAAACATACAGTCCGATGCCTCGGATGCTGAATTGATACTTGCCATGATTACTTTTCATTTATTTAGGTGTTCTGAGTGAAAATGACGTAGCTTCACGTCATTGAAACTATGACGAAACGATGACGTCATCGAAAGAAATTTTTCAAGGGGGAGTAGTACGCATGCGTTTAGTTACGGAGGAGAACTTTAAAACTAAGTCAATTACATGCAACACCAACTGCCAGCACTTGTGTACACATTTCCTCGGATTCCTGAGTTATTCATTTCACTGTATTTCGCGCTTGAGGTATTTCCCATGCCTTAGATCCTATAAATAACAAGGTGTATTGAGGAGCTCCAAGTGTTCACACTTGTTTACGTTTCTTCTTCTTCTTATTATTAAGCTAATGCTCATATTTTTTCAAATGCAATAAATCATATAGCCTAATGACTAATATTGTGCCTTGAGTTTCAAGTACCTCTTACCTTTAGAATAGGTGTATTTTCCCCTTTCTGAAACATAGTCTCTACAATCAATGCTGGTAATAGTCGATTAAGGATGGCTACATTCCCACAAACCATAACCATACCTGCCCACCACCACACTTCATTGCAGATTGCTAGTATTACGGCTAAACCACTGAGAACCTGTAAATGGAATAAGAAATGATTATGATTAATATTCTAAATAGCATCTTTAAACAATGAGCTCAATTCTAAATCACCATAAGCACCCTAAGTTCACAACTGTAGTTGACTGATATTCTTATCTGGCCAGTAAGTACCCAGAACAAATATTCTTGGTTAAACTTTGGGGTAATGTGTTGTGTTCTCTGGGTCAGCCTGTCTTACCCTTAGCCTGATATTTAACATGCACAATGTAGACAACTTGGTTAAACAAGTTTCAACATGAGATTTTACTACCTGCACATTATCATCCTGACTCACTCTTATATTGCCATAATTTTTTATGGAATATGCACACTATATTCGATTCACTTAAAGTAGATTCTTGTGCCTACCAGACGGTTGCTCAGTGTCTCATTATTTTTGTCTGTGTCTTAGAAAACAAGCAAAATGTTTATATTTCTTCAATCATCTTACGCTTTGCTCAAGATAGGAAAGTTTTGGTCATACCATAGGATTCGGTATTAATTGTACAACTAAGTCATCTTTTCCTGAAATCAATAAGATAAAACACAAAGGAATTACAACAAGTAAAAGTGAAGAGAGAAGCATTTAATTCTTTATACCTGTTTTTACTTATCATTGGACTTTGCATCATCAATGTTATCAAGATAAAATAAAACTTGTGTTTTCATACAACAAATTCACCCTGAATACGCTGGTGCTTTCAGATTTTTGATGCGTGTAATATGTGAAAAGAAAATGAAGAATATGTCTTAACATGTTGCATCCATAAATGACTCAAATTTGACGGTATTGCTGAGGGAATGTAATCTGCAAAACATCGTTGTGTTTGTCGTCTCACCAAGAGATTTGAGTTGCCAATTAGCGACATAAGAGGTTACAGTTTCAACAATATTTACCATGTTATATCTTTACATTTTCTGTAAATAAATCCACAGAATTCCCATTATGACTCAAACATTTTCAATCCAACATCATATAAGTATGTCTTTACAGTAATACCCTGAACTTGCACGATTTGAGTTGCGCGAATTCACGATAGCGCAGACTTTCCATTAGAACCTAACTAATTACCATACGCCAGTTCTTCACAATAGTAGTACAAACTTTTGTGAATCCTCCAGAAGCACTGCAAAAGTGTTTATTTATTATGTAACTTTTTAAGTTTTAAAGCTTGTGTATAAAATCTTTATTAAAAATTTATTTTTATTTTTTATATGCATAAATCTGATACAAATGTAATTACAGCACCTACAGTTAGTGCATATATGTACTTTTACAAGATGCAATACCCATTCACAAAGTTATGCACTTCAAAGATGATATCCTTTCAGAAACTGTTTAATTTCTGAAGTACTTAGGTACTAGCATGCTACAATTAGTATATGTTTTGTGCATTAAGTGTAAAATCAGTATGGAGATTCTGTGTATGCTATTTATACAAAGGCACTACGCAATTCACAGTGTTTGTCACTATAAAAGATCTTCATGATTAACTAGTAAAACATATCAGACATAAAGTTGTTGTTGTTCTATGAAAATTATTATCTTAACTTCGGAGAAAAGTGCTGGTACAATCTGTATGTACTATCTTATGTAATTATGTAATTACTGCACATACAGTTAATGTACTTTCAGTTTACCTTGCATGATGGACATATTTATGTCTCTCTCTCTCTGAATTGATTGAATTTTACCTTCACCCTATGCAAACATTATGTTTGTCCATACACATTCTCTTTATTTCACTGAATTGTGTACCTTCGTTACAACAGACTTATGAAGTTCACCCAGTAACGCAAAAAAAACTCCTTTTACTCTGAGGGAAAAAGAAAATGGCATCCCATAAATTACGGGTAACGCTAGTATACATACAAAAATGAATATATGTGTACGTAGTAGTTACTGTAACTATTTTCATGCCAACCAGTTATTTCTTTTTTAAGGGTAATGTATTAGACTAACTTTTAAATCAAATTATAGCAACTTTAATTTCATTTAAAAGTTAGCTTCATACTTCGGGAGCATGATTAAGGTCATATTTAGTGTTCAAGCTCTAGAAGAAAGCATTTACAGTATTCGCGGGGGGATGTGTACCAGACGGCGCCCCCCCCTTGAATAGGTAGAACCTGCGAATAGTTGTAACCCCTATAAAAAACGCTGAAAACAGCCTATTTTGTTAGTTAACACTCAAGAAAAAACCACTGAAAATGTTTATACTAGTTTTTTTTAACAGTTTTATCACAAAAAGTGCATTTTATGATAAAATTGATTAAAAAGACCAGGAATTTGTGGACATTTCTCATAGAAAAATACAGCGAATATGCGAATTTTCCGCGAATAATGTGGGGAAATGTTCCCGAGAGAAATCCACAAATCCGGAGAAAGCGAATACTATATTAGCATTTTAAGAGAATGTGCCAAACTTATGTGAAACTTCCCCTTACGCAAGGGGGTCTGGAACCTAACCTCGTGTAAGTTCGGGGTATTACTGTACATACCTGATAAGGAAAAAAAAAATAATAATCTGATGGATGCATCTGGTATCATTAGCTCAGATCTAGGCGGGCCACAGGGAATTCAGTCCAGCAAAGAAGTTGAACTCTGTGAAGACTTCTCACTTTTCAACTCAGCCTAAGCTTTAATTAGGTTGTTTCAGAATACTGTTTTTAATTTTACTATATGAATATATTTTCAAACGAAAGAGATATCAGACTTATTTGAGTGATATGAAATAATAATCTCAGTGAGGTAATAAACAACAAAGAATTAAGAGATTGACTTTCTTTCAGGCTGAGTCAAGTACGGATGCAACATGATAAGACATATTCTTCATTTTCTCTTCACGTATTACACGCATCTAAAATCTGAAAGCACCAGCATATTCAGGGTGGCTTTATTGTATGAAAACACAAGTTTTATTTTATCTTGATCACGTTAACGGTGCAAAATCCGATTAGTAAAAACAGGTATAAAGAATGAAATGTTTCTCTCTTCACTTTTACTTGTAATTCCTTTGTGTTTTATCTTATTGATTTCAGGAAAATATTAATTAGTTGTACAATTTATACCAAATCCTTTGGTATGACCAAAACTTTCCTATCTTTTGCAAAACGTGAGATAAAAGAAGAAATATAAACATATTGCTCGTTTTCTAAGCTACAAACAAAAATATGACACACTGAGCGAGCAGCCTACCTCCTAGTACCAGCCAATCAGAGGCCGCCAAACAAACGTCTCGTAGACACTAGAATCTACCTTAAGTGAATTAACTAAAGTTATTATATCACTACTGTGAACACTATTATTACAAAAAATTAAGACACTTCTTTCATATATACAAACCAATTTTATTAATACTACATATCTGTAAATAGGACATGGGAGCTTTGAGCTTAATAGCTACCTAAAAGAAGCAAACCTGCAAGCAAATCTGTAATTATATAATCAGCTAGAAACCCGGACCAATTGGCAAATACCCCTTAAGCTTGCTCAGTAACAGTTCAAAATAACTATAGCACATGCTTTGTTCTGCCCTCTGAATCTATCAAATGCTAAGTAATTAATGAACTACACTTCTCTCCACATTTGGACTTGAGGGACTCTCCCTTACCAAATGAGAAAAAGCACTGAATGTGGCTAATGCAGTAGTATTGTGCAGAGTAACTATAATAGTAGATCCAGGAACAGAGGTAATCATCACCTATCTTTCAACCCTCAACACGATCATTATTAGATCTGAAAGGAATGCCTAACTAGATGAGAGGGTTGGAAGTGTTCCATCCAGGGACAAAATACAAAAGAAGGAACTTGCTACTGCATAGGTCACCTATCTAACAATGAAGAGATCTCTCAATGGATATTGCATGATGACTATTACCCAAAAGCAATTTTAATGGAATATTTCACTCCTAACATAAATTACGAAGTTAAATATATCACTAACTAATAACTTTCTAGTCTATCAATTTACAATTCAATGTTTGTGGTTGAGAGGTTACTGGCAAGCTGTTAGCCAATCAAGTTAAATATTTATGTTTAGTGTGAACTTCTGGGACCACAATGTACAGGCAGGTATATGTTAAATGGTCATACATTAAGCGATGTATTGCATGCTATTACATAGTACTTTCATCTACCCTTTTAAGGTTACTATAACCTGGCATTGGGATTGATGAGAAAAGATTTGTATATAATTAAAAGAACTACTTTTATCAGTACAGAATATGTTGTGCAGTACTGTTCAAGATTTTACTACGGGCTTTTTCCTCATTTATTTTGTATGTAAAAAGCGTAATAAGGTGTGGTAGAACCATGTGGCTTGGAAGGTTGAGAGCCATTATGTGGTGTAAAGAGCCAGTTTGTGAGCATTTAGCATTTTCGTGATAGCTCCTTGACTACTTTCCATCTTGAGTGCGTAATATTTATTATGCACTGCTCATTAACCCTTAATGGACAGGATATTAAATCAATATGCAGCACCCCAGGCTGGCAAAACTTTGAGGCTGGCCAATTTGAGAAGAAGAAGAAAAAAAAAACACACACCTCAATGGAAGGAGGAAAGATATACAAATGCGTATGGTGTGAGCAAAAAAATTAGAACAAATTTTCCCTAACTTCCACGAGAAGTTGAAAATGACTTTTTACCACCACCTCTTTTACGCGACAACCCTAAATTTTACAAAGTTTGACATAGTTTTCTAATAAATAAATCTACTTTATTTTGTAATATTATAACTATAGCTAACACAATATCAAAACAGACAAGAAATTAAATTAGTAACCAATTCTGAGCATATTTATTGTAAAATATTTAAGTAGATTTACCAAAAAGGAAGATGTAATAACTTTTTGGATTTATAGAAGGTTTCTAATATTTCTTTGCATTTTTATTTGCAAAATTAATTTATAACTGACATACTATAATAATAGATAAGAACTAAAACCAACAGCAACCCCTTGGTATATTTATGGGCAAATTTACAAAAAGATGTCACGTAAGACAGAAAGGCATTACATTCTCCCTTGAAATCACTATCCCAACTAACTTTCTCATGAGCTGCCAGTGGATTTTAGCCACTCTAAAAGTTGTCATTAGTGAATTTAAGGGCTATAGAAGTAATGACACCTCTTTCCCGCTTGAGTTGCCCAAATTGATGGAGCGTAATATTGTTACTCACCATGAGTCACTCCATCGTCCAACCAAAACCTGCTATTGCTACTCATGTGAGCATATCCATCCATTAAGGGTTAATAAATATTCTTTAATGAATATTTCCCTCGCTCTCTCTCTATCATTTCTGACATTTCCTCTGTGATACAACAGGTCATGAAAATTTTATCTAATTTCCTAATTCTCAGTCAGAAAATGGGAAAGCATAATGGGAAAGCATATAATAGAATGAACTTGAGTATCTGCATAATAAAAGAATGTTTAGTGATTAATCTGTAAAGAATATTTGGTCAATCACTGATGAGTTGGGATGGTAACACCTTATCCCTTAAATGCCTAAGGGGTATAATAAAAATCGTCTCCCGTATGCTGAGGGGGTCTTGGAGTAAGCGCCGAAGCGGAAAAAATATTTTTTTCAAAAAATCACAGCGTGCTTAGTTTTCAAGATTAAGAGTTCATTTTTGGCTCTTTTTTTTGTCATTGCCTGAAGTTTAGAATGCAACCATCAGAAATGAAAAAAAATATCATTATCATATATAAATAATCCAATATATGATAGCGCGAAAACAAAATTTCATATATAATTGTATTCAAATCGCACTGTGAGCAAAATGGTTAAAGATAACGAGTTAATTTTTTTTCATTGTATTGTACACTAAATTGTGATCATTTTGGTATATAACACATTGTAAAATGATCAAAGCAACACAGAGAAAATATTATCGCAATGTGATGCATGAATTCGTAACGCGCAGACGTAAACAAATGTTTTTTTCAAAAATTCACCATAAATCTAAATATTGTTCTAGAGACTTCCAATTTGTTTCAAAATGAAGATAAATGATTGAATATTACTATACTGTAAGAGTTTTAGCTTACAATTGCAGTTTTTTACCATTTCGGACGAGTTAAAAGTTGACCGAATGTAAAAATTTTTTAATATGCAAATATTTCAAAAATGAGAAAAGCTACAACCTTCAATTATTTTTTTTGTATTCTACATGAAATTGCACACATTTTCATATATAAAACTCTATGAAATCCCTAATATGAAATGGAGCAAATATTCCGAGAATGTGACATACACATTTTGGAGATTTGCGGCGGAGAATTCGCGCGCGGAGGGAAGTTTTTTTTCTTTTTTAATTCACCATAAACCTAAATATTGTACTAGAGACTTCCAATTTGTTTCAAAATGAAGAAAATTGACTGAATATTACTAGACTGTAAGAGTTTTAGCTTACAATTGCGTTTTTCGACCATTTCGGAGTCAAAGTTGACCGAACGTGGTATTTTTCTATTTATCGTGATTTATATGCAAATATTTCGAAAATGAGAAAAGCTACAATCTTCAATTATTTTTAGTTGTATTCTACATAAAATTGCACACATTTTCATATATAAAAATTTATGTAACGGCTAATTTAAAATGGTGCAAACATTACGACAATCTCACGTATGATTTTTTCGGAAGTTACCGCACGGATGTAAGGAAAATGTTTTTTTTTTTTTTTCATAAATTTACCATAAATCAAAATATTGTGCTAGAGACTTCCAATTTGTTGAAAAATTAAGGTAAATGATCGAGTATTACTAGAATATAAGAGTTTTAGCTTACAATTGCGGTTTTTTACCATTTC
>NC_061108.1:28842288-28911927 GCF_015104395.2 Macrobrachium nipponense
GAAATGGTCAAAAACCGCTATTGTAGCTAAAACTCTTATATTCTAGTAATACTCGATCATTTACCTTCTTTTGCACAAATTGGAAGTCTCTGCACAATATTTTGATTTATGGTAAAACTTTATGAAAAAACCAAAAAAAACATTTTCCTTACATCCGTGCGGTAACTTCCGAAAAATCATACGTGAGATTGTCGTAATGTTTGCACCATTTTAAATTAGCCGTTACATAAATTTTTATATATGAAATGTGTGCAATTTTATGTAGAAATACAACTAACAAAAATAATTGAAGATTGTAGCTTTTCTCATTTTCAAATTTTCGAAATATTTGCATATAAATCACGATAAATAGAAAAATACCACGTTCGGGTCACCTTGACTCCGAAATGGTCGAAAAACGCAATTGTAAGCTAAAACTCTTACAGTCCCTAGTATATTCAGTCATTTTCTTCATTTTGAAAACAAATTGGAAGTCTCTAGTACAATATTTATGTTTTATGGGTGAATTAAAAAATAAAAAAAAAAAAACTTCCCTCCGCGCGCGAATTCTCCGCCGCAAAATCTCCAAAATGTGTACTCCCCCCCCCCCACATTCTCGGAATATTTTGCTCCATTTCATTATTAGGCATTTCATAGAGTTTTATATATGAAACTGTGTGCAATTTCATGTAGAATACAAAAAAAATAATTGAAGGTTTGTTTAGCTTTTTCTCATTTTTTGAAATATTTGCATATTAAAAATTTTTTACATTCGGTCCCCCCCCAACTTTTCAACTCGTCCGAAAATGGTAAAAAAACTGCAATTGTAAGCTAAACTCTTACAGTATAGTAATATTCAATCATTTATCTTCATTTTATTTTGAAACAAATGTGAAGTCTCTAGAACAATATTTAGATTTATGGTGAATTTTTGAAAAAAACATTTGTTTACGTCTGCGCATTACGAATTCATGCATCACATTGCAATAATATTTTCTCTGTGTTGCCTTTGATCATTTTTACAATGTGTTTTATATAACCAAAATGATTGCAATTTAGTGTACAATACAATGAAAAAAAATTAACTCGTTTATCTTTAAACCCATTTTGCTCACAGTGCGATTTGAATACAATATATATGAAATTTTGTTTTCGGGCGCTATCATATATTGGATTATTTATATGATAATGATATTTTTTTTGCATTTCTGATGGGTTGCATTCTAAACTTCAGGCAATGAAAAAAAAAAGAGCCAAAAATGAACTCTTAATCTTGAAAACTAAGCACGCTGTGATTTTTTGAAAAAAATATTTTTTCCGCTTCGCGCTTACTCCAAGACCCCCTCAGCATACGGGAGACGATTTTTTATTATACCCCTTAGGCATTTAAGGGATAAGGTGTTACCATCCCAACTCATCAGTGATTGACCAAATATTCTTACAGATTAATCACTAAACATTCTTTTTATTTTATGCAGATACTCAAGTTCATTCTATTATATGCTTTCCTATTATGCTTTCTTTTCCCCATTTTCTGACTGAGATTAGAAATTAGATAAAATTTTCATGACCTGTTTGTATCACAGAAATGTCAAAAATTGAAATAGAGAGAGAGCGAGGGAAATATTCATTAAAGAATATATTTATTAACCCTTAATGGATGGATATGCTCCATGAGTAGCAATACCAGGTTTTGGTTGGCGATGGAGTGACTCATGGTGAGTAACAATATTACGCTCCATCAATTTGGGCAACTCAAGCGGAAAGAGGTGTCATTACTTCTATAGCCCTTAAATCACTAATGACAAACTTTTTAGAGTGCTAAATCCACTGGCAGCTCATGAGAAAGTTAGTTGGGATAGTGATTATCTTTACTCAAAAGAATCCAAATAGTAAACATATAAATATTCAATAAATATGAAAACCCAAACTTATCCTAATTTGGTTCGCATATTACCAGGTTCACGAACAGATTTTTCAAGATTCTTTTCTGTTCAATAAATCGAGAAATTGGCGTTGTGTTTAATATACGTCTAAATTACCATATTTTGTGATCGTAATCAACCCATTATTTGACCAGGAATAGATTTAATACTTATTACTAACCTTTAAACAGTTGTAATTTCCTATACCACGATCCGAAGAATGCCTTATTCATTTACAAAATGCCTGTCAGTAACACTATCTATCGTGCATGCATGCCCTTCAATATTATCACCTAAAACACTTATAAATTCTAGACTTAGCTGTAATACATATGATATTATTTCTCTGAAGTTGTGTTGATTCCCTTTACCCCCCTTGCGCATGTTGACTACCGTAAGGCGAACGTTGACCTTCACACTTAAACACTAAACCGTACTGCCGGACTCTTGACTCAAATCAGTCGGAGACGACTGACTATCCACGCTGCGCGGACCCGCATTCACCAACGACAATACTTACTACTTGTTAAAGATTACTTAGAGTTACCATTTTAACGTATTTATCCCTTCAAACACTTTATATAAAGAAATATTATACTATAACTAATAAAGAAATATTATACTATAACTAACAATTCCACACAATATATATATAATAATCTACGCATCTTACACTGCATAATGTTTACAATATTTCTCTTACAAACTAAAGATAAATGATTGTTTACTGTCTTTATAAATACACTATCGTGATTCCATCTCGAGTCACCATACACTCCCAGCAAACAAAAGCAATATTTACAGTTATAATTGTCCTGCTTGAATGAGGGCTCTTCTGGCCTCAGTAGCCGCCTGTGCCGTTTTCCTGTTCGTCGGTGCTTTTGTTATCAGTTTCTCAGATATGACAACATCAGTCTCTTGCCATAATTCTAAAGGATATAGCTTGACAACAGGTCTCATCACTTGACCTGTGGGGTTTTTAAGTAACCACGCGCAAGACATCATCCGGTCCCACATGTAATTTGACAATTTGACCGAGTTTCCAACGACTTCTTGGTCCTTCATCGTGTATCAACACATCTCCCTTTTTGGGCCAGATTCGTGTCTGATTCCACCCATGAGTTTTCTCGGAGAGAAGTTAAATATTCTCTCTCCCACCTTTTCCACAGGTCATCACATGTTTTTGTAATATACAAAAATCGCTTTCCAACATCCTTATTTTCTCCATACAGAGGGTCCTTAGCTTCATCTTTCCAATCTATGACTTCCCTAGGGAAAGATCTCAATCTACGTCCTAAAATCAAATGATTGGGCGTCAGAATATCCAACTGATCTAACCCCGTGTATAACTTAAGGGTCTGTCATTATAATTGCTTCAAGTTCAGTCACAACACAGGAAGTTCACCACAAACTGAGAAAGGCCTGACCTATTACCTTTTTCAGACATGTTTTCAGAAGACCAATCAATCTTTCCCATATAGCTCCAAACCAAGGTGCTCTGGCTGGTATGAACTTCCATTTACATTCTATAGCATTTAGGTGTTCTTGCACTAAGGAACTTTCTGCCATGCTTTTCAAATAATCTGAAGCTGATACAAAGGTAGTAGCATTGTCACTTAGCATTAAAGAAGGAAATCCCCGACGGCTACAAAACTTTCGGAACACCATAAGAAACGAATCGCAGGACAAATCTTTTACTAATTCGATATGAATTCCTCTAGTAACTGGACAAGTAAACAACACAATATAGCCTTTTCAGGATTTTGATGTTTCTCCTTGGTTAACAACGCTCCTGTATAATCTACCCCTGTAACGCTAAAGGGTTGTTTTCTCTGCACCCGAAATTCTGGCAATGGTGGAGCAATATTCACACGGTAGGGTCTCCCCTGTGTTTTCTTACAAATTATACAATGATGTATTACACTTTTGGCTAATTGGCGAAGCTGTGGGACCCAGTATTCCTGTCTCACACTTGCTACAGTTGCATTTACTCCCATGTGAGCTTGTAACAGTGATGCTCCCCTTACTATCAATTTTGTGAGAAAACAACCTTTTGGCATAAGATTGGGAATGTTTTATTTCTGCCGCCTGTGCGACATGTTCCAATCTTCCTCTGCATCTCATAATACCTTCTTCCAAGAAGAGATTCAATTGTACTAATAAGGTCAATTTTGAAACTTTATCCCCCTTTTCCAAAACTTTATATTCTTTCGGAAAGTATTCCTTTTGTAAGAGGATAATCATTTATTTTTAGCTGTTGAAGTTCTTCCAGTGTTAAACTTCCAGTTTTTTCTACAGCCATTTTGATTTACAATTGTCAATAAATCGTATTATCCAAGCTATAGTTCTACAAAATTTATCCACTCTACTAAATCTTTCCCAGTTCAGCAGATGGATTTTTTTCACTGTTCCCTACAAGATGGACCTGAATAACTTCATCCTGTGATTGTGTTTCTTTCACCCCCCACCCATGTCCTGTCAATAGGATAGGTGTGGTTTTCTGATTTTAACCAGGGAGGTCCCTCCCACCAAAAGGAGTTATTTCTTACTTCTTCTGTCCTTTTTCCTCTAGTAATCCAGTCACTAGGGTTTTCTGAAGATGGAACGTAAGAAAAGACAATCCCTGTAGTTATAGAGTTAATTTCCACTACTCTATTTTTCACAAAATACTGGCAAATTATTCTTTGTCACTAACCATCCCAGGGCAACTTTACTATCAGACCAAATTATTATTCTCTCAAATTTATTTTCTTCAAAAGTTTCAACTATAAATTTACACAATCTTGCACCTAACAACAAAGCCATTAATTCCAATTTAGGTACGGTCAACTCTTTAATGGGTGCTACTCTACCCCTTTGCCATAATCAGAGACAAGTTTTACCACTTGCTCGATAGGCCACACAACCATAGCTGTTATGCTAGCTCACAGAAAATGTGGAGGTAAGTCCCTTCTCCAGATTAGTGCTTCTGGGGAAGGAAATACTGAGACTTTTCTCTAAGTCTTTGGACAACTCATTCCACTGTTCTAATAAAGGAACTGACAATAATTCATCCATTTCAACTTTGTTTCCACAAATCCTGTAAGAATACTCTAGCTCGTATCGTAATAGGGATAAGCACTCCTAAAGGATCCATAAATTTGGGCAATTGCACTTAGAATTTCACGTTTTGTTTGAACCGGTCTTTAAGATGATTAGGTGTTATTGTTAATTTATCACTAGAGAGTTCCAGTTTAGGACCTAAAACTTTATAGGTTTGTTTCTCTTTTGATCTTATACGATAAGCATCCCGACAGTATTCAAAAGATCACTATTACTAGTCCATTCCCTTAAATACAAGTGCGCCTGAGCAAAGATTTTGTTTGCACCAAAAAATAAACTTATCAATTCATCTTCACTGTTGGAGGTAAATTGAAGGTTGTCTACATATAATCCCTTCTTCATCATATCCACTATCTTAGCACAGCTTGAATCTTCTCTAACAGCTGCCAGATGTGATTTAATAGTGGCACTTCAAAAGAAACGGAGAACACGTAGCACCGAACAACACCACCCTAAACCTATATATGATTAATTCGCTATTTGGATCCATTGGGTCTTTTAACCATAAAAACCGTGTGTAATCGCGGTCTTCTTCTCTCAATTGCACCATAAGAAATGCTTTTTTCTATATCACTAATACAAGCGTAGTTGTTAGTCCTGAACTGCAATAAGACTTGAGCAAATCTGTCGTAATATGTGGTCCAGTCCACAGACAGTCGTTAAGGCTCAATCCATTTTTATGCCTTGGTCTCCAAGAAACAATCGAACACTATTCTAATTGGTAGTGGTGACACTTATCTTTCCTTACACCATGATGTGCTAGATAGTGACAATTTTCAACGAATTGTTTTTATCTACCCTTTCAATGAACCCCCTATCCTCCTGATCCTTCAGGATTTTTTATAGTGGATTCAGGTAGGCTTCATCTTTCTGAAATTTTGCACATTGTTGTTTAACCCGGCCCAACGCCATGCCAAAGTTTGGATGGGAGCCTCGGCTTATTAGACTTCCATGGTAAGGCCACAACATATTGCTTCTCCATTTCAGAATATACAATGGTACTTTCAAAAGTCTTCTAGAACCTTTCTATCATGTTCTTTCATTCATTGCAGTCAATACCTACTTTATCTAAATTCCACAAAATATCCAAATCATTCTTTACATCATCAAATTTATAAGTAGCTTCAATTACTTCCTCTTTAGTTGTTCTAGCTTTAACACAGTTACTTGGGTTTCCTGTACTGGAGGAGCATTACAGGACCCTGTTACAACATATCCTAAATATGGTAGGTAACAATATCAATTTTCCAACCTTTCTAAATCCGGGGTGTAAAATGTTATAGACATTATCAACACCTACCAATATATCAATGGGTGCTTTGCTTGTCCACAGGTAGATCGAAATCTTTGTCCGCTAGACAATCTTGGTTTTACACAACGTTTTTAAATTTCGTTTAACATTGAATTTCTTAGCATACTCTGGTAATTCATCTACCACAATACAATCCATTATAATCAAATCTACCCTTATAAGGAATAGAAACACTCACCGTTTCATATTCGTTCACGAGGTTTGCTTGTCAAATAACCCCTCAAGGCAATTTTCCTCCGTGCCTTTAGATCTATACTGTAGATCCTGAAGTGCTGACCTTCTAATAAAGGTTCGTTCTGCACATGTGTCTAACAATCCCCGAAGACGTACCAAAGTGTCTTCCTTTGCCTTTAACACAATTGTGGCTGTTGGTAACATAGACTTCAGTTTGGATTTTTGACCCTGATCACTTACGGAAAGTGTTCCAATTTGCACACCATTATTAGATTTATTTGCTGATTTAATTGTTGATTTACTTGCTGGTTTATTTGGTTCGCTGGTTTTTGTTGTTTATCACACAATACCACGATGATGTTTTAATCTACATCCGTTTCCACAAATTTGTTTTTCACAATCTACACTAAAGTGCTTATTTGACGCACACACAAAACACATCGTAAAAAACCCAAGACGACTCAATTTCTTATCCCTACTGGCATAGGTTTTACACTGTGTCCACCAGTGTTCACCTTCACACAATGCACATTTTCTTGTTTGTTGAGAACTAAATTTATTCACAGTTCCTTTACTCTTAGGTCTAACCGATTGTGATTGATTCACTGTGAATGTAGATACTGTTGATAAAGTTCCAGGTTTATTTACATCTGTTGAGACGAAAGAGCCTAGATTGTGAATTTCTTCTCTAGATATTTTTTAAATGTGTCAACACCAGCCAATCATCTCCACATCTGCGTTTCACAGTTTCACTTACACTCTTAGGCAACTTACCATATAGCAAAATGGTGTAAAGCTCGTTCAACTCCAAGTTTTCACTCTCCAAAGATCTTAGAGCGTTCAAAATTTGCTCTGATGTTTGTAATGATTCTGAATTAGCAGGATGGAGACTCCATTTCAAGTAATCTTCTTACCAGAACTCGTTTAATTTCATCCTTTTTCCCATAAGTGGCTTGGAGAAGAGATATAGCTTGTGAATAGTTCGCAGCTTCCAACTTAAATCCCGAAATCAATTTTAGAGCATCTCCTGTGAGTAAACTTTGCAGATATGAAAATTTCTGAATCGGCTCTAAGTCCACTCGTTGTGTACCGACACATTGTACAATTCCCAGAAGGAATTCCACTCCACACATCTCCATTGTAATGTGGGAGATCCAATTTTGGCAATCTAACATGAGTCTTCGGTGTGGTCGGAGGATTTCCAGGAGAACCGCTTCCTGACATCGCTGTGATGGCATTGATCAACTTATACCAATGTTCTCCAATTACTACTTCATATTCTGCTTGTTCTTCCAACCTCATTCATTCGATCTCTTCAGTGGTTAAAGCCAATATCTTTTCATTCAGGTCTTGCACAATCTTCATTTGTTTATGAATAAATCCTTGATTGAAGACAATGTATTGACATTACCTGCGGCAATAGCAGAGTCTATCTTATTTATCCATTTGGTTTGGTGATCACATCCTTGTAACCCCCTCGTGACCTCACCAAAGCTTCTCTTTCTGCCATTTTTTCCAATGATAATTATCAAACCAGCTAAAACCAACAAACTTTTTCCAGACTTTCAACAATTTCATCCAACAACTGTTTATACAAAATACAAATATTCAACAATTTTCAGCAATTTTAATTTTAATATATATATAACCACCCCATTAAATACAATTAATCAACACACTTCAAGAGAAATTCACTTCAGAACTTATCACTAATTATATACAGCTTATAACTAATGCAATGCAAGATGCGTAGTCCCTCATCCCCACCCCACACTTGGTCCACTTGTGTTATTACCATTCTCCTGAATCAGCATCACTGCTGACTCTTTCATATATCTTTTTTTGCTAGTGTTTCAGAGGCTTCTTGAGTCAAATGAACTCCATCATTGCCTAGATCCTCTTTCAGTAAGACCATTACCAATGATATAATAATTGGTTGACTTACGTAACCTTTGGTTCAACCTATTTCGACCTTTTCGATATTCATCATAGGTTACATATCTCAGGGTTGTGCGGGGTTCTACAGTGACGATATAGACTATCTTGACTCCATCCACATTGGAGATATCATTTACTAGTTCTATGATATTATTTCGAATATCACTTGTTGATTCAGCATCCTCACTATCTAGATCATACTTCCTATAAAAAGCACAACTGCCTCTGCTTTCACTCCCCCTGTACTTTCTTCAGATGAGATATCATAACAAGTAGCACCACCTTTTGAGCGTGTTTATAAAATGAAGGGTTTCCTCTTCTTCATTTATTTCATCAAAGGCGCTTTCCATTTTTCTTTTTCTTACCTGAGAATGTCCTAGGATCAGCACTATGCGTTTTTTTGTTTCTTCACTTTCATTATCTGATATGTCAGACATTCCTACGTCTGATGTTTCTATGTCCAACATTGTTAATAATTCACCAAAACTGTTCACTTATAATGAGAAAATAGACCAAGCAAGGGTGTAGGAAGGACTACCTTATAATTAATAAGCATTATGTTCATTATTTTCAACAGCACAACTAGATTAAATTCCCATAGAATTTCGTTTAAATAAACTTCAACTTAGCTGCTCGGCAATCATTAACAAGATGGCCGCCAGTGCGACAATGTTATCCTTAATTAATGCCGAGACTAGCGTTAACCCAACAATGAATGCCCGATCATGACAAAATGTCGCCAGTGCGACAATATTATCAATGTCGACGCAAACTCACTAATACACAACTCGAAAATTTCACTTTCAACTATTAACGAATTACCAAAATTCAACAACTTTCCAAAATTATTATTTCAATAAAAATCACAACTAATGAAAATCAATTTTTCATACTTAATGTTCTCAATTAAGTGGCAACGATTAACACTGATCAATTCAAAATGTACAACGCATATATGAGTTTTCAATCACTTTAAAAGTTCATTTTTTTTTTCCACATCAAATTTCACCTTCGTCGTTTGTAAATGGTTTAATAGCCGTTAAACATTTATGGACTCTAGAGAACGAACGAAATTACTAATTTAAATTTCACACTCGTGATTTCCCCTACTAACGATCGATAAATACAATTAATCAAAATAGAGTGGCAATTACAAAAGAAAGGGAACGATCAATATCTTACTCAATTTTCTTTTCCTCATATGATTTACGGCAGTATCAAGAATTACGGCGTCACGTTTCTAAATTGCCAATACCATCCTAGCCACCTAACAACCCGACGCAACGAACACTTTCTCACGAGGCGCAATACTGTTAAAACACCTATTAGCCTATAAAAACACCAATATCAAAGTTAAAAATATATGCGTTATCAATCAGTTACCAATTATCAATCATCACCCACAATAATCAATCCTGTCACGGCACCATTATATCTTTACTCAAAAGAATCCAAATAGTAAACATATAAAATATTCAATAAATATGAAAACCAAACTTACCCTAATTTGGTTCGGCCATATTACCAGGTTCACGAACAGATTTTTTCAAGGATTCTTTTCTGTTCAATAAATCGAGAATTGCGTTGTGTTTAAATATTACGTCTTAAATTACCATATTTTGTGATCGTATCAACCCATTATTTGACCAGGAATATTATACTTATTACTAACCTTTAAAACATTGTGTAATTTCCTATACCACGATCCGAAGAATAGCCTTATTCATTTACAAATGCCTGTCAGTAACAATATCTATCGTGCATGCATGCCCTTCAATATTATCACCTAAAACACTTATAAATTCTTAGACTTAGCTGTAATACATGATGATATTATTTCTCTGAAGTTGTGTTGATTCCTTTACCCCCCTCGCATGTTGAGCTACCGTAAGGCGACGTTGACCTTCACACTTAAACAACTAAACCGGTACTGCCGGACTCTTGACTCAAATCAGTCGGAGACGACTGACTATCCACGCATGCGCGACCCGCATTCACCCAACGACAATACTTAACTACTTGTTCAAAGATTACTTAGAGTTACCAAACCACCATTTAACGTATTTTAACCCTTAACAAAACACTTAATATAAAGAAATATTATACTATAACTAACAATTCCACACAATATATATATAATAATCTACGCATCTTGCACTGCATAATGTTTACAATATTTCTCTTACAAACTAAAGATAAATGATTGTTTACTGGTCTTTATAAATACACTATCGTGATTCCATCTCGAGTCACGATAGTGATTTCAAGGGAGAATGTAATGCCTTTCTGTCTTACGTGACATCTTTTTGTAAATTTGCCCATAAATATACCAAGGGGTTGCTGTTGGTTTTAGTTCTTATCTATATTATAGTATGTCAGTTTATAAATTAATTTTGCAAATAAAAAAATGCAAAAAGATATTAGAACCTTCTATAAATCCAAAAGTTATTACAATCTTCCTTTTTGGTAAATCTACTTAAATATTTTACAATAAATATGCTCAGAATTGGTTACTAATTTAATTTCTTGTCTGTTTTGATATTGTGTTAGCTATAGTTATAATATTACAAAATAAAGTAGATTTATTTATTAGAAAACTATGTCAAACTTGTAAAATTTAGGGGTTGTCGCGTAAAAAGAGGTGGTGGTAAAAAGTCATTTTCAACTTCTCGTGGAAAGTTAGGGAAAATTTGTTCTAATTTTTTTGCTCACACCATACGCATTTGTATATCTTCCTCCTTCCATTGAGGTGTGTGTGTTTTTTTTTTTTTTTTTTTTTTTTTCTTCTTCTTCTCAAATTGGCCAGCCTCAAAGTTTTGCCAGCCTGTGGGGTGCTAGCATATTGATTTAATATCCTGTCCATTAAGGGTTAATGAGCAGTGCAATAAATATTACGCACTCAAGATGGAAAGTAGTCAAGGAGCTATCACGAAATGCTGTAAATGCTCACAAACTGGCTCTTTACACACCACATAATGGCTCTCACCTTCCAAGCCACATGGTTCTACCACACCTTATTACGCTTTTTACATACAAAATAAATGAGGAAAAAGCCCGTAGTAAAATCTTGAACAGTACTGCACAACATATTCTGTACTGATAAAAGTAGTTCTTTTAATTATATACATATCTTTTCTCATCAATCCCAATGCCAGATTATAGTAACCTTAAAAGGGTAGATGAAAGTATGTAATAGCATGCAATACATCACTTAATGTATGACCATTTAACATATACCTGCCTGTACATTGTGGTCCAGAAGTTCACACTAAACATAAATATTTAACTTGATTGGCTAACCAGCTTGCCAGTAACCTCTCAACCACAAACATTGAATTGTAAATTGATAGACTAGAAAGTTATTAGTTTAGTGTATAATTTAACTTCGTAATTTATGTTAGGAGTGAAATATTCCATTAAAATTGCTTTTGGGTAATAGTCATCATGCAATATCCATTGAGAGATCTCTTCATTGTTAGATAGGTGACCTATGCAGTAGCAAGTTCCTTCTTTTGTATTTTGTCCCTGGATGGAACACTTCCAACCCTCTCATCTAGTTAGGCATTCCTTTCAGATCTAATAATGATCGTGTTGAGGGTTGAAAGATAGGTGATGATTAGCTCTGTTCCTGGATCTACTATTATAGTTTACTCTGCACAATACTACTGCATTAGCCACATTCAGTGCTTTTTCTCATTTGGTAAGGGAGAGTCCCTCAAGTCCAAATGTGGAGAGAAGTGTAGTTCATTAATTACTTAGCATTTGATAGATTCAGAGGGCAGAACAAAGCATGTGCTATAGTTACACGTATTTTGAACTGTTACTGAGCAAAGCTAAGGGGTATTTGCATTTGTCAGGGTTTCTAGCTGATTATATAATTACAGATTTGCTTGCAGGTTTGCTTCTTTTAGGTAGCTATTAAGCTCAAAGCTCCCATGTCCTATTTACAGATATGTAGTATTAATAAAATTGTTTGTATATATGAAAGAAGTGTCTTAATTTTTGTAATAATAGTGTTCACAGTAGTGATATAAATAACTTAGTTAATTCACTTAAGGTAGATTCTAGTGTCTAACGAGACGTTTGTTTGGCGGCCTCTGATTGGCTGTACTAGGAGGTAGGCTGCTCGCTCAGTGTGTCATATTTTTGTTTGTAGCTTAGAAAACGAGCAATATGTTTATATTTCTTCTTTTATCTCACGTTTTGCAAAAGATAGGAAAGTTTTGGTCATACCAAAGGATTTGGTATAAATTGTACAACTAATTGATATTTTCCTGAAATCAATAAGATAAAACACAAAGGAATTACAAGTAAAAGTGAAGAGAGAAAACATTTCATTCTTTATACCTGTTTTTACTAATCGGATTTTGCACCGTTAACGTGATCAAGATAAAATAAAACCGTGTTTTCATACAATAAAGCCACCCTCCTGAATATGCTGGTGCTTTCAGATTTTAGATGCGTGTAATACGTGAAGAGAAAATGAAGAATATGTCTTATCATGTTGCATCCGTACTTGACTCAGCCTGAAAGAAAGTTAATCTCTTAATTCTTTGTTGTTTATATTAACCTCACTGAGATTATTATTTCATATCACTCAAATAAGTCTGATATCTCTTTCGTTTGAAAATGTATTCATATAGTAAAATTAAAAACAGTATTCTGAAACAACCTAATTAAAGCTTAGGCTGAGTTGAAAAGTGAGAAGTCTTCACAGAGTTCACTTCTTTGCTGGACTGAATTCCCTGTGGCCCGCCTAGATCTGAGCTAATGATACCAGATGCATCCATCAGATTATTATTTTTTTTTTCCTTATCAGGTATGTACAGTAATACCCCGAACTTACACGAGGTTAGGTTCCAGACCCCCTTGCGTAAGGGGAAGTTTCACATAAGTTTTTGGCACATCTCTTAAAATGCTAATAGAGTATTCGCTTTCTCCGGATTTGTGGATTTCTCTCGGGAACATTTTCTTTCTCCACATTATTCGCAGGAAAATTCGCATATTCGCTGTATTTTTCTATGAGAAATGTTCCACAAATTCCTGGTCTTTTTAATCAATTTTATCATAAAATGCACTTTTTTGTGATAAAACTGTTAAAAAAACTAGTATAAACATTTCAGTGGTTTTTTTTTTCTTGAGTGTTAACTAACAAAATAGGCTGTGTTTTCAGCGTTTTTCATAGGGGTTTACAACTATTCGCAGGTTCTACCTATTCAAGGGGGGGGCGCCGTCTGGTACACACCCCCCTCCCCCCGCGAATACTGTAAATGCTTTCTTCTAGAGCTTGAACACTAAATATGACCTTAATCATGCTCCCGAAGTATGAAGCTAACTTTTAAATGAAATTAAAGTTGCTATAATTTGATTTAAAAGTTAGTCTAATACATTACCCTTAAAAAAGAAATAACTGGTTGGCATGAAAATAGTTACAGTAACTACTACGTACACATATATTCATTTTTGTATGTATACTAGCGTTACCCGTAATTTATGGGATGCCATTTTCTTTTTACCCTTCTCAGAGTAAAAGGGAGTTTTTTTTGCGTTACTAGGTGAACTTCATAAGTGTTGTAACGAAGGTACAATTCAGTGAAATAAAGAGAATGTGTATGGACAAACATAATGTTTTGCATAGGGTGAAAGGTCAAATTCAATCAATTCAGAGAGAGAGAGACATAAATATGTCCATCATGCAAGGTAAACTGAAAGTACATTAACTGTATGTGCGTAATTACATAATTACATAAAGATAGTAACATACAGATTGTACCAGCACTTTTCTCCGAAGTAAGATAATAATTTTCATAGAACAACAACAACTTTTATGTCTGATATGTTTTACTAGTTAATCATGAAGATCTTTTATAGTGACAAACACTGTGAATTGCATAGTGCCTTTGTATAAATAGCATACACAGAATACACAGAATCTCCATACTGATTTTACACTTAATGCACAAAACATATACTAATTGTAGCATGCTAGTACCTAAGTACTTCAGAAATTAAACAGTTTCTGAAAGGATATCATCTTTGAAGTGCATAACTTTGTGAATGGTATTGCATCTTGTAAAAGTACAATATATGCACTAACTGTAGGTGCTGTAATTACATTTGTATCAGATTTATGCATATAAAAAATAAAAATAAATTTTTAATAAAGATTTTATACACAAGCTTTAAAACTTAAAAAGTTACATAATAAATAAGGGATTTTGACGTAAGGAAAAATCTATTTCTGGTCGATTGGCTCGTGTCGCCAGCGAAATATCCTTTAATCTATTATTTCTAGGGTAAATGTACTAACACATACCAGAGAATAAATAAATAAGAAAAAGGTCAGTACCAACTGACTCGCTCACCCTCCAAGAGGGTGTCGGTATGAACACTATGGCGAGTGAGACCACTACCACGAGCCGCTTGCCAATAGAAATCTCCCACTACAAAATCCCCACAAGAAGGGAGCCGACCCACAGAGTGGGCAGCAACTACTACTACTCCATCCCATGCTGCCGACTGCTGCGCCTCTGGTGGCCATCCTGAAGTTAGCAGACAATCTTGAGCGATGGGATGGGTAAGGGGCGGGATTTCCGCTGGCGACACGAGCCAATCGCACAGAAATAGATTTTTCCTTACGTCAAAACTCCATTTTCTGGGCTCAGCTCGTGTCGCTGCGCGAAATCGTACCAGAGAAATAGCACAAGATTGTAAAGAAAATTCAACTAAACAAAAAGGGGTCTCAAATAAAAGATAACATAAAAAGAAGGAATATAATTGCTAATAAATATACATATACACAATGATACAAAATTAGAAATATTACTTAAATTAAACTTAATTGCTAATAATACTTTCTTAAAATTAACTTAATTTTTACATATATACAGGGCTTACATGGAATATATGTTTAAAGCAGTATCTGTGTATAGATATGTACAAAAAACTCAAGCAATTATAACAATAACTTGAACAGAACAAACTTCAATAATATAATATATGAAGGGAATGTATATGACTTAATATACAAAACCCGTAACCATTGTAAATAAGATGTATCCCCTAGCAAAAAATAAAAAGGGAAGGGGATCACATCAAAGAGATCAATACATACAATCGATTGTGAGTGCCCCTAGCAAAAAAATAAGGGACACCCACCATATCACCATAAGAGCAGCTAAGACCCAAGGTAAACGTAGATGAACCTGACAGGCATAGACAAACTGTTGGTGAGACAGGTAGAAAGGAGGACTGGATCTTCTACTAAAGATTAAGCAGAGTCGGGGGAAACTATGTTACCCGCCGCAACTGCTGAAAATTTCAGAGCTTCCAAGGACTTTAAGTAATGACGCTTAAATACTGTCGGCGATTTCCATCCAGTATATTTTTCAACTCATCGAAATTCATATGTTGGAAATAGTTAATTGAGTGGCTACTGCCCTGACATCATGTGCTTTTGGGAAAGAGTCAGGATTGGCTTGCTTAATAAAGTACAGGATCTGGCTGCCTGATGCCGTTTTAATTTAGATAAAGAGTTTACCACCTTTTTTCCTCTCTTAAAGAAGTAGGAACACCCGATAGAGGGTAATCGAGGAGGTCCTGGACAGAAAGGCTCGTAAGGTCCGAGTTACCTGGGTCAAATGAGTAATAGATTCTTGTTCGAAGGGGTGGGTAACAACCTTCCATTGGTTCCGCCCACCATCATCAAAGGATCTTCATTCTTTGCTATAAAACTACGTTCCGGAGAAAGTAGCACTTCCCCTGTGGGGAGAAATTGAATATGATCCGGATCTCTGGATAATGCCGACAGTTCTGAAATTCTAGCTCCTGAGGCCAAGCTTAATAAAAATAGAGTTTTTCTTAAGAGCATTATAGAAATGAACATATGTCATTATCAGTTTCTGAAGCCAGCTTTAGAACATCATTTAAGAACCATGATACTGACGTAGGCCTTACAGAAGGTTCTAAAGTCTAGCACAAGCCTTGGGAATAGACGAGAAGTAGGAGTCTGTCAAGTCTATGTTGAAACCAAATTGAAAAATCTTTTTCAAGGCTGACTTGTTTGTCGTAATGGTGCTAGCTGCTAAGCCTTTTTCAAATAAAGATCTGAAAAAGGATATAGCTGAATTGGTTGTCATGATTCTAATATCTGATTCTCTCAGGAAGGTTGCTAACTTTTTGACAGCCGCGTCATACTGTCTCAAAGTTGATCCCTTTTATCAGATTCCAAGAAGAGAATATTTTGAGGGTCAATATTCGCATCTCTTTTCGCTGCAAACTTCATGAAATCCATAAAGTTAGGGTTTTGAGAATTCCTGAGGAAGCGAACACAGTCTTCGTTTGCACTGACTGGGAGAGCCTGGGACTGGGAATTCGAAGAGGACGAAGACCCAGTTTCCAGAATTAGAGGGTACCAATTGCTCTTCGGCCAGTCTGGGGCTACTAGAGCCACTTGACACCCTTGAATGTCCTGATTTGTTCAGTACCTTCATGAGAAGATTCACTGAGGTGAAGACATAAATCTTCTCCCAGTTTGTTCCAGTCTAGGGCCAGGGCGTCCGTGGCATAGGCCAGAGGGTCCAGGTTTGGGGGGCCACATAACATGGGAGTTTTTGTGGTTCGCTTGGGATGCGAAGAGATCCACTTGTAGGCCTGGAACTCTCTGAAGAATCCATTGGAACGAACTGCTGTCCAGTGACCATTCCGACTCTAGAGGGTACTGATCGGGATAGAGCATCTGCTTATGACGTTTCTCACTCCAGCTATATGGGTGGAGGAGAGGTGCCAACTGAACTTGTCCGCCAGGGAGGGAAGATGGCTACCATGACATGATTTAGATGACGTGCTTTGGAGCCTCCCCTGTTTTATACAATGGACTACCACTGCGCTGTCTAAGACTAGCTTTATGTGGGAGTACTTCGGCGGACGTAACCTTTTTAGAGTCAAGAACACTGCCATTGCTTCCAGTACGTTTATGTGGAACTGACGGAACTGAGGTGACCAAGTTCCCTGAACTTTCTTGAACTGAGAATATCCTCCCCAACCGCTTAACGAAGCGTCTGTGTGGAGGTGGTAATCCCCGGAGGAGGAAACTGAAGGGGCACTGATATCGATAAGTTCTTGACTTTTGCCCACGGGCGTAGTCGATTCCGTAGAATCTGAGGGACTGAGGATAATTTGTCCCTGGACCTGGACATTTGCTCGTGAGCGCCAGATTCTGGTTAGGTCTTTCAGTTTGGCTTTCATCAAGATGTTTGTCACTGATGCAAACTGGAGTGAACCCAGGATCCTTTCCTGGGTTCTTCTTGACGCAAGTTTGTGACTCAGAAATTGCTTTACTGACTTCGCTATTTCTTTCCTCTTGGCTGATGGAATCGACAGAGTATGGGAGGATAGATTCCATTGAATGCCCAGCCATTGAAAGTTTGACTCTGGAGTGAGTCTTGACTTGGTCCTGTTTATCTTGAAGCCTAGATATTCCAGGAACTGAATCACTTTCAGTGTTGCTTTGTGGCATTCCTCGACTGTTGGAGCCCAGATTAACCAATCGTCGATATACGCTACTACCATAAACCCCTTGCGAGTCTTAGTTGTTGAACTACCACTTCCGCCAACTTCGTGAACACCCGTGGGTGCTACGTTGAGCCCGAAAGGAACTACCTTGAAGGAGAATGCCTGATCCCCTATCTTGAAGCCCAGATACGGACGGAAGTGCCTTGCAATAGGGATATGATAGTAAGCGTCTGTAAGATCGATAGAGGTGGTGACGGCCCCACGGGAAGTAAGGTCCGTACCTGCGAGATCGTGAGCATCTTGAACTTGTCGCAGCGAATGGCTAAGTTTAAAGCGGGACAAGTCTAAGATTACCCTTCTTTTTTGTGAGCCTTTCTTTGGAACGCTGAACAAGCGCCCTTGAAACTTTAACCTGTTGACTCTCGCTATAGCTCCTTTCTGAAGGAGGTCCTCCGCATACTCCGTCAATTCTTTGGATGGAAGTTGCGGAAAGGTCTGGATGGGGGCGGGTTCGCTACCCAACTCCAACCCAGGCCTTTTGACACAATGCTTTGCGCCCACTTGCTGAAATTCCATCGGTGGCGGAAGTGAAACAGCCTCCCTCCTACCTGAAAGTCCTCATTGGTGTTGGTAGCCTCCGCGCCTCCCCTGAAATGCTTTCCCTCTATTAAAGGACCCTCCCGATCCTCTCTGGACGAAAGGATCGCTTTACCTCTGCCTCCCTTACCCGAGCGGTCTACTTCTGGGAAGCCTGGCCCTCGAAGACTTGATTGAAGGCTGGGGAGAGAGCGTAAGAGGTGGAGGGTTGAGGCTTGGGTGGGGGGAAATGACATAGATAGGCTGCGATTGAGCCTTGGGAGGTAGAAGGTTGGGCTGCTTGCACCAACGGGACAGCTGGACCGGCTGGGTAAAGTGTGGCTGTTTCTTTTTTGTTGGTAAGGCTGGAAACGTCTGGGTTTCTTCTGAGCCTTACCTCTGACCACTTGATCTTGGCGTCTCTTGGCCGTAAGACCCCAACGATCTTTAAGGCTTTGGTTAAGCCTTGTAGCCTCTGCCTGGACCTCCTTCACCATCGCATCTGGGAAGAGGTCTGCTCCCCAGATGTTTTCGATGCAAGCCAACTTATTCGGTTCATGCCGAATCGTTGCTTCTTGGAGGACATGTTTCCTACAGTTTGTTCTAGCCGTGGCGAACTCGAACATATCAGACTGCAACGTTTTGAGTCAGTGACTTGGTGATCAGCTTAAAAAGTGGCTCAGAACCATAGGAAATGGTAGCCACCTCGGTCATGGCCATGGTATTGATAGACCTGGCCAAACCTAGACTTGGCATCAAATTCTGCCTGAATGAGGCTATCTGGAAGTCTAGGCAGCTTCTCACCAAACTGCTCCATAGCACAGTCTGGTTTGAGTTTGCCCGCAGAAAAAGTGTTGGGCAGATCTTCCCCACAACTCACCGGCTGAGGGAAGTAAAGGAGACGTAGGGTCCGCTTCTTTCAGCTGAGGCAACGAATCCCCCTTCTGGGCTGCTGGAATGGTAACCGTAGCAATCTTTGTCAAGAAAGGGAGCAGGGTACTCTCTTCCATTGTAAAGATTGTGAAAAGGACTCTTAATGGCTGTATTTTCGTGTTCGAACAGTCCATGTCCTCTAAACACCTGAGCCATTCTCTTTGAGCCTGGTCTCGTGAATAGAGGACTGTCTCTTTCGGTACCTTATCGTCTCGAGTCATGGCAGAGGCGGTGAGCCTGGCGTAGCCGATGAACGGAGGCTGAAGGTCTTCCGGGTAGAACTCGAAGTCTTCAATCCTCCGAGTTCCACATTCCGGGATAGAAATAAGCCCGTCCTGGAAGGGGGCGTAATGACGCTACTCTCCAAGGATTGTTCATACTGAACGGAGGTAGAGAGTTCATACGGAGGCAATTGCGCTCCCCCTGTGCTGAAGGGTGGGGGAGAAGCTAGCGGAGCTTGCTCAGTCCGGCGATAATGTTGTCCTGGGAGCTGATCCTATCAGACAACCGGGAGAACATCTGTTCCATACTGGTTTTTTAGAGACCCCACCATCGATCGCCCATTGTTGCAACAGGCCAGCGTTGGGATCCAAAGCCGGAGCTGCTGCGGAGGTGGACGGGTGGCTCTGAACCGGAACCAAAGGTAGTGGAAACGGTTGAACTCCGCTGGAGTGTGTGATCTCTCCCTGAGGAGGATCTACTCCTAGAGGATTTGGAGCCGGACCCGGAAGCTTTAGACCTCTCTGCTCCGGGGTTTTTAGCCGGAGACTTACGAGATGATGATGACGCCGACGCCGTCTTTTTAGACGACGACGACGTCTTAGTCAAGGTTTTTACTGCTTGTCCTTGACCTTAGGTCTAACGGAAGCATCAGGAGAAGTATAAAGTTCTGTACCTGTAAAGCCTTGGAGGATGGAGAGTTTGCGGGGTAGGGGTAAGATCCAGTGGCACCCCAAGGGCATCCCTTGGGCGTCCAACGTACTCACCTCGACCAACAGGTCGTCTACACCTCCATGGGTTCAATATTAAGATCTAATGTTCGCGACTTCCGAGGAGATGTGGCCTGGCCTGGATCCGTCAACGAGGCGCGAGCTGTTGTTGAATGAACGCAATAGTCGGGGCCGCCTCTGCTGGGTCGACGTAGCCCGTTGACTTGCCTCCGGGGGGGGAAGATCAGACCGCCAACCTCTTCTCGAGAATGTATTGGCATACCCTTGGCGGCGTTCTTCCCAAAACCGCCGACCCAGGCCCGCAGGGTTGCCAGTGCGGTGTCCTTCACAGCCGGAGCCTGGAGAGAGGGTATTTATTAGTTTTTAAGATTAAACTTAAAACTAAAACTAATTAAAAGCTTAACTTAAAATTATAGGGGATGCGAAATCCCTGTATTTTTATCTTAAGTTTAAGAAAGATTAGAAATTTTTTAAACTTAAGAACTATAACGAAGTAGGGACTGGCTAACGGAGTTGGAAATACTTACCCCGTCTAAGAGCTGGCTCACCAGATCATAAACAGATGGTGCATGTCTCGTGATACCAGACTTGGAGGTCCCCGTGCGGAGTCGCGCATGGAGCATGGGACCGGCAAACTTCATGTCCACAGGGGTCTTGAAGCGTGGCGGCGCATCCCGGATGCTCACAGTTGTGGTCTGTAAGTGAAAAGACACATGAGCATCTTAAAGGCTATCACCTTACAGGCTAAAGGACAGAAGAACTCCGCTGCATGCCGGAGCTCGGAAAAAATTTGGGCATAACCCCTCCCTTACCGCCTGAATAGGCTATAACCCCGGAGAGATCCGTGAGGCAGACAAGGGAGGGGGGGATGGTTTAAAGGTAGCTTAATAAGATAAAACTTACTTAGTTTAACATAACTAATTCTTAAACCTATAAAAATCGAACGTACCGGACTAAGTCCAGTGCGTGGCGGAGCGTGTCGCGACTTCAGCGCGACGGAGGGGTTAGTAGAGACCAACTGTATGCCTCAGTCCACCTGCGGGGTGAACTAGCACCTTTCCACTTGGATGCCGGAGCTCCGGTAGAAAAGGAGCCCCAAGTAAGGTGGGAAAGGGCGAGAGGGCACACAGACTCGCGCTAGCAACGGAGCGACGGAGAAGCGACGGAGGGGGGAAAGGCCAGTCCCCCCCCTTAGCCATCCGCCGGACCGAGAAGCTGGAGAGGTCGAGTCCAGTCTGGGTCTGTCCCGTCCCTCTACTCCCTCCGCCTGGGGGGAGAGGGAGGCAAGGCATCGGTATTGCGGAGCGAGCGTGGGCAGACCAACCCTCCCCCCGGCCCTATGGAAGAGCGGGAGGAGGGAAGATGACTGGACAGGCGTCTGGCTGCTCCGTGATCACGTAGTGACCACGGGGCGGTAACAACAAAAACAATGAAACGATAAGGCCTAGAATACACAACCGTTTGGCTGATCAGAGAGAAGCTATAAGGAAGCAACCGAACTGAAGAGCGGTAGCGCATTGGGCCCTATGGGCCATAACCTAGGCTAGATGAAGCCAGACGCCTACACTAACAAAAACATAATAAATAAAATTGAAAGAATATGAAAAGAAAGAAAACAAAAATAGTAGGAGAAAAAATCCAGGAGTGTACGACTAACCCGAAAGAAAGTCTACCACTCAAAGCTAGCCGGGGCCGATACTAAGAGCCGTGGCTAGGGTCTGGATAGAAGAAGCCTACGTAAGGTAAAAAGACATGCATGCATGACATAAACCGCGTAGACTGTACCCTAAAACAAATATGACTAAAAATAGAGTGTACTAAAGTAAGGGAAGTTCTGGGTATGGAGACCAAGAACGAACCCGCCACGAGGCAGAACCATGCTGCCATGCTTCCGACCTAGAGGTTCGTATTTATACCTAAAAAACGCAAATACTGACTCAAGGACGGAAAAAACCAAATAGCAATAAACATTGAGTACTTAACTTAGCTGCTGCGATGGCTGCACGCTCCATGATGAGTAAATCCAAAAATAAGGGCACAAAAACACAGAGCAAAAAAGGGCACGTGTATACAGTGTGCGCTAACTGAAAGGATGTCCACCAGAGGCCGCAGCAGTCGGCAGCAGCATGGGATGGAGTAGTAGTAGTTGCTGCCCACTCTGTGGGTCGGTCCCTCTTGTTTGGGGATTTTGTAGTGGGAGATTTCTATTGGCAAGCGGCTCGTGGTAGTGGTCTCACTCGCCATAGTGTTCATACCGACACCCTCTTGGAGGGTGAGCGAGTCAGTTGTACTGACCTTTTTCTTTATTTATTTATTCTCTGGTATGTGTTAGTACATTTACCCTAGAAATAATAGATTAAAGGATATTTCGCGCAGCGACACGAGCTGAGCCCAGAAAAACACTTTCTGGGCTCAGCTCGTGTCGGCCTATGAAAGTATCCTTAATATCATTCTTTCTAGGTAAAATTAGCCTAAAATTACCAGAGAAAAACAAAATTAAGAAATGTCAGTAAAACTGACTCGCTCACTCTTAAAAAGAAGTGTCGGTATGATAAAGGGGCGAGTGTGGAACACTACCACGAGCCAAACACCAATTAGAACTTCCCTATCAGAATCCCCCAAGAGAGGCTGATACCACGTGCGATGCAGCCTCTACTACTACTACTAGAGGACGCCACGGACAGCAGCGCCCCTAGCGGACATCCTTAATTTTTAGCACTTGCGACAAGTCGCCATTTTCTTGTGCTCTTACTTTTTTTGGATTTTGTTTATCCGTTACTTTTTCTGCAATGGAACGCTCTTGCAATTGCCACGGCTAAGTTAAGTAAAACCTCATAAGTACATTTTACCTTAGTTTTATCTTCCGGGTACCAGTAATTTCCTCTTAATAGGTCATATACGGTTCCCCGGTTGTCTCGTGGCGGCCATGCCGCCTCGTAAGAATTCCCGGTCCTCCATACTGGGACTTCTTATACTTATGGGCTTACTTTATCACATTCATTGTTTTACATCGAGTTTTAGCTAGTTCAGCCTCCTACCATTCTCTTAGCTTGGTATTTAGGGCTATTATTATTTTCCGGCCCAGCATCCCGGCTCTTGCTCTACATCGGCTATCGCTGGCTCCGATAGGCTCCTGTTTCTTGGAACAGTCTGCCTCCTCCTGGGCTTCTTTCTCTTTTACTAAAAGTGGTCTCTTCCACCTTTCGATGTATATTTATTTATTTATTTAGGGTGTTAGGCTAGCCTAGGTGCTTGTTCCATGTATTGGTACAGCTTGGTTCACGTGGCCCTTCCACGGTTGTGTTGCTCGCGGCCTAGGCCACTTGCGGTCACGTGTTCCATAGCACCTTACCCTGCCCCTTCCCTCCCTCTCTGATATAGGGTAGGAGCTGGGGGACCCCTTGGTTGTTATGACAACCTCATCGCCTTCTCTCACACTTTCGGAGGTGACCAGGGGTCCTCCCAGCGGGGGGTATAGGGCGACCACTATGAGGTACCAGGGTCTCCATGCGGGTAGTTGGTGAGGCGGGGAGGAGTAGGCCATCCCTCCCCCCTCTCGCGCTCCCGCCGTGTTTCGCCGAGACCTTCCTCCCCCCTCCCCAGTTGCTCAGCCACCCTCCCTTACGATCGAAAGGAGCCTTCCGTCGCAGCCGGGGCACCTTTGGTTATAGGTTACTGGCTCCGCTAGCGGGCAGGGTGGGTACTACGAGTGGTCGGTTGCTTGCCTACTATATCCTTATATATCTCTCCCCCGCTACCGGAAGGGAGCTTACTCCTTACCTACGCACTCTTCTAGTAGACGGGCGGAGAGAAGTTGTTTTATTTTCGTTTTTTTAAGGATATATACCCTAATTATACAATATTTTACAATGATTTGTGTTATTATTATTATTATTTTATCAACCATCCCCGCCATTTTCTGTCGTGGTTTCCATTACCACCACTCCTAGTTGGTTGATTCTTGTTTGCTTCCGCATCGGCGAGCCATAGCCTATATACCAACCTAGTTACCATAACGTATTTTTGGCGGGGCTCTGGTTTTATCTAACTTTATCGCTCCGGCACCAGCGGAGCATATGTTAGGCTGTAAGTGTTTACTTGGTACTCATGTACTTTTTCACTTACAGGCTACCAACTGCCAGGTCCCAGCCTGTAATGCGACGCTTTACGACCCCTGTGGACATGATGAGTGCAGGTCTCACGCCCCTTGTGCCACGTCGTTCAACGAGACGATTGTCTGGCACCCTGAAGCCTGCGCCATATGCTACGACCTGATCGGTCAGCTGGGAGATGGGTAAGTCCAATCCCTATAGGCTTACTTATGGTTTTTACTAACAACTTCTAGTCGTAAGTTTGTTAACCCCGTTCCACAATTGGCAGCTAATCTCACCTTTCTTTCAGGCTAGCGGTGTGAGGGAAGTCGCCCTCGCCACCCTGAAAGCGTGGGTGGGCGGCTTTGGGAAGAACGCCGCCAAGGGCCAGCCCTACATTTTGGACAAAAAGCTGGCCGTCCAGATCTTCCCCGCGGGCAAGTCGACGGGTTACGTCGACCCCTTGTCCGCTGCCCCACTGATAGCCTCCATCAGCAAGAACTCCAGCAATCGTTTGGGTCGTAGCCTCCCAGGAGTCGGTACGGACGTCGCTGCCCTGGACCTTAACCTTGAGCCCATGGCGGTAGGTGGGGAGGATTTGTTGGTTGAGGTAGGTAGTCGGCGCCCAAGGTCTTTCCTTGGGCGCTCCTGGATCTTCTCCTGTCCCCTCTTCTTCCGCTTCTTTCCAAGGCTTTGTGGGATCCGAGATCCCTATTCGCCCTCCCGCTCTCTCTGTACCTCCTAAGGAGAAGGGAAAGAGAGAACCGAAGACCTTATCTAAGTCGACTTCTAGGAAGTCGTACTTCGTCTTCTCGGCTAGGAGTCGTCGACTTCCTATGCCCGATGCGGTGAAGGCAAAGCCGGGCTCTTCCCATCGAAGAGCTCCAGAAGCAAGGCTTCGAAGGAGAAGGCTCGCGCTCCCACCGAGTCACTGCCTTCTCCCGCCGTCCTCTGCTTCCACTCCGGCTATGCCGGCAGGTGGGGTAGCAAGCACCAGCACCTTCGATCCCTCTACTTTCTCAGCAGGGGTGATGAACAGGTGGGGCGTGCTAGTAGGCTCCCAGATCTCCGCACTGGGAACGCGGTTCGAGCAGATGTTTGCGCAATTATCAAACAGTCTGTCTCAATCTGGACAGTCAATCCAGGATCTCTCTAATAGAATGAGAGAGAATGAGGACCGAGTAGCTGGGCTAGCTCAGGCTCCTCCCCCAGTCTCCCCAGCATCTAGCACGGGGATTCTTCAACTTCCACCTTACATGACTCCTTGCCAGCTCTTTCCATCTATGGAGAACAACCCATGGAGAGTAGCTGGGCTACGCTCCATTCAAGGACGGAATGATTTCTATCTCGGAGTGTGGAACTCGAAGGATTGAGGACTTCGAGTTCTACCCTCCGGGTCTGACGCAGCCTTTCATCGTTATGCTAGGCTGACGCCAACGGCTCTGACGAGAGAAGACAAAATCTCTAAGGAGTCAGGTTCCTTTATAGTAGAGATCACAAGCCCAGCGGGAATGGTTCACTGCCTTGAGGACTGGGAGTGTACTAACACTAAACTCCAGGCCTACAAGAGTCCCTTCACTATTTTTCGCGACGGAAGAGGAGGTTTCTCTTCCGTTCGCCACGAAATTAGTGGAGAAGTCCCTTCAGGCAGTCCTCAAGGATGAGCCCATTCCACAGTTGAGGGAGGCGGAGTCTACTTCTCCGCCGCTCTTCCCCGCCTTCGGAGAATTGTGGGAAAACTTGCCAGCTACATTCACGCTGGGTAAACTCAAGCCGGACTGCGCCATGGACCAGTTCGGTGAGAAATTACCTAGGCTGCCGGATTCCCTAATCCAGGCAGAGTTCGATGCGCGAACTAGGTTTGCCAGGTCCCTCAATTCCCTCATCATCACAGAAATGGCTGCCCTTTCCTACGCTACAGAACCGCTGTTCAAGATTCTGGCGAAATCTCAGTTTCAGACGGTTCTAACGGACGCTTTTGACTTCTTCCAGGCTAGGAGGAACTGCCGGAAGCATGTCCTACAAGAGTGCACAATCAGGCATGAGCCTAATAGACTCTTGGCTGCAAGCATGTGGGGAGCGGATCTCTTCCAGAATCCGCAGTGAACGAGGTCCACCACGAAGCTGCTAGACTCAACCAGAGCCTTAGAGCTAGGTGGGTATTTCCTCAAAGAGGAAACAGGAATCCGTTCCCACTGCTGGCAAGAAACCAAAGAAGGCTGGTAAGAGGTTCCAGCCATATAAAAAAACTCCCAGCAACAGCAGCAATTTGTGCAGGCAGTCCCATTACCCAACAGGGACAACCTTCCACCTCTAAGCAGAACCAACCTTTTCCTCCTGGTGCCCCAGCAATCTCACCATCCACTTCCTACGCTATCTCGCCGGCCTTCAACCCTGCTTATGAGGCTCAAGGCTTACTCTCAACCGAGAGGTAGGGCGAGAGGGTTACTTTCGTCAGCGTGGCGCAGGAAGGGGCACGAGGAGTAGACAGTTCAGAGGAGGGCGTGGTGGCCAACCCGCCCATCAGCAATGAGGCTCCCCAGTAGGAGGGAGGCTGTTTCCTCTTCCGCCACAGGTGGGGGTTCAGCAATTGGGCACAGAGCATAGTGTCCAAAGGATTAGGCTGGAGTTGGATCAAAGATCCTCCTCCAATCAAATCATTTCATCATAGGTACCGTCAAAGGAATTGATAGATTACGCGGAAGAACTCCTTCAGAAAGGAGCTATTGCAGAGTCAAACATCTAAAATTTCAAGGGCGCTTATTCAGCGTGCCAAAGAAAGGCTCAACAAAAAGAAGGGTAATCTTAGACTTGTCAAAAAAGCTAAAACTCTTTCATTCGCTGCGACAAGTTCAAGATGCTTACCCTCTCGCAAGTAAGGACCTTACTTCCGCGTGGAGCCGTCACATGCTCCATCGATCTTACAGACGCATACTATCATATCCCTATAGCCAGCACTTCCGCCCATTCCTAGGATTCAGGCTAGGAAATCAGACATTCTCATTCAAAGTGATGCCCTTCGGTCTGAATGTAGCCCCCAGGGTATTCACAAAGATAGCAGAAGTGTGGTTGTACAACAATTGAGAGCTCAGGGAATCCATGGTAGCGGCATACCCTCGACGATTGGTTGATCTGGGCACCAACAGTCGAGGAATGTCTCGAAGCTACCAAAAAGGTAGTTCACTTTCTGGAACATCTGGGGTTCCAGATAAACAAAACGAAATCCAGACTTACTCCGGAATCTCGTTTTCAGTGGCTAGGAATCCAATGGGATTTGTCTTCCCACAATCTATCAATTCCAGTGGCCAAACGGAAGGAAATAGCAAAATCTGTCAGGCAATTCCTCAAATGCAAACAAACGTCAAGAAGAAACCAGGAGAGAATCCTAGGGTCTCTTCAGTTTGTTCGGTAACAGATATCCTTCTGAAAGCAAGGCTGAAAGATATAAATCGAATTTGGCGGTCAAAAGCAAACTCCAAATATCGAGACAAGTTGTCAGTAATTCCACAGATCCTTCGCAACCAACTACGGCCTTGGTCAAAAGTAAAGAAACTTAGCCAAGAAAGTACCCCTTCAATATCCCCTCCCAGTGCTAACCCATTCACACGGATGCATCCCTGTCCGGGTGGGGCGGGGGGTAGGGGACTCTCAGTTCAAACAGGTTCAGGGGACTTGGTCAGTTCAATTTCGCCAGCTCCACATAAACGTGTTGGAAGCAATGGCAGTATTTCTTACTCTGAAGAGACTGCTTCCCCCGAAGAAGTCTCATCTAAGGCTAGTTTTGGACAGTGCAGTGGTAGTTCATTGCATCAACAGAGGAGGGTCCAAATCCAAACATGTGAACCATGTCATGATAGCCATCTTTGCTTAGCAAACAAACACAAATGGCATCTGTCTGCCACTCACCTGGCAGGAGTAAGAAATGTGTAGCAGACGCTCTGTCCCGGTCAGTTTCCTCTGGATCAGAGTGGTCTCTGGACGTCGGGTCATTCCAGTGGGTAAGCCGGAGAGTCCCAGGTCTCCAAGTGGATCTCTTCGCCTCACAAGCGAACCACAAGCTCCCTTGCTATGTGGCCCCCAACCTGGACCCTCTGGCTTATGTCCACGGACGCCCTGTCGTTAGATTGGAATCAGTGGAGGAGAATTTATGTTTTTCCTCCAGTGAATCTTCTCTTGAAAGTCCTAGACAAAACTAAGGTCTTTCAAAGGGATAGTAGCTCTGATTGCACCGGACTGGCCAAGAGCAACTGGTATCCTCTTCTCTTGGAATTGGGTCTCCGACCTCAACGGATCCCCAATCCCAAACATCACAAAAATCAGTACAAATGAGGACTGTGTTCGCTTCCTCAGGAACTCTCCAGACCCTAACTTTATGGACTTCATGAAGTTTGCGGCTAATAAAGATGCTGACATTGATCCACAGAATATTCTCTTCCTAGAATCAGATAAGAGAGAGTCAACCCATTAGACAATATGACTCAGCGGTTATGTTAAAAATTAGCGATCTTTCTTGAGAGAATCGAACACTACAACCATGACAGTTAATTTGGCTATATCCTTTTTCAGATCCTTATTTGAAAAAGGTTTAGCAGCTAGCACGATTACCACTCATAAATCGGCTTTGAAGAAAATCTTTCAAGTAGGTTTTCAGATAGATTTTGACTGAATCTTATTTCACATCTATCCCTAAAGCCTGTGCTAGACTTAGACCTTCCCAGAGGCCTACTACAGTTCTATGGTTCTTAAATGACGTCCTCAAACTAGCTTCAGATACTAGGACAACGGCATCTTGTACATTCCATAGTGCTCCTGAGGAAGACATTATTCTTATTAAGCCTAGCCTCAGGAGCTAGCAATTTCAGAACTGTCGGCTCTATCCAGGATGCGGGTCATGTGGAATTCCTCCATCAGGAGAAGTTAATACTTGCTCCGGATCGTAGCTTTTTAGCCAAAAATGAAGATCCTCTTGCAAGGTGGGCCCCTTGGAAGGTTATCCCACTTCCACAGGATCCTTCTCTCTGCCCAGTATCAACTCTTAGAGCCTTTCTATCTCGTACTTCTTCTAGATCCTCAGGTGCTCTCTTCATGAGAGAAAAAGGTGGTACTTTATCAGTTAAAGGCATTAGACAGCAAATCCTTTACTTCATTAAACAAGCCAACCCTGAGTCATTCCCAAAAGCACATGATATCAGGGGAGTAGCCACCTCAATTAATTATTTCCAACATATGAACTTTGAGGATCTTAGAAAGTACTGATGGAAATCCCCGACAGTCTTTAAACGGCATTATTTAAAGTCCTTGGAATCTTTAAAGTTTTCAGCAGTAGCAGCGGGAAACATAGTTTCCCCTGATACTGTTTAGTAGTTGTAGTATAGTCCAGGTCTCCTTTCTACCTACATCAACCAACATGCCTCACCCTATCGTCAGGCTACTCAAACATCATAGCCTTAGCCGTTGTATCATATAGTGGATTGTCCCCTTATTTTTTTGCTAGGGACATCCACATTTGTACTGATAATGTACTTCAGTGTACCTACCCTTATTTTTATGCTAGGGTAGGACACAATATGTTTGTATATATTCACCATTTTATGTTAATGATGAACTCCAGTCACAAGTGTGTTTGTATATTTTGATATTTGTATTGATGATGGATTTCAGTGTACCTACCCTTATTTTTATGCTAGGGTAGGACACATGGGTGTATATATTTTATAATTTTGTATTTTTGTTAAGTAAATCCCAATTTTTTCCTTATTTTACATGCATCTTTTGTAATTTACTTTAATTACCATTTAAGTACTTTTAAGATTACTAACATTTTATTATTTTATTGTTAAAATAAGTTAGTTTAAGTGCTTAATTTGTATGCTGTAATTGATTTACTTATATTATATCCATCATTTTAAATTGTTTTTCATTGTTCCCTTTTCCATCTTGTCTGTTTCTCTGGTACTCTTTCATAGGCCGACACGAGCTGAGCCCAGAAAAGGGATTTTGACGAAGGAAAAATCTATTTCTGGGTGATTGGCTCGTGTCGCCCTATGAACCCCCCCTTTTTATAGTTTGTTTTCCCCCCCTTGCAGGACAAGATGTATTTAACTGTTTTTATTTAAGGATGTCCGCTAGGGGCGCTGCTGTCCGTGGCGTCTACTAGTATAGTAGTAGAGGCTGCATCGCCCGTTGGTATCAGCTCTCTCTTGGGGGGAATTCTGATAGAAGTTTCTAATTGGTGTTTGGCTCGTGGTAGTGTTCCACACCTCGCCCCTTTATCATACCGACACACTTCTTTTTAAGAGAGCGCAGTCAGTTTGTTTTACTGACATTTTCTTAATTTTGTTTTTCTCTGGTAATTTTAGGCTAATTTTACCTAGAAAAGAATGATATTAAGGATACTTTCATAGGGCGACACGAGCCAATCACCCAGAAATAGATTTTTCCTTCGTCAAAATCCCTTTTTGCAGTGCTTCTGTAGGATTCACAAAAGTTTGTACTACTATTGTGAAGAACTGGCGTATGGTAAATTAGTTAGGTTCTAATGGAAAGTCTGCGCTATCGTGAATTCGCGCAACTCAAATCGTGCAAGTTCAGGGTATTACTGTAAAGACATACTTATATGATGTTGGATTGAAAATGTTTGAGTCATAATGGGAATTCTGTGGATTTATTTACAGAAAATGTAAAGATATAACATGGTAAATATTGTTGAAACTGTAACCTCTTATGTCGCTAATTGGCAACTCAAATCTCTTGGTGAGACGACAAACACAACGATGTTTTGCAGATTACATTCCCTCAGCAATACCGTCAAATTTGAGTCATTTATGGATGCAACATGTTAAGACATATTCTTCATTTTCTTTTCACATATTACACGCATCAAAAATCTGAAAGCACCAGCGTATTCAGGGTGAATTTGTTGTATGAAAACACAAGTTTTATTTTATCTTGATAACATTGATGATGCAAAGTCCAATGATAAGTAAAAACAGGTATAAAGAATTAAATGCTTCTCTCTTCACTTTTACTTGTTGTAATTCCTTTGTGCTTTATCTTACTGATTTCAGGAAAAGATGACTTAGTTGTACAATTAATACCGAATCCTATGGTATGACCAAAACTTTCCTATCTTGAGCAAAGCGTAAGATGATTGAAGAATTATAAACATTTTGCTTGTTTTCTAAGACACAGACAAAAATAATGAGACACTGAGCAACCGTCTGGTAGGCACAAGAATCTACTTTAAGTGAATCGAATATAGTGTGCATATTCCATAAAAAATTATGGCAATATAAGAGTGAGTCAGGATGATAATGTGCAGGTAGTAAATCTCATGTTGAAACTTGTTTAACCAAGTTGTCTACATTGTGCATGTTAAATATCAGGCTAAGGGTAAGACAGGCTGACCCAGAGAACACAACACATTACCCCAAAGTTTAACCAAGAATATTTGTTCTGGGTACTTATTGGCCAGATAAGAATATCAGTCAACTACAGTTGTGAACTTAGGGTGCTTATGGTGATTTAGAATTGAGCTCATTGTTTAAAGATGCTATTTAGAATATTAATCATAATCATTTCTTATTCCATTTACAGGTTCTCAGTGGTTTAGCCGTAATACTAGCAATCTGCAATGAAGTGTGGTGGTGGGCAGGTATGGTTATGGTTTGTGGGAATGTAGCCATCCTTAATCGACTATTACCAGCATTGATTGTAGAGACTATGTTTCAGAAAGGGGAAAATACACCTATTCTAAAGGTAAGAGGTACTTGAAACTCAAGGCACAATATTAGTCATTAGGCTATATGATTTACTGCATTTGAAAAAATATGAGCATTAGCTTAATAATAGGGCTGTATTAATTGTTAAAATGTAAATGATAGTACTGTGAAGTGCAAATTTTGCCATACCTTATCTAGCAAAACTTATTTACATCTGTTATTCTGGAGTTAGAAAGTAGTGTAAAACTTGCCAAGCAGTTACAGCTTAGCTAGTGTCAAAACTCACGTGGCAGCATAACTTCAAATTTCTATATAGTGCTTCTGATGTTCAGGGCAGGTGACCTAGTCCTGCCCACTAACACGAGATCAGGAATAATTTAGCAGACAATCTCATTCTGTTTCTGCCGTGTCCAGTGTTTTGCATCAGTTATTTGCAACAGCTTTGTTTTTTTTATTTTTTTTTGCCAGTTATTTGACCAGATTATGGTGAAATACTATGCTTATTCAAGCCAAAAGTCAAGTAGCCTTCAAGCTGCAAGCTTTCAGGATGGATTTTTTTCTTAAGTTGATTCAAGTTCATAAATTTTTTGCAACTACAATGAATTTGCAGTCAAATTTAAACACTTCTTATCACACTTTCCTTTCCAGAATTTTTGAAGTGTTAGGGTAGGAATGTAACAGGAGAGAGATGTTTTAGTTGTGATGGGCTTTAACAAGAGAAGACATTCTCGATCATGCACCAGTAGTACTTGCTTTGGCAATACATATGCTGAAATTGTAACAATACAGAGAAGATTAGCATAACCCCTACACAATGATGATACGCAATTGTGAAACGTTCCACAATTTTTAGTGCCAGGTTGACTTGCAGCTAACACCTGGCACACTCATGTTCTGAGCGCCCAGCAGCGTCCGCTAACTCTCAATCAACTAAACTCGCTGGCACCAGCTCATACTCCGTGAGCCTAGAGCAACCTACCAGCCTCCCGAGCTTCTAGTTTGCCTGGCGCCATCTACAGCATGGCACCCAGCTCCCTCATGCAATTTATCTCCCCTGCTACTAGGCTGTCAATTTGTTTTATCCTTTTGCTCCTGCACCTGGCTCCCTTGCTTCTTCCACCATTCCTTTGCCAGTCTTGTATCTGGGTTAAAGAAGTTAACCTTGTAATAGTGACCTTGTAATTGTGAAGTCTTGTGCAGTGGAGGAAGTGACTACTTGTCCCCCAATGCTCTGTGACAAAAGTTTCCTCTGTCAGACTCCCCTAAAGGCCTGTCCACACGATCAGGCCTGATCGGCGGACCTCCCCTCTAATGGGCACACTTGACGGGTAAAGCGTCCAATTGCCCGATGGGTTCTTGTAGCAAAATCACCATGGTGGTGCCCGATGGCTTGAGCTTCGACCCTGGCAGACGTATGTTAACCGTATACATTTCTTTTACTGAGCCATTCTTTGTGCCATATGCTCTTCTTTTTCTTATTTTTCATCACACACAAAGCAGTTAATCATACTACGACCAATATCTTTTTTGTTTCTTTGCGGTAGGCACCTTGTTTATCGTACCGCACTGAAAAAACAACACTACTGGCATCATCGGGCACGTCCCCCCACCTCTCCATCCCTCACCCGTGGTGGACAACATTCACAAAGGTATAAGCCCGCCAGAAATTTGCCCGTCAACCCCAGAGCACGCCGATCAGGCCCGATCGTGTGGACAGGCCTTTAACCTGGAGGCATACTGTAGGTCCTAGAGGGTGGAGGGGGTTTACAAAGACGTAATCACCCCCCTCAGTCGAGCTTGTTTTCCAGTCCCAGGTATCAACAGACAAAACCCCTGGAAAGGTGTTGTATTGGATGTGTAGTGTGATTGTACTATATAGGTTTTTAAAGTTTAGTCATTATTATTTTATTTAATTTTTCTGCATTAGTGAAATTGTATGGGCGTTATTCATTTATGAAATGTATAAGAAGCACATTAATTTCATGAGATGTTTTTTATAACAAAACATTCTTTGTCTTAAAGTGAAACTGTGTGTGTGTCATAGGACGCAAGATGTGGTCATGGGAGTGTGAAAAGGTAAACAAGGAAGTTTGAACTAGCTATGCATTTGGGTGTGGATGGGTAGTGAGAGCTTTGTGTTAGGCTGTGGTTGTAAGTCAGTTAGTGTTTTTTTGAGAGTGTAACCGAGCTATAGGGAAAAAGCATGCTTGAAGGAGAAGCTAAGGGATTTCATGTATTAGAAGAAGCAAATCTTACAGAAAAAAAGCAAATGGTATTAGCAGTTTGTGGTCAAGGAAAGTTGGAATATAAAGTGTCACAGACATAATGAAAAGAAGATTGTAAAAGATAAATCTTACCTACTGTTAAATTTAGCTCTATCTCCTCGCCAATTAGGCGAGTCGGCATTCAAACAAAAAAAATTGAATGGCTGCCTGGATGACTTTCTAGTTAACCTGTTCTCCATCAGGTGTGTTTCAAATTTTTTAGCTCTTGTCAGAATTCTCCTTGCCGCCATTGTGGCTAGGCGATTGTTGGTATTCAATGAAGTTTGGCTGTTTTACACCTGTTACATTATTGTAATTTCATTTTCTTAGGATATTCTTCCACCTGAAGCAAAACCAATAACATCAGGCTATGTAGGAATTTTGTTTGGTGTAACCAGGATGTTGAAATTGGAAGCTGATCAACATTCCTTTGTACTTGCAAGGGTACAGAGTGTGATCTTGGAACTACTAGATTTGAAGAATGTAGGAAATTGTTCTGGGAAATTTATGCCTGAATATGTCAGTTATAGGAAAGACGGGAAACTAATAGATTGCGAAAGCAATTAGTTAGGTCAGGACTTAAACCTGTCAGGCTATCCCTACTCAGACTAGGCATTTTAGTAGGCTAGTATTGACTTCTTTTGTAGCTCCGCCTTCTGCTCCCCATTCATTCAGGAAAAAGCATAACGAGAAGTTAGAACATTAAACCTATTTTTAAGTCTAATACCAGTTGAACTGAGTTTGAGATGGGTGATTATATATTGTATAATGTTATTGGTATTTTATGCATTGTTGAAATATGGTGGGTGTCCTATATATGGCCAGCATTTGGTTGATTCTAGAAGGTGTCTGTTGATGTATTTAAGTTGTGTTGTGACGTCATAGACAAGATGGTGGCGGCGTCGGGGGGATGTAAACAATAACACGAGCAGTAGAAGGCACGTGCTGGTGGTGCGTGGTTGGTAGGGAGAGCTCTTTGTCTGGTAGGAGTTCTTGTTGTGCTGTTGTTTTAAGGTGATTTCTGAGTATACTGAAGTTGGGGAAAGCGTTCAGGTGGGTAGTTATTCATTTGTTTAAATAAAAGGGAATAGTCTAGGCTAAATTCAACTGGTAGCAGAGCTTGGTTGATCAAGATGCCTGAATCCGACAGTGAACAAAGGGAGACTACTAGATGGAGAAGGGAATGTCCTAGGTTTAGCGGGATACAAGAAGAATACAAAGAATGGAAAGGTCAAGCCGAAGATTGGCTATTGTTGTATGGAGAAGATACAAAATACCCGGCGATAGAAATGAGAATGAGCTTAAAAGGGAAAGACCGAGAGCTAGTGCAAGCATTAGATAGAGATAAACTTACTGGTACAGAGGGTCCAAAGTTAATCGTAGAGAAACTAGATAAGGCCTATCTAAAAGATTCGGTAATGGAGAATTACGGCAGAATAAAAAAGATACCTTCTAATAACAAGAAGAAGAATCTAGTGAAAGTATGGTGGACTATTTAAATAGATATGAGAAGGCAGCATCTGAGTGTGAAAGAGCAATGGGGAAAGGCGTGCTTGAAGGGGAAGTCAAGGGATATCATGTAATAGAGCAAGCAAATCTCACAGAAAATAAAAAACAAATGGTATTATTGCCTTGTGGGCAAGAAAAGCTAGAGTACGAAACAGTGTCACAAACAATAAAAAGACTATTTGAGGGATTAGGGACTAAAGAGGAACAGGAATGGTGGGGTCGTCAGAAGGCAATGCCAGTTCTGGGAGAGGGAGGGAAAACCAAAGATATCGGGGAAGATGGAACCAAGGTAGGGGTGGTAGAAATCCTATAAACAAAGAAGGGAAGGTAACAGTATGTGCAATATACAGCTGGGAATGGCATTGGGCTAGGGATTGTCCTCAGAATTTTCATAATAGGAAGAAAACTGAAACAAGACTAGAAGAAAATAAGCTGAAAACAGAAACTGGGACAGAAGAAGAAGAGCTTTATGTAGGAGAAGTTAATAAAATAGTGGAAGCATCGTGGGAGGTGGTTGATGCAATTTTGGACACAGGTTGTAAATCAACAGTTTGCGGGGAATTATGACTAGCACGTATTGTCATGGATTTGAGTCAGGAAGAATTGAGGAGAATGAGTGACACTAGGACAGAGTCTATAAAGGTGTTTAATTTTGGTGAGACATCTTATAAGTCCAAAGGAATAATAGAAATACCGGTGATACTAAAAAACAGAAAGTTTTATTGGAAGACAGAAATTCTGCAGGGTGATATACCCTGGCTGATAGGTAAGCAAACCATGAGTAAAATGGGTATGACCCTAAATTTGAAAGAAAATTGTGTCATGATAGAAGTATTAGGGGGAATGAAAGTAGAGTTAAGAGAAGACGAACAGGGTCATTTAAGAGTAATACCTATAAGGAGGAGGAAGGTAGAAGAATTATTACTGGAGGGTTGGAAGGGAAAGAATCTGAGGGAAATTAAGAACACAATGAAGAAATTACATTTACAGTTTGGTCATGGAAGTGGAGATAAAATATGGAAGCTAACAGAGGAAGCACGATGGAGTAATGGGTTTGAACTGATTGAAAATTGTGAGGTTTGTAAAAGATACAAAAGAAACCCCGCCAAACCAGTAGTAGGCTTTTCTTGGAGTAAAACGTTTAACGAAGTTGTAGCGATGGATGTGGGAGAGATAAAAGAGAGAAAGTTCTTGGTAATAGTGGATATGGCAATGAGGTAGTGTCAGGCCTGTTGGATATAAGGTAAGAAACCAGAAACATATAAAGACACTTTTTGAGTGCTGTTTGCTATATTTGGAGCACCCTCCCCCAAAATATTGTCAGATAATGGGGGAGAATTTCAAAATGAAAAAGTAAGGAGAATGGCAGAAAGATGGAATATTAAAGTATTAGCCACAGCATCAGAATCTCCGTGGAGCAACGGATTATGTGAAAAGACCGTAGGCATGATCAAGGGAAGTGTAAGAAAGATGATGAGGAAGGGGAAGTAGATTGGTCCATAGCATTGAAATGGGTAGGGAGTGCTAGGAACTGCTTAATGAATAATGGAGGTTTCTCTCCCAATTAATTAGTATTTGGAAAACCCTTCACTGCCTAACCTAATGGGAGAAGAAAGTTTAAGTCCTGCAAGCAGAGAAAAAGGGATGGAAGAGGGTATGGTAAGGGACACACTAAATGCAGTGCACAAGCCCAGAGAAGCGTTTATAAAAAATGAGTCATGTAATAAAATAGGAATAGCGTTAAACAAAAACATCAGAGAACATAAATTTGCAGAAGCAGTGGTAGGAGATGAGGTATTCTATAAGAGGGAAAATGAAAATGAATGGAGAGGACCTGCTCAGGTAGTGGGAGTATCGGGGAAAACAATAATAGTCAAACATGGGGATTCTTTAAGAGAAGTAGCTAGGATACATGTGACTAGGATTCAACAACGATCACCAGATACAGAAGAGATATCTGCTAGAATAGATAAATCCCATGGTGTGAAAGGTAGATCAGATGGCCCAAATGAAGGGAAAGTAGATTGGCAAGAAGTAGAGGAGATAATAGTAGGTGGGAGAAGGAATGCAGACACAGAAAAGACTATAGAAAGAGAGGATTTGGCGAAGTAGAGGAGATAAATAGTAGTGGGAGAAGGAATGCAGGACAACAGAAAAAGACTAATAGAAAGAAGGTGATAGAGGAAACAGTGGAAGATACCGGGGAAAGTGGGTCAATAGAAGGCGAGTTAATGGAAGAGATACCAGAATTCAAAAAGGGAAATAGAATTAGAGCTATAAACAACGATACAGGACAAGTAGAAGAATGGACTATATTAGGTCTTGCAGGAAAAAGATCAAGCCAAGCATGGGCTGATTCGTACAATGTACAAGACTCACAGTCAGGTGACAAAGGGTGGGTTAACTTGAGGGATTATAGTCGGGTAGAAAAAAATCAAGATGAAGAGGAGGTGTTGCTGGGATATGAAAATAGAATCATAATGGAAGCTAAAGAAAAAGAACCTCAAAGTTGGAGAGATAACCAGGTATATGAGGAGGTAAATGATGTTGGACAAAAAGCTATATCCACAAGATGGATAGTAACTGAAAAGATAAAAGGGGGAGGAAAGGATATGTAAAGCAAGATTGGTAGCTAGAGGGTTTGTAGAAGAGATGGCAGAGTGGGAAAAGGACGCTCCCACATGCAAAGCTGAAATTTTAAAATTCTGTCTAACCATAATAAAGGTGAAAAATTGGAATAGTTATACATTGGATGTCAAAACTACATATTTAGAAGGTGACGAGAAACAGAGAGAGAAGTGTATTTGAAGCCACTGAGGGAAGACGGGTGGAGGGGCTTATGGAAGTTGAACAAAACTCTCCTATGGGCTCAAAGGATGCAGTCAAAGTCAAAAGGCATGGTGGTATTGTAAAGTGGTGAAAGTAGTGAAGGTGCTTCAGGGTGAGAGAAGTAGACTAGAACCTAATATATTCTTTTGGATAAAGGACAATAAATTGAATGGCATTTTGTGTACACATGTAGATGATTTTTGCTACGGAAGAACTGAAGGATTCTTAAAGGAAATGATTGGGAAATTGAAAGGGAAATTGAAGGAAATTGCCAAGTAGGAGAACCCAAGAGAGTTTTTAAAAGGTTCAAGTATATAGGAGTAGTAATAGAGCAGAAGGAGAATAGATTTTTCCCTAATCAGTGGCAGTATAAATTCTATAAGAGAACCAGAGGCTAGAAGATACACGGGTAATAGAGTGCTAGAACAAAAGGAGTTAACTGAGTATAGATCAGTGGTAGGACAGCTGAATTGGGTATCACTACACACGATGCCAGAAATATCATATGATGTTAGCGAATTAAGTAAAGCATTTAAAGAAGGAACAACTCAGGATATGAAGAAGCTTATTAACCCTTAAACGCCGACTGGACGTATTTTACGTCGACATTTTTTGTCTCTCGGGTGCCGACTGGACGGTATTTTTTACCGTCGACATACAAAAGTTTTTTTAAAAAAAAAAATTCGCGGAAAATATTTTTAGGCCTACCAGCCAAAAACTCTTGAATCACGCACCTTTGGGGGATGCTGGGAGTTCACGGATCAAGGTGTTCTTTTGTTTACAATCGTTACGCAGGCGCGCAGCGCGAATTTCTTTCTTGCCGCACTAAAAAGTATCTGTGACACATCTCGGAAATTATTTCGTCACTTTGACATAATTTTTTTACCATTTTAAATTAGCCGTTACATGGAGTATTATATATGAAAATGTGCACATTTTTATGTAGAATACAACAATAAAATACTCATGATTGTAGCTTTTATCAGTTTTGAGATATTCTCATATAAATAACGATAAGTGCCAAAATTTCAACCTTCGGTCAACTTTGACTCTACCGAAATGGTCGAAAAACACAATTGTAAGCTAAAACTCTTATATTTTAGTAATATTCAATCATTTACCTTAATTTTGCAACTAATTGGAAGTCTCTAGCACAATATTTGGATTTATGGTGAATTTATGAAAAAACTTTTTCCTTACGTCCGCTCGGTAACTCTTCCGAAAAAAATCATACATGCGATTGTGGTAATGTTTGCACCATTTTAAATTAGCTGTTACATAAAGTTTTATATATGAAAATATGTGCAATTTCATGCACAATACAACTAAATACAACCCATGGTTGTAGCTTTTATCAATTTTGAAATATTTTCATATAAAAAATGTTAAGTGACAAATTTTCAACCTTCGGTCAACTTTGACTCTACCGAAATGGTCAAAAAACGCAATTGTAAGCTAAAACGCTTATATTCTAGTAATATTCAAGTATTTACCTTCATTTTGCAACAAATTGGAAGTCTCTAGCACAATATTTCGATTTATGGTGAATTTATGAAAAAAATAACATTTTCTTTATGTCCGCGCGGTAACTCTTCCGAAAAAATCATACGTGCGATTGTGGTAATGTTTGCACCATTTTAAATTAGCCGTTACATAATGTTTTATATATGAAAATGTGCGCAATTTCATGTATAATACAACAAAAAATAGTTGAAGGTTGTAGCTTTTCTCATTTTTGAAATATTTGCATATAAATCACGATAAATAGAAAAACCACGTTCGGTCAAATTTGACTCTACCGAAATGGTCGAAAAACGCAATTGTAAGATAAAACTCTTACAGTCTAGTAATATTCAGTCATTTATCTTCATCGCGAAACAAATTCGAAGTCTCTAGCACAATATTTAAATTTATGGTGAATTTTTAAAAAAAAACTTTCCTTCCCTCCGCGCGCGGATTCTCCGCCACAAATCTCCGAAATGCGTGAGTCCCATTCTCGGAATATTTGCTCCATTTCATATTAGGCATTTCATAGAGTTTTATATATGAAAATGTGCGCAATTTCATGTAGAATAAAACGAAAAATATTTAAAAGTTGTAGCTTTTCTTATTTCCGAAATAATTGCATATAAAAAAAATATATAAAAAAAATTCGACATTCGGTCAAATTTAACTCGTCAGATATGGTCGAAAACTGCATTTCTAAGCTAATATTCTTACAGTATAGTAATATTCAATCATTTGTCTTCATTTTGAAAGAAATTGGAAGTCTCTAGGACAATATTTAGATTTATGGTGAATTTTTGAAAAAAATATTTGTTTACGTACGCGCGTTACGAATTCATGCTTTATTTTGTGATAATATTTTCTCTGTGTTGCTTTTATTGATTTACAATGTGTTATATACCAAAATGATCGCAATTTAGTGTATATTACAACGAAAAAAAAAAGTAACTTGTTACCTTTAACCGTTTTGCGCACAGCGCGATTTAAATACAATTATATATGAAATTTCGTTTTTGCGCTATCATATATCGCATTATTTATATATGATAATGATAATTTTTTTCATTTCTGATGGTTGCATACTAAACTTCAGGCAATGACAAAAAAAGGAGCCAAAAATGAACTCTTAATCTTGAAAACTAAGCGCGCTGTGATTTTTTGAAAAAAATATTTTTTCCTCTACCGCGCTCACTCTGAAACGTCTCCGGCACACGGGAGACATTTTTATTTTTACCGCTTCGGCGTTTAAGGGTTAAGATTGTGAGAAAAACTAAGAGCATGATGGGCAAAGTTACAATAAGTGAGATGGAAGAAGAAAGGATTTATTGGGAAGCCTATGCAGATGCTTCATTTGGAAACATAGAAGATGGCCATACTCAACTGGGTTATATTATTTTCTTGACAGATGGGAAGAGGAGAAGTCCCATATGGTGGAAGTCTAGGAAATCCAGGAGAGTGGCAAAATCCACCATTGAGACCGAAGCCCTGAGTGTTGGGGAAGCTGTAGAAGGATTGACATATTTCAAGCATTTGTGGGAAGAGGTATAGGAGGGAGAAATTTAGAAGCTTTGGTTAGCACTGATAGTAAAACACTAATGACCGCCATCAAATCAAGCACTGGTGTAAGTAGTAAGAGATTAAAAATAGATATTGCAGCAATAAGGGAAACCATTGAATCTGGGGAAATAAAGGAGGTGAGATGGATAAAAGGAAAGGAGCAAGTGGCTGATGTATTAACTAAAGCAGAAGTTTCAGGGGAATGTATCAGAAATTATGTAGAGGGTAAAGAGTTGGAGGATGAAGGAAATTAAGAGGGGACCAGGTTAGGAAACAGTCGGAGGGGAGGGAGAAAGTGATAAGTGTGATTATCTTATGTCTTATCGCTTGGCGATAGACTTTTTGTTCTTCCCTTACGGCTGTTATCCGTAAGTAATGTTTGGTTCCTCTCATCTCCCTTGGATATCTTAGTAGAGAGGTTCTTTCTTGTCTAGAGGAGATGATTCAAACAGGCTAGTTGAACAAGTTAACAACTTTATTCTGTAACTCCATACTAGGAGATGCAGCTCGGTCGGACGACCGATATGTTTGATAGTTGGCGTGGAACTGCCATTCTAAAGCATCGCGTCGATAGCGGAACATTAGCTATCTCAGCAATTCATATAAAAACACATACGTAGTCTGCCGGCTCGGAAGTTACAAGTTTCCGGCGTAGGTCAACAGGTCAACCTCTTCCCATGGAAGTTGTTGTGCAAAGTTATCATAACATAAAAATGTTGACAAAGCTTTGAGCTAGATCAGGCTACTGCAGACAACGCATAGCGTAATCTAGGTCTGCTTTGGTCACGTAGAACCCTCCTAATGCCATGACCCCAGGTCACTGGTTTATATATAATGTAATTCTTACATTAGGCTCGGTCTGCTACCTATTCAAGCCTTGAATAAAAAAAAAAAATTACTTTAAACATTGTTCATAGGAGCGTGCTCGTAACATACTAAGTGATTAAATGCATAAAAAGATTCTGTTACATACCCTTGTTGACATATTCATAAACAAAGATAAATGCATGGAAAATATAGATCCATGTTTGGTAATAATAATGATTATGTACCCAAAAATAATAAAAAGGTAAAAATCAAAACATGTATACATGATTAATATGATAACATGTAACCTGATTAAGAATAATGGTTACTAAATAATGATTATAGCATGATCATGGATAATTGTTAAAGAGTACTTGTCACTCTTTATAATAGATAAATATAATTGTATAATAGTATAAACAATGTAATTCTGCAGAAATTCAATATATAGGGCTGATATTTTATTAGGTGCCCGAAAAATACCTTTAGGAATATATTAATGTATAATATTGGGCTATAATGATTTATTAGGCGCCCTGAAGATACTTTAACTGTTCAAATGCAAAGGCGTGAGTCTTTCTTGTCCTACATTTTTGCCAGCATACGGACCGCTTTTCACACACAACACAATTCCAGACAATTCCCTAGGCACGAACTGAAGTGGCCGGCCAGGTTCAGGCGGCCCTAAACGCAAACGACTTGAGTTTAACGGGTACGTCATCCAGACGGGCCAGTACGTTCCCTTGGAGATCCTTCTGTTTACGCCTCAGCCTACGCCAAGCAAAGATGTTGACGGCGATAACCAATATGGCCGTCACGCTGAACACGGCTAGCAGAATGTAGTAGCGAAGATTTTCTCCACCTGCATAAGTCGATGACGCGTGGGTCATCTCAGCCAGTTGCGTCAGACGATGAGCTACTCGCGCGTTGTATGGGAGAGGTAGTGATGGGATGATTGTGGTAGCCCACGTGTAGTTCGCGAAATACGCCTTCTCACGTATTATCGTGTTGACCCCTCTAACGGTATAGTTTGTAGATGTTCCCTCCCCGTACAACCATCGGTCTGCTACGAAGATAGGGGCATGGGCGGTGGATGTGTCCGGACACACGACGTCGAATCCGGCCTTATCATAACGGATCCAGGAACCATTATTCATCCTGTAATTGAATGTATTACCGTAAAAGGGATAAAGTTTCCCCAGACAACCTTCGCTTGTATGAGAGAGAGAGCCGTTTAGCACTATGTCTAACTCACATGAATCCGTTGATATAGGATAGAATTCAAAAGAGTCAGCTGTACAAATTTTATTATTCATGGCTTCTGAACAGTGAGTGAGTTTATCTAAGTCTTTAAATGACTGTAAATGATTTCTTATCAGAAGGAAATCAGTACATGCCCCGTTAAATTGGATATTACTGGATTTGAGTTATTCGTCATAAAAGTAGGAAACGGTGCTATTTTGTATGATTGCCAAGCATCGGAAGAATCAAAAGGAATTGTGATCATAATTCTATAATTTTCTACGCTGACTGATATTAGGCTATAATAGAATTCTACTTTATGGGCATCCAATAAAGGAATATACCCTAGCTTCTCCCGTCCGTTTTCCAAAGTTAACGTCAGATCTTTAATAGGCATGAGGTGAGGAGATAACACACCCTTTGTTGCTAACGTAATTGCTTCTACGTAATCTTTTGACCTTTCAATAAAATGTGATATTTTCACACGGATATGATCTATTTTCGAACTATAGTAAGCTAAAGTAGCCAGCAAATGTTGAACTTCCATGACCTGATCGATATTATTTGAATGTTCATTAACGATATTCATTATTTGATTGATCGAAGATAACTGGCTGCGAAGTTCTGATAAGGCCAGTTCCGTTTTGTGTTGCAAAAACTCAATTCTTTTATTTTGATTATTTATCTTGAGGCGATTTGAGATTCCTAAGCCTAGATTCGCACTGATCCTAAGATGTTTAGTCCCAGCTAGAATAAGCGGGTTGCGGCGTTCAAGAGTATTGTGCCGCACAGACCAACATCAGCAGGTCACGAGCGAGTTCTTCTGCCTCGGCAGTTTTATTTTGTATGTCATAAGACAACATTTCTGCGACGCTTGTTGTTTGAGCTAGTGAAATCTCTGAGTTAGCATGAAAATTACGTTCATGCATTTCCTTAAGGGAAATACCAAACCTCATCAGGTCATTCTTTAAGTTAAGGACGTCATCTTCAGGTAAGAAAATAGCATGCATATCTACTTCGATAATAATATTACTTGACACGATGAATACATCATCGATTCTCTCGATAATCGAGCCATGATTAAATTCTATGTCTTTAGTCCTAGCGCTCTTTCCATACAACAAAGATGTCTGAATACACAATATCACTCCTAACAATAACAGATTCATTTTTTGAAAACCTGCAATGAGTAAAACAGATGTAATAACTCGCGTAAAAGAATAGGTTTACATACAATATGATTAATAGATATATATATATAAATTATTATACAAGTTTCATAAATACAACCATTTTTTCCCTCACTCCATCTACCTTTCTTTAGATTCTGATATGTGCCAATGGGACTATTCTCACATCAGTGGGTTTGGATACATTTTGAACCCTAACTCTATTGGCCGTTAAATTTTCTAAAATGTTAAACGGGCCTTCAAACTTAGGTGTCAGTTTATAATTTAAACCTTTACGCACGTATACTTGTATGTATACCTGATCGCCCACGGCATATGTTCTAGTTGGCTTAGCTATTTTATCATGATTTTTTTTCATTATTATCTGTGCTTCTTCTAAATTCTTACGAATTATATTATATCGACTTATGCTTGCATCCATAACATCCTTTAGAGGATTTGATAAATTTAGTTGTAGGCTTTAAGATGTGGAAAGGCGTTCGGGGGCCGGGATACCGTACAGTGCCTCGTGCGGTGTCATTTTAATAGACACGTGATACGAGTGATTAAGTGTGCTTAGTACCGCAGGTATGGCAATGTCCCAGTTGGGATCTGCCCCCCCTAAGGTGACCCTTAAAATGTTTAAAACCTTACGATTTGCCCTTTCCACTAGCCCATTAGACTCTGGGTGATAGAATCATGGTATTGATTTTCTTTATACAAAGGAATTCGCACAAGGAGTTAAGGAAATGATTATTGAACTCCCCGCCCGAGTCTGAGATAATGATGTGTGGAATTCCATGTTTACAAATGTAGCACTCGTAAAACTTCCTAGCGCACTCAACCGCGGTTTTTGTTTTAAGCGCTATAAGTTCTGTATATCGAGTCAAAGCGTCTATAATTACTAGGAGGTGCTTATTTCCTCTGTCTGACTCGTAAAATCCTGTTAATAAATCTAAATGTACTCTTTCAAAGGGTTGATTTGGCACGGGGTAAGCCCCTAGGCTGACAGGTGTCTTCGTGTGCCCTTTGTATTCTTGACAAGTGCGACAATTTGCTATGTGCTTTTTTATATCTCTAAGCATCGTATGCCAATAAAATAAGGATTTGGCTTTCTGTGACATCAAGGTATAACCCGGGTGTCCGTGCAGTGGATTTTCATGCAACCACTTTAAGACAGTGGGTATGAGTGAGATAGGCACCACCACCTGGTTGTTATTCAACTGCGGTGTGTTGCGGGTTTCCTCGTCACGGATCTACACAGGTTATTTTCCTGTAGGATATAATTCTGCTGCTTATACTTTAGGTATTCTTTTTCCTTCGGATTTCCGTTTAACGCAATGATGATTTTTTCTATTTGCGGATCTTTCTTTCGTTCGTCTGTAATAGTTCAGCACTCCAGCCCAGATCTTCCTGTTCGGATATAGTTTTAAACAACGGGCATGGAGGTTGAGATATCTATTAATTCAGCTAATGGCTCGGTACAAGATGAAGAGGGGTTGCGTGATAATGCGTCAGCAATGATATTTGCTTTCCCAGGTAAATAACCCGATCCTCGCGCCAAAGTCCTGAATGATCATGTGCCACCGAGTTCGCTTGGGGCTGTGACTAAAGCCTTTAAAGAAGTCGGTTAGGGGCTTATGATCAGTGAGAAACCCTGAAGGGATAACCGTTATGTAGATTATGAATTTAAAGTGCACGAGTGAATTCACAATAGCGAGCCCTTCCTTGTCTATTACTGCATTTTACTTTCGGAAGGTCTCAGTTTACGTGAATAAAAAGCTATAGGGAAAAACTGTCTATCATATTGTTGAAGCAATCCCCACCTACTCCTAGGTCTGAGGCGTCTGTTGCTATGAAAAATTCCTTATTGAAGTCAGGAAATTTCAAGATAGGAGAACTACACAGTTCATCTTTCAATTTATCGAACGCCTGTTGATGAATTTCAGACCATACGAAATCTACGCCCTTTTTTATAAGATCGGTTAGGGGAGCGGCTATGATTGAGTAGTTGCGGATGAAGCGGCGATAGTAACCGCTGCATCCTAAAAATTGCTGTATTCCCTTGACGTTAGTAGGTATCGGAAAATTACGGATAGCCGACACCTTATCGTGGACGACTTTAAACACCTTCACTAGAAACTGTGAAACCTAGATAGACTAGTTCTGTTTTAAAAAATTCACACTTGCTTATCTTTACCCTTAAATTATGCTGCCTTCCTTTGTAACACTAACTCCAATTTACGTAAATGCTCTTCTAAATAGTGTTGGAAAAGATTACTAAGGTCATCCATGTAGGCATGTAGGATATCTCCCAACAAGTCTCCAAACACGACGTTTATCATACGAGTAAAAGTTATAGGAGCACAACGTAAACCAAAAGGCATACGCAAAAATTCATAATGTCCCCTGGCTGTGCTGAAGGCAGTGTATGGGATACTTTCTTGTTCCATCGGAATCTGAATGAAATCCTTTTAGTAAGTCTAGGCTTGTGAAATATTTATTCTGGCCTAGTAAAGATAGGATATCATCGGTACATGGTACTGGGAATCTGTCACGGGATTGTTTTCTTCGTTTAAACGACGAAAATCTACGCATATCCGCCAAGTTCGATCTTTTTTCGTACTACTATTAACGGAAAATTATAAGGGCTGTTTGATTTCCTAATGACTCCTTCCTTTAACATTTTACCTACTTCCTCTGTTATCTCATTCTGAAATTTCATAGGAAGTCTGTACGAAGGTACATAGATTACTTTCTGTTTGTCCTTGAGCCTGATTTGATGCTCTATGACATCCGTTTTTCCTAAGGTTCCATCCGTAGTGGAAAAAACATCATGATATTTAGTTAACAGATTCAAAAATTTCTGCTGAATTTCTTCTTCTTGAATATCTTTATTGATTTTGTTCTTTATAGATTGCAAAAGGGTTTCATCCGCGACTGATTGAGCGTGATTTATCTCAGCTACGGTAAGAATGCGATGTTTATAAACTTCGGCATCCAAGATATGTTGATTTTTGTGGATTACTAAAGTGGTATTCCAAATTGATTAACAGGACTTCGATATTACATTGCTGTTGTGAGCCGACTGTATAAACGGCTTGTGTGACGGATAATCCGTGTGTTTTCAGAGTTTCGGAAAGGATTAATGTTTCAGATCCTGGCAAGGTTCTTTTTACACGCACTATATTTGAAGTTACGTTAGGCTCGAGAGTTTGCGTGCAAGCTGATATTACGGGTGAGCGAGATTCTGTTGGTTGCCTGTATTATTTCTTGGTTCATGAGACAGGTGATTGGTTCCGTAATGTAAGTGACAACTCTGTCTGTCTCTTTATTATCTAAAACAGATTTTAGGGTATTAGAAGACCTATAGAATTTCCCTTTGATATACACGCCGTGTTTTGCAGGTGCTAAGATAATATTTTGAGTGCCCATAGACGGGTATCCGATAATTACTGCGGGATACATATTAATGTTTTGTACAACGACAAAGGTATCAGCAAACGTGCGCTTACCGCCTTGTACTGTACATGAGTTACGCCCACAACATTTAATTCATTATTCCCAATGCCTGAGAGCCTTATTCCGGACTTTTCTATAGGGAAATGAAATTTGAAAAGTAGTAATGATGAGTCCTTAAATCCATTATATTACGTGGACTACCAGAATCAAAGAACAAAGTGAATGACTTATGGTCCAAATTTACTGCATGTAAGGTTGGTCGCAACTCGTTTTGACTAATAATTGCATGAATTTGTTGCAAATCTACGGGAACCTGCACAGATTGTTTTGATACGGCCGTGTGTTTCATAGGAAAATCAATTGTCTCACAATGATCTGATAAATGATTAAACTGATTATTTGATACAAAAGATGTTGATATTGATGACCCAACATCGCCCTCTCCCCCCTTGGAGTGAACTACGTGGTATTTGTTTTGTTTATCACACCCTGAAAATTCGCTTGCCCTTGCGAGTTCTGGCTAGACGGCCCAGGAACAGAGGTACCTGAAGCACGTATTTGTTTGTTTCTGCTGTTTGTGCAGAATTTCCGTTTGGTTGTTTCTTCTTATAGTACTGAGGACCCTTCTTTTTATTTGCACTAGCAACTGGTTGCGTGTTTGTAGCGTTTGGCTGTTGATTCCTCGAGTAGCAACGGTTATATGAATGAGTTGAACTATTGTGTATTGAACAAAAACGCGTCCGACAGTCTGAAATCATGTGACCTGGTCGTTTACAGTTATAACAAACCATCCCTGCAACTTGATTATTATTATGTACCACATTTACTTGTTGTGGCTTCTCATTTTTTGCAAAAACTTGAATGAGCGAAGGATCTAGGTCGGTACATTTAGACATGTGTTTTTTGATTTGTTTATACACATCTAATTCCGTACTGTCGGGCTGCAATTTTTTATCAAAACACCGTACTAACGGCTTCAGGCAAACATTACAGTGATAGACGTAAGGTAGATCAAACGGATAAAATCTTTCACTTTGAGTTTAGCACCCGCAACCCACCCGGAGTTACCTAAACTATCCTGATATCATTTAGCCGGTCGGCAATTAGCGCGCCGCCCCCGTCGACAACATTGAGGCTGAGTCATGGAGGCTTGGTTAAGGATATTTCTCAATGCCAATACTACATCTAAAGCCTCTTCACCCCCATACACGGCACGTAATCTAATTTTGAACTCGTCCCATGTAAGCGCTTCTTGGAAAGAAACCCCCCTTAGATACGCACTTGCGGCGCCTTTAGCAAAAGTCAACGAAGCTCTTGGCCTCCTGTAATTGTACTGCTGGGTCTGTGATGCTTTTTGCATTTAAATGAGCGTCTACAGATGAGATCCATGCCTCAACATTTTGAGGCAGGAACCCATTGACCCGACCTTGAAAAGGGACTATCGCTGACCTCGCGCTAACGAGAGTCACCACGTTGGGGTTGCCAGCCGGAGTGGTTTGCCATTTCGGCTTTCACTTTTTTCTTATCACTTCTATTCCTTGCAATCCTATCAAAATATCTATAAGAGTACACTCGACCACTACCGTAAACCGATAAGCAATGTACTGTATAAGTGTGTTATAATAATAGGAAAACCCTCCCCCAAAAGATACAAAAATACAGATAAATACGATAAATATTATACGGAGAATTCCTGCAAGCAAATGGTTAATGACAACTAGAAAAAGAAAAAAAAATTAATCTGCGGGCGAGAACCTTCGTAGTTGAAGATAGGTTCTGTAATGAAGGAAGATTAATATGGCGAACAACTCACCCCCAGAATACTGGACGATCGACTCTTGATGAACAACACTTCACTGAGGAAAAGACCTGAATAGATAAAAATGGTACTTAGCTCCAGATTATATTGCGAAGGATTGTTGACATGGGATGACGTCACAGTTCCTGTCCACGTCTCGCGTCGGAAGTCGTGATGACGTCACGGCCTTCTCTCGGTGCACGATGCGCGGTAGAGTCCAAGATTGATGACGTCACAGCCTCCGTCCTTGCTAGATCGGGTGATGTTCTCTGTGTTTGTTTTCTTCTTTCCGTCGATGTTCGATGCCGCCCTCGTCCGGTGTAGATTCTCGAAGATAAGTGATAACAGTTGCTCAAACGTCAGTGTTAAATGCTTGTATTCCTCTCGATGAAGGACATAGTTGCGTCTTCATAAACTGTTGCGTTGATTGAAGATCCCGTTTCCTCTGTTAAACCTATTTTTAGTTCTAATACCAGTTGAACTGAGTTTGAGATGGGTGATTATATATTGTATAATTGTTATTGGTATTTTATGCATTGTTGAAATATGGTGGGTGTCCTATATATGGACAGCATATGGTTGATTCTAGAAGGTGTCTGTTGATGTAAGTTGTGTTGTGACGTCATAGACAAGATGGCAGCAGCGTCGGGGGGATGTAAACAATAACACGGGGAGTAGATGGCACATTGGTGGTGTGTGGTTGGTAGGGGAGAGCTCTTTGTCTGGTAGGAGTTTTTGGGTCGTAAGTCTTGTTATGCTGTTGTTCTAAGGTGATTTCTGGAGTACTTATACTGAAGTTGGAGAAAGCGTACAGGTGGGTAGATTATTCTTGTAAATAAAATGGGTTAGGCTTGGCTAAAATTCAAAACGGGAACATTCTGAATCCCTCCATTGTGTATTCTTTTTCGTGTTCCCTGTTAGAAGTAAGGTGTTGGTGCCCTCGTCTGTATGTAGCCCAAGCTTAGGACTGCCCTACGACAGTTGGTAGTGTCTGCTGCCAGGGAACCGGGTCAGTTCTCAGGACGATGGGATTCTGTGACTCAGTCGACTGTTTATCTCTCTCATGTTTGGGTTATTCTAAATTCTCGTCAGCAAGCATATTTCTTTTTCTTCGTAATGCTTGTGTTCGTTCTTTTCTTGCTTCCTCTTTGGCTATCGCCAAATCTCTTACTACTGCCTCATTTAATGTTTCTCTTTCAAGTCTACACTGTCTGTAGTATCTAAAGTTCTTGCCAAGTTAGATTTTCTAGCTTCAGAGATTTCTAACTTAGTTTCATAGGAATATAGGAATGCTTTCAAGTATGTACGATCACTTTTGGATGAGGCAGGAGAGTCGTTGTAACTCCCCTCCCACCGCTTCCCACTTCTGGTGCCTCATTCTCCTTCCCTCAGTTGACTCGTGCAGACTGCTGACGTTGTTGACTTGTGTGAACGCAGTTGACTCGTTTGGACTTGGCCGAGTCCTGAGTCGCTTAAAACTGTCTTCCTTTCATTGAGTCGTGGTGGATGCGATACAGCGCTCAGCTGCTGTCACCTCTTATCGACAAGTGTTGCTATTTGTCACCAAGCTCTTTTGTTTGCCTCCTGTTGCTAGCTGTCTCCTCTCGTCGCCCGCTGACAGAAGAAGAGTTTGAATGGTGTTTGAGGAACTCATCCGGGCTGGTTGGCATTTGTTTTGACACTACCCCTTGCTGTATCCTCATTTTGTTGAGGAAAGAGGCCACATAGAGAATATGTCTTAACCCTTAAACGCCTATTGGACGTATTTTACGTCGACTAAAATTGTCTGTCGTGTGCTTAACCCTCTTACGCCGATTGGACGTATTAAACGTCGAGTCAAAATGTCTCCCGTATGCCGATTGGACGTATCATACGTCGGCTCAAAAAAGTTTTTTTAAAAATTCGCGGAAAAATACTTATAGGCCTACCAGCCGAAAACTTTTGTATCACGCGCCTTGGGGGATGCTGGGAGTTCACGGATCAAGGCGTTTGTTTTTTTTGTTTACAATCGCTACGCAGGCGCGCAAGCGCGAATTTCTTTCTTATCGCACTAAAAAGTATCAGTGACACATCTCGGAAATTATTTAGTCACTTTGACATAATTATTGCACCATTTTAAATTATCCTTTACATGAAGTATTATATATGAAAATGTGCGCAATTTCATGCACAATACAACTAAAAAATACTCATGATTGTAGCTTTTATCAATTTTGAAATATTTTCATATAAATAACGATAAGTGCAAAAATTTCAACCTTCGGTCAACTTTGACTCTACAGAAATGGTCGAGAAACGCAATTGTAAGCTAAAATTCTCATATTATAGTAATATTCAATCATTTGCCTTCATTTTGCAACAAATTGGACGTCTCTAGCACAATATTTCGATTTATGGTGAATTTATGAAAAAACTTTTTCCTTACGTTCGTGCGATCAACTCTTCCGATAAATTTTTTCGTGCGATTGTCCTAATGTTTGCACCCTTTTAAAATTTGCCGTTACATAAAGTTTTTATATATGGAAATGTGCGCAATTTCATGCACAATACAACAAAAAACAACCCATGGTTGTAGCTTTTATCACTTTTGAAATATTTTCATATAAATAACGTTAAGTGCAAAAATTTCAACTTTCGGTCAACTTTGACTCTACCGAAATGGTCGAAAAACGCAATTGTAAGCTAAAACTCTTATATTCTAGTAATATTCAATCATTTACCTTCATTTTGCAACGACTTGGAAGTCTCTAGCACAATATTTCGATTTATGGTGAATTTATGAAAAAAAAAAAATTACGTTCGCGCGGTAACTCTTCCGAAAAAATCAGAATTTTTTTGTGCGATTGTCGAAATGTTTGCACCATTTAAAATTAGCTGTTACATAAAGTTTTATATATGAAAATGTGTGCAATTTCATGTAGAATACAACTAAAAATGTTGAAGGTTGTAGCTTTTCTCTTTTTCGAAATATTTGCATATAAATCACGATAAATAGAAAAAAAAAACAGTTCGGTCAAATTTGACTCTACCGAAATAGTTGAAAAAACGCAATTGTAAGCTAAAAACTCTTACGGCCTAGTAATAATTCCGTCTTTTTCTTAAGCCTATTGACAAACAAATTTGAAGTCTCTAAAACAATATTGTGATTTATGGTGAATTTTTGAAAAATATATTTACCTTCACTCCGCGCGCCGAATCGCGGCCGCAAGTCTCCGAAATACGTACATGGCATTATCCTAATATTTGCTCCTTTTCATATTAGCCTTTTTATAGAGTTTCATATATCAAAATGTGGCGCAAATTCATGAAGAATACAATAAAAAATAATTGAAGGTTTGTAGCTTTTTCCATCTTCGAAATATGTGCATATGAAAAAATATATATATTAAAATTTTGACATTCGGTCAAATTTAACTCGTCCGAAATGGTCGAAATCTGCAATTCTAATCTAAAACTCTTACAGTATCGTAATATTCAATCATTTGTCTTAATTTTGAAACAAATTGGAAGTCTCTAGAACATTATTTAGAATTACTGTGGGGAATTTTTGAAAATAACTTTTTTTACGTCCGCTCGTTACGAATTGCGTACATCATTTTGTGATAATATTTTTCCGGTGTTGCTTTTATCGTTTTACTATGTTTATATATCAAAATGATTGCAATTTAGTGTACAATACAACGAAAAAAAAGTAACTCGTTAGCTTTGACCGTTTTCTGCACAGCGTGATTTGAATACAATTATCTATGAATTTTTTTTTTTTTCGCTACCATATATCGCATTATTTACATATGATAATGATATTATTTTTCATTTCTGATGATTGCATACTAAACTTCAGGCAATGAAAAAAAAATGAGCCAAAAATGAACTCTTAATCTTCAAAACTAAGCGCGCTGTGATTTTTTGAAAAAATTATTTTTTCCGGTTCCGCGCTCACTCCAAACCGGCGCCGGCATACAGGAGAGGTTTTGAGTTTTTAGGGCTTCGGCGTAAGATGGGTTAATTGACGTAAAATACGTCGACTCAAAAAAGTTTTTTAAATATTCCTGAAAAAATAGTTATAGGCCTACTTGGCAAAAAAATTTGAATCACGCACTTTGAGGGATGCCGGGAGTTCACGGATCAAGCTGTTGTTTTGTTTACAAGTGTTACCCAGGCACTCATGCGCGAATTTCATTCTTCTCGCACTAAAAAGCATCAGCAACACATCTCAGAAATTCTTTCGTCACTTTGTCATAATTTTTGCAACCCGTTTTATTTATTCCGTTACATAGAGTTATATATATGCAAAATGTGCGCAATTTCATGTAGAATACAACTAAAAACAAACCCATGGTTGTAGCTTTTATCAGTTTTGAAATATTTTCATATAAATCACGATAAGTGCCAAAATTTCAACCTTTGGTCAAATTTGACTCTACCAAAATGGTCAAAAAACGCAATTATAAGCTAAAACACTTACATTCTAGTAGTAATATTCAATCATTTACCTTAATTTTGCAACAAATTGGAAGTCTCTAGCACAATATTTCGATTTATGGTGAATTTATGAAAAAAACTTCCTTACGTCCGCCCAGTAACTCTGCCGAAAAAATCCAAAATTCTCTCGTCAGTTTGTCGTAATGTTTGCACCATTTCATATTAGCTGTTACATCAAGTTTATATATGAAAATAGCACAATTTCATGTAGAATACAACAAATAACAACCTATGGTTGTAGCTTTTATCAGTTTTGAAATATTTTCATATAAATAATGATGTGCCAAAATTTCAACCTTCGGTCAACTTTGACTTGACCGAAATGGTCGAAAAACGCAATTGTAAGCTAAAACTATTACATTCTAGTAATATTCAATCATTTCCTTCATTTTTCAACAAATGGAAGTCTCTAGCACAATATTTCGATTTATGGTGAATTTTGAAAACTTTTTCCTTACGTCTGCGCGGTACCTCTGCTGAAAAAATCAGAATTTCTTTCGTCAGTTTGTCGTAATGTTTGCACTGTTTTATATTGGCCGTTACATAAAGTTTTATATATGAAAATGTGCATAATTTCATGTAGAATACAAAAAAACCGTGGTTGTAGCTTTTATAATTTTTTTAAATATTTTCATATAAATCATGTTATGTGCCAAAATTTCAACCTTTGGTCAACTTTAATTCAACCCAAATGGTCAAAAAATGCAATTGTAAGCTAAAACTCTTACATTCTAGTAATATTAAATCACTTACCTTCACTCTGCCAAAAAAATCAGAAATTCTTTCGTCAGTGTCGTAATGTTTGCACCGTTTTATATTAGCCGTTAAATAAAGTTTTATGTATGAAAATGTGCACAATTTCATGTAGAATACAACAAAAAACAACCCATGGTTGTAGCTTTTAATCAGTTTTAAAATATTTTCATATGAATCACGATAAGTGCCAAAATTTCAACCTTCTGTCAACTTTGACTCGACCGAAATGGTCGAAAAACACAATTGTAAGCTAAAACTCTTACATTCTAGTAATATTCAATCATTTACTGTCATTTTGCAACAAAATGGAAGTCTCTAGCACAATATTCGGTTTATGGTGAATTTTTGAAAAAACTTTTTCCTTATGTCCGCGCTGTAACTCTGCCGAAAAATCAGAAATTCTTTTGTCAGTTTGTCGTAATGTTTGCACCGTTTTATAATAGTCGTTGCATAAAGTTTTATATATGAAACTATGCAAAATTTCATGTAAAATATAACAAAAAAACCAAAAAACCCCCATGGTTGTAGCTTTTATTAGTTTTGAAATTAATTTCATATAAATTCCACGGTAAGTTGCCAACAAAATTTCAAACGTATTCGGTCACTTTAACTCGACCGATATGGTCGAAAACTGCAATTGTAAGCTAAAACGCTTACATTCTAGTAATATTCAATAATTTACCTTCATTTTTCAACAAATTGGAATTCTCTAACACAATATTTCAATTTATGGTGAATTTTTGAAAAAACTTTTTCCTTACGTCCACGCTCTAACTCTGCCGAAAAAATCAGAAATTCTTTTGTCAGTTTGTCGTAATGTTTGCACCATTTTATATTAGCCGTTACATAAAGTTTTATATATGAAAATTCGTGCAATTTAATGTAGAATACAGCCAAAAATAACTCATGGTTGTAGCTTTTATCAGTTTTGAAATGTTTTCATATAAATCACGATAAATAGAAAAAATTTGACCTTCAGTCAACTTTAACTCGACCAAAATGGTCGAAAACTGCAATTGTAAGCTACAACACTTACAGTTAGTAAACAGTTAGTAATATTCAATCAATTACCTTCATTTTGCAACAAACGGGGAGTCTCTAGCTCAGTATTTTGATTTATGGTGAATTTTTGAAAACAACTTTTTTTTTTTTATGTCCGCACGTTACAAATTCATGCATCATATCGTGATAATATTTTGTGTTGCTCTGATTGTGTTACACATTGTTATATACCATAATCATCGCAGTTTAGTGTACAATACAACAACAAAAAATTAACACTTCAGCTTTAACCGTTTTGCTTAAAGCGCGATTTGTATACTATTATATATGAAATTTTATTTGCGCTGTCATATATTCCAATATTTATACAGGCAGTCCCCGGGTTACGACGGTGTCGGCTTACGACGTTCCGAGGTTACGACGCTTGTCAATAGACGTTATTTCCAGGGTTACGACGCATGTTTAGGGTTACGACGCCTACAACACTCATCTGGGAGATGAAATATGACACCAAAAATGCAAAATAATCAATATTTTGAAGGTTTTTTTTTGATGAAAAATGCCATAAGAATGCAGTTTACATAGTTTTCAATGCACCCAAAGCCTTAAAAGTAAGGTTTACTTAGGATTTTTGACGATGTACCGGCTTACAACGATTTTCGGCTTACGACGCATCTCAAGAACGGAACCCCCGTCGTAACCCGGGGACCGCCTTTATATGGATAGTGATTTTTTTTTTTCATTTCTGATGGTTGCATACTAAACTTCAGGCAATGACAAAAAAAGGAGCCAAAAATGAACTCTTAATCTTGAAAACTAAGCGTGCTGTGATTTTTTTTTTTTTAACTTTTTCCACTTCGGCGCTCACTCCCGAACGCCGCCGGCATATGGGAGACACTTTCAGAAATACCGGCTCGGCGTTTAAGGGTTAATTGTCTTAGCGTATTTCGCTGCCATCTAAATATTGGAGAAGAGAACCAACGTTTTCTCCAATCAGAGAGCATTTCATAACTTTTCTCGTCCTCGGACGCACAAATCTCCCTTTGGGTCTGCCTTTGCGTATCATCTTGTGTCTTTTAAAGTCACAGAGAGCCGAAGGCCACCTCTTGCTGTACAACGCTTATTGGTCCTTTAACCGTCTTTAGTAAGAGGTTCGCTTCTTTCTCTTTCCTGTGGGAAAATGAACTCGAGACTGACAGACATGCTGGTGGATTTTCAGTCTAGCTCGAGTTTGTGTAGTCAGCTCTAGGGTTTGTCGCCAGTGGGAGTTTTTGCAAGGGAAACAAGTAACTCATTTCTGATGCTGCAGGGTAATGTCCTCAAGCTCAACTCGCGCGATTTGGAAGAAGTGAGAACAGTTTCACTTCCTGTCTGATTATACAGCTCGTTTTAAGGCTACAAGGGATTATACATTGGTAGTCTTATTTTATACCTTTTGGGGATAAGTGCAGACTCAGGTTCTAGTATATGGACAGTTGCACCTCCTAACATGCGTGGAGAGACTTGGGACCAGTACATTACATGGTAAAGATGGTGAAGGGCAATTGTGATTCTTTTTGGTTGTCCTCCACTGGTTTAATCTCCCTCTTATATCTTCCTTTGTCTTCAGCAAAAATCTCTCGTAAGTCTCTTTTTAGTAAGAGATTGTATATAAAGGGAATGATGGTCCAAGGGTAATTTTTAGGAAGAGCTCCATAAGTAATTGGAGATATTCTTGAACGTTTGGAAACTGAATAACAGAAAGTGTCTGTCCACATACTTGTTGGTTTTCTAGCATGGTTTTAGTGCCTTTCCAAAGAATGGTCAGACTTGTGGCACACATGCAGAATGTATTCCACTTACCAATATATCCACAGTCATGCAAGTTCCTTCAAGATGTTTTTACTAGAAGGTATTGGTGTTCTGTCCACTTTGTTTGGGTTAGTGTGCAGCCCTCTTTAAGTTATGTCAGGGACTTGTTACCCATTGGTGGATGGTGTCGACTTTAGGAGGAAGACACTTCTACTGAATCAGTGATTCAAGTTGGGCAACTCTGTCAACAGTTTTCCAAAGGCCAAGAACCTGTTGCTTCTCCTGGCCTAATTTCTATGCATTATATTGTTAATTCTCTAGATCCCCATTCTTATCCAGTGATGTGGGGATGATACTTAATTATACATGCTTGTCAGTCAAGATGAATAGGCATGTGCTGCTTGAAGAATTTTAGACGTGAAGGTAACTTTCTATATAGTAAGGGCTTCTCCTCAGTAGGAAACATGGCCTCACAGGATATTTTCAGATAATCATGCTCAATTAATGTACAGTTTCAGCATAAGAATTGCGACCTATAAATAAAGTTGATTAAATTTGTAAGTAATCCAGAACCAACTTTGGCTCCAGGACTGTGGAGGCGGAGGACTTTTGTAACCAAGAATCCATTTTGTTCTTAAACCCAAGTCCAGGTTTTGGTCTTTTCCCTCTTGTCATGCAACACAGAGTTTAACTTGTGTCATTACACTTTCATGCAATATAGAATGGTCTACACTACACCTGGTAAAACTTTTTAGATGTCAGGGCAGTGGAAAGACATCAGGATGCTTAGAAGATTTATTCCCAGTCAGAAACAGTCTTTGTGGAAAGTTTGCTGCTTTGAGTGAAATGAAACAACATATTGGTGTGATCATTTATTCTGTGAAAGGACAGTGTTTTAGCAGTTGGGGATTCAGGAAGAACAACTGCCTGCAAGAGCTTTTACATCCGTAAGTTTGGCACTTGGTGTGGACTTAAGGAGCACTCATTTAGACTTCCTAGCATGTAGATGATCAGGGACATCTGAATGATTACTACTACTTTGTTGGCCCTCAGGCTTGAGCAGTGGATGTTTCCTTACATTTTGCCTAATTCAGACTCATAGGCCTGCCTCTTGTATCTACTCTAAATACTATTGAGCAATTTCAAGTTCAAGAATAGCTTAGTGTCGCCTTTAGGGCCCTTGTAGCCTCAGGGCAAATGATTTTCAGAATTTCCAATGCTCTCGGTAGCTATCTCATTCTTCCGTTGAGAAGAAATCAACTACTACACAATTCCATAAAGTTCCATTAACTTAGGCATCTCCTTAACTGCTTGGAGATGTTAGAATGTCCCCTCCCAATAATATTTTCAAGTTATCATAGGATCTGTCCTTAATTTAACACTGCCATGGCCTTGGGTCAGAAGCAGTGGTCTGTGTATTGCTGAAGGTGTCATTCTAGAGGAATTTTCAGCTTCTGGATCCTTGTAAATGTCAATGTTTTCTGTTTAGAGGAAATAAGACTTTTCACTGTCTACCTCCAAAGTTATCGTTCCATTCGTACTTTCCTCGGTATTGCATCAAGTGCTTTTAGATCTTGCTGAGGACCAGCACTTAAAGGTGTTGAGATTGAAGCCCCCTTCATCTCTATATCAAGTCTCTCCCTGGAGTTTAGATGTGGGTCTAAACTTTATCTGAATTTACTGTAAAACCTTTTATTTAGCACTAGCAGTGGTTAATAAGTAAATTTGTCAGCATGCTTCTTTAAGCTGGTGTAAAGGGAATGCTATTTTAGCTTTCTGCCTTAGAGCTGAGGGTGATGTTAAGGCTATGCTTTACAGTGCCTTGTAAGAATTCCAATGTAATCCCTTAGTGGGGAAGAAGAGGAAACTTCTCTATCCTGTTGGGGCATTTAAATTTTAAAGGTTCAACTTAGAACATTTTTATCAACCTTTTAGACACCTTGAACATCTTTGTCAAAGGTAAATGCTGAAAGAGGCAAAGTTAACCTTTGGTTTTGTGGTTTTCAGAAACATAGATGATGTTGTCAAAGGTTAAGCCTGGAAGAGGCAAAAAAATCAACCTTTTGTTTTATGGTTTTAGAAAACCTAGCTGTCTTTGCCAATGGTTAGCTTGAAGGCAAAGTTTAACTTTTGTTTTGCTGGTTTTCTAGCAAAACCTAGAATGTATTTGTGAAGGTTAAGCCTGGAAGAGGCAAAGTTAACCTTTTGTGTTGTGATTTTTAGAAACTTTGTCAAGAAACACAAGGTCCTCTGTGACGTATTGGATAGCTTAATGAAATGAGAACTAGCTCCATATCTTCTACCTTTATTGAAGGTAAACATTCATAATGTGAGCGGCAGTTGTAACTTCATTTAGTGTTAAGTCAATTTGTCGCTCCAGAATAGGATTGATGTGACACAATAGAAGTACAATTCGGTTTTTACCCGATCACTACTTTAAGTATACAGAATTGTGTTTGAAAACAGTAAAGCCCTCAATCCCCTAATAGTAATAATAATAATAATAATAATAATAATATGCTTTATTTCAGCTCAGGGCCATATACATTGAATATACAAAATACAGACAGTAATATACACAATCTAGATACATGAGACATGATAAAAAAGAAAAAGAAAATGAATAATCGGCACTTATCCACAAAATAGCTGAGGTAGCATAAAAGCTAGTATAATCATAATACTGGTAATAATAGTAATAATATTGGTGAGAAAAAAAAATGCATTGAGAGTAATAACAGTTAGTGCACAAATTATATAACTTAAATTTCAACTAGAGGACCTTAGTTGGGTTTACAGTAGTCAGGTCCAGGAGGGCTAATAAAACAGAAAAAATTGAATGAACAAAAAAAAAAAATTTAACTTGATAGTAATCACAGTAATAAAGAAAAAAAATTAAAATTAAAATATCAGCAATAAATGTAATAATGACAAAAACTGCAGATGACATCTTGCCAATACAGAGATTAAGTCCTTTAGGGGACAAAGGCCTTATTTTCCCATCTTTCCCACAATTTAGATCTTCTTCTTGCTTCACTCCTTAGGATGCTTTGTATGAGCGAGTTGCTGCTGTTTCTCACTCGGGTTACCAGACTGGACATTGTTCGCCTAACAATGATTTTTAAATTGTCCAGGTGGTTTTCTATGAACATCTGTGTGGCGGAGTGGTAGCGGGGAGTGTTTGTGAGGCATCTCAGAATGTCATTGTGCACAACAGTGATGCGTCTCATGGTCTCTTGGGTATAGTTCGTCCAGAGGGAACACCCATAGATACTGTAGTAGTACGAGCGGAAGAGCAGCAGTTTCACGTCTCGGTGACAGAAGGCAAAACTCCTTGCAATCATGTTGCCAGCTGCACATAGTTTATGACGCCTCTGTTCAATGTCGGCCGTATCTTTTAAGTCGTCGGTGATAATGTGACCCAAATACGGAAATTCGTGCACAAATTCCAGCCAATGGTTTCCGAGGAAAATTTGTGGTTCTGCAATATGCTTAACCGATCTCAGGAGCAGCAACATGCACTGGGTCTTGGTTTCGTTGTAGATTATATCAAATTCCTCTGCATATTGGCGGCAAGTGTCGATGGATCGTTGGAGACCTTGCACTGATGGGGAAATCAGAACCATATCGTCGGCGTAACAGAGGTTGTTTATAGTTGTTTCATTGACAGTGCATCCTATTGGGAGTGAGTTCAGTTTGACATTCAAGGCTTCTGTGTACATATTAAACAGGTATGGGGAGAGAATGCCCCCTTGCCGAAGCCCGTTTAGGGAGCCGAAGGTATAAGATAATACATTACCCCATTTGACACAGAATTGCTGTGTGGAGAACCAGCAATGCAAAATGCCAATTAGATACAGGGGTGCGCCCCTTTTATGCAGCTTCAGGAAGAGCTTCAGGTAGTTTACTCTGTCAAATGCTTTTCTCACATCTACAAAACAAAGGAAAACAGGAGAGGCTGATGATAGGTAGTAATTCGGCAATTCTTTCAGTATGTAGATGCAGGTGTCGGTTGAGCAGTTTGCTTTAAACCCTAACTGGTTGTCAGTGGTGTGTAGAAAGGGGAGAAGTCTCACTAGAAGAACAGACTCAAGTATCTTCGATGCAATCGTTGTGATTGCAATCGGCCGGTAGTTGCCAGGGTCAGCTGCATCCTTTAGCTTGTTTTTGATGAATGGTATCAATTGGACTAAGAGTAGGGAGTCTGGAAGAAACCGGTGAATTATGCACGTATTGAATAGGGCAGCTAGCAAAATGTAAATTATCGGATGGCAGAATTTGAAGGCCTCTGCAGGAAGACCATCACAGCCGGGCGATTTATTATTAGGTAGGCTGTTTATGGCATCGCTGATGTTACCTGGCGTAATACGGTCTGCAAAATGAAAATGAATGTTGTCAGTAAGGATGTTATCTACATCCCTTCGGGAATATTGATCATTTATGCAATTCAGGATATTGTTGAAGTGATAACCCCACATACTTGCGATAGCTTTGTCTCCGACTGCTTCTCCTACTCTCTGTGATAGCTTTTTAGTTTTGGGATTTAAGGACTGGATATCTTTCCAAAGACGAGGATAATCACCAGATTCTAATTTTCTTTAGACACTTGCATCGGCTCTTAGTTGTTTTCATTTAACCTGCGTGCTTAAGAGCAAGTTTGAACTGCGCTCTAGCCTGTCTCATTAGTAATGCAGTGGGCCCCTCCCTTGGGCTACCATTTTGCCTCCACAGTAAAAACATTTTTCGTGAGTATGTATACAGATCTTTAACCAAGTCATTCCATCCAGGTATATTACGAGAATTACCTTGACGAAATCTGTTGGCAGTCCTGCCCGAAGCAAGCATAGCGGAGATTATGTTCGAATAGAATTCATTCAGGTCCCTCCTGTGGTGGTCATTTCTACAATTTGTGTTAGTACAAAGTAAGGCATCTGCCGGTTGAACTATTGACCGCAACCTGGTTTCCATGGTCGCCCTAAAGTATCTGGTTTTCTGTTGGTTTTTAAAATCCCAGTTTACTGCTGGTGGCCGAACAGTTAGGGGGTTCACGGTAGGGAGGGATGGGGTACTGAATGACACCTGTAATGGGATGTGATCGTAGCCCGTTGCAAGATCGTAGCGAATATTGCAGGTCATAATAGAATCATGAAGTTGTGGAGATGTGATGCAGTGGTCCAGCCACGAGGTTGTAATAGCGTCCGCTCTATTATGTACATATGAATAGGAGGAGGGAGGGAGGAGCATTACATCGCTAATTTGGAGAGCATGATTTTGACAGAAGCGAGTAAGTTCATTGTAAAATTGTTTTGTGGGGTGAGAATTAAGGTCCCCGATTATACAAATATGGTCAGCAGGAGAATCATGAATAATACTGTGTAACTCCCCTAAGATCATGCAGTAATGATCAAAATTATTGTTATTTTCCCATGGCATATAAACATTAATAATTAGGATTTTAGAGTTCCCTACTGTCACTTGAAGCCCCAGCAATCTGTCACTCCTGTAGGTCATCACCTTTATCATATTGTCTAACGATTGTGCCACAGGAAAGAAAGGCCCCCTTTCGGGCGACCGGCTATGATTTGATCTGTAACTTGCATCGATGAGGTTGAGAAGGTAGTGGGTAGTCTTTTCCTGAACAGAAAAAAAAGAGCAATTCTTTAGGCTCTTTTGTTTAATAAATCCCTTATTTTGATATTTTAGGGAGCGTGAAGGTACAAATTTTGTATAGGAGCGTACCTTTATATCTTAAAGGTATTTAATTTTAAGTGACTGTCGTTTGATAGGCTTTTGGACCCAGGCAGGGGTCCCTCATACCGCTGCATTTCATACTGGCTATCAAAGCAGTTTTCTCCGCAAGCTGCTCTTTGCTGCATATGTATGAGAGCCTTGCTCCTTGAATGGAATCCAATATCTGGTGGTAATAAAATCCACCAAGGATTCCAGATCAGGTGAGAATGTTTTGGGTTTCGTACAAGAAACCTTTACCTCTAATGGCTGAGCGGAATTTTGTTTAGCTGCACTATCCACCATCCTCTTCTTAATGTGGGAATCAGCTACATTTAACAGTAGGTAAGATTCATCTCAAATAAAAATATAAATGTTCATAAGTAAAATTTATTATTTGGATACTTACCTACTGTTAAAGTAGACCCACCAACAGCCTCCCCACAACTTTGTGGGCTGTCAAGGAGAATTCTGACGAGCTAAAACATTCGAAACACACCTGGTGGAGAACAGGTAAACTAGACAGTCATCTGGGCAGCCATTCGATTTTTTTGTTTGAATGCCGACTCGCTTAATTGGCGGGGAGATATAGCTAAATTTAACAGTAGGTAAGTATCCAAATAATAAATTTTATTACTAAAATTTATATTTGAGGGATTAGGGAATTAAGAGGAAGGGGAATGGGGTTTGTCAGAAGGCTATGCAATTTCCCGGAGAGAGGGAAAGCCAAAGATGTTGGGAAAATGGAATTGAGGTAGAGGTGGAAGAAACCCTATAAATAAAGTAGGGAAAGTAACATTGTATATAAGGATGGCAAATTGGAATGGCATTGTGCCTAGGGATTGTCCTCAGAATTTTTGGAAAAGAAATAAGAAGAAAGAAACTGGACAAGAAGAAGAGAGAAATTAGTAAAATAGAGGAAGAATCTTGGGAAGAGGTTGATGCAATTTAGACACAGGGCATAAATTGACAGTTTGTGAGGGAATTGTGACTAGCATGTATTAAGGGATTTTGACGAAGGAAAAATCTATTTCTGGGCAAGGGTCCGTGTCGCCCAGTGAAATATCCCTTTAGTTCATATTTATAAGGTAAATAATGCTAACATTACCAGAGAAAAATAAAAGAGGGGGATGGTCAGTATCCTGACTCGCTCACCCCTAAATAAAAAGGGTGCCGGTATGGTACTGGGGGCGAGTGAGACCACTACCACGGACCTCTTGTCATTTAGAATTCTCCTTCACCAAAATCCCCCTCCTCGAGAGAGCTGGGACACAGCCGGCGCCAGCAACTACTACTAAACACTCACCCACGCCGACAACAGCGCCTCTCGTGGCCATCCTTGACGTTAGAGGACCAATCCTGGGCGCAAGGGTGGGATAGAAACCGGGGGGGATTTCACTAGGCAACACGGACCCTTGCCCAGAAATCAGATTTTTCCTATTCGTCAAAATCCCTTTTCTGGGCTCAGTCCGTGTCGCTTTGTGAAATAGTACCAGAGAATTAGCACAAGATTGAGAAAGAAACAATGGAAGGTCTTAAGAAAACACAAAAGTAAACTAAAATAATTACAATCTAGTTTTTCAAACTGTTACAAAGTTATCATACTTAAACTAACCCAGTATAACATAATGTGAGTTAGTCTTAAAATACTTAGTAGAACTTAAAATTACTCTTAGACTAACTTATGATAACTTAAAACTAGAATTTATTAAATATTAATATATACAAGTGAGTCTCCCTAGCATAAAAATAAGGGAGAACATCACAAAATAGTCACAATTGGCAATGCTATTTACATGTGTGAGTGACCCTAGCAAAAAAATAAGGGACACCTCACGATATGTAGCCATTCTAGGCAGCTAAGGCTCAAAACAGGATTGAGCCTGACGTAGGGTTAAAGGAAATATAGTGAGGCAGGTAGAAAGGAGATCTGGATCTTCGACTACAACTACTAGACAGTGTCAGGGGAAACTATGTTTCCCGCTGCCACTGCCGGAAATTTAAGAGATTCCAAGGATTTCAAGTAGTGACGTTTGAAAACTGTCGGCGATTTCCAGCCAGTGTACTTTTTAAATCATCGAAATTCATGTGCTGGAAGTAATTAATAGAGGTGGCTACTGCCCTGATGTCATGGGCTCTGGGGAATGAATCAGGATTAGCTTGTTTAATAAAATATAGGATTTGTTGTCTGATCCCTTTTAAAGAAATAGTGCCACCTTTTTCCCTTATAAAAAGGGGACCTGATGACCTAGGTGATGTCCTGGACAGATAGCTCGTAAGGTCGTCACCGGACATAGAGAAGGGTCTTGAGGAGAGGGAGGACCTTGCCAAGGGGCCCATCTCATCAAGGGATCCTCGTTTTTAGCCAAAAAACTACGATCTGGAGATAATAGAACTTCTCCTGATGGGAGAAATTCGACATGTCCAGAGTCTCTGGAAAGGGCCGTCAGTTCGGATATCCTGGCTCCTGAGGCCAGACTTAGTAAGAATAATGTTTTCCTTAATATCATCATATAATTGCATGAATCATTGTCAGTATCTGAAGCCAGTTTGAGAACGTCATTCAAGAACCATGAAATTGAACTAGGTCTTTCTGAAGGTCTGAGCCTAGCACAAGCTTTAGGAATAGACGAAAAGTAAGAATCTGTTAAGTCTATCTTAAAGCCAAACTGGAAGATTTTCTTAAAAGCTGACTTATTGGTTGTAATAGTACTAGCTGCTAGACCTTTTTCAAACAGAGATCTGAAAAGGATATAGCTAATTAACCGTCATGGTTCGAGAATCCGTTTTCCTTCAGGAAAATTTGCCAGTTTTTTAACTGCTGCGTCATATTGGCGCAATGTTTTTTCCCTTTTATCCGATTCTAAGAAAAGGATATTTTGGGGATCGATATTTGCATCTCTCTTAGCCGCGAACTTCATGAAGTCCATAAAGTTTGGGTTTTGAGAGTTCCTGAGGAAGCGAACACAGTCCTCATTTGTACTGACTGAGAGAGTTTGGGGTCCGGAATCCTTTGAGGCTAGAGACCCAATTCCAGAAGGAGAGGGTACCAATTGCTCTTGGGCCAATCCGGGGCTATTAGAGCCACTTGTCCCTTGAACGACCTGAGTTTGTTCAGGACTTTCAATAGAAGATTCACTGGAGGAAAGATGTATATCTTCCTCCATTGATTCCAATCTATGGACATGGCGTCTGTGGCATAGGCCAGAGGGTCCAGGTTGGGGGCCACATAGCAAGGGAGCTTGTGGTTGGATTGTGACGCGAAAAGATCCACCTGGAGGCCTGGGACCTTTTGGCATACCCACTGGAATGAGCGCCTGTCCAGGGACCCACTCCGATTCTAGAGGAACTGAGCGAGACAGAGCGTCTGCTATCACGTTCCTTTTCCTTACTCCCGCCAGATGAGTGGAGGAAGATGCCATTTGTACTTGGTTGCTAGAGAGAAGATGGATGTATGCATGACGTGGTTCACATGTCTTGATTTGGATCCTCCTCTGTTGATGCAGTGTACTACTACTGCGCTGTCCAATACCAGCTTGACATGGAATTCTTGGCTGGAAGAAGCCTTTTTAGAGTGAGAGGACTTGCCATGGCTTCTAGTACATTTATGTGAAGCCACCGGAACTGAGGCGACCAAGTCCCTTGAACTTTTTTGAATTGGGGGGGTATCCTCCCCACCCCACCCGCTCAGAGAGGCTCCGTTGTGGATACCAACGCCGGAGGAGGAATTGTGGAGAGGAACTGATTTGGACAGATTTTTGGTTCTCCGTCCGCCCAGGGGCGGAGACACTTGCGAAGAATCGGCGGGATGCCTGACAGCTTGTCTCGAGATTTGACATTTGCTCTTGAGCGCCAAACTCGATTATGTCCTTCAACTTTGCTTTCAACAGAGCATACTGTGACTGACGCAAACTGGAGGGAACCTAGGATCCTTTCCTGGTTTCTCCTTGGTGTTTCTTTGCATTTGAGGAATTGCCTTATTGACTTGGCTATTTCTTTCCTTTTGACCAACGGAATTGACAGAGTGTGGGAGTTCAGGTCCACTGGAATGCCGAGCCACTGAAAAAACGAGGATTCCTGCGTCAGCCTGGATTTGGTCTTGTTTATTTGGAACCCCAGATGTTCCAGAAACTGTATTACTTTGTTTGTGGCTTTGAGGCATTCCTCGACGGTTGTTGCCCAAATGAGCCAATCGTCCAGGTACTCTACTACCATTATCCCTTGTGATCTCAGTTTGTTGGACTACTGATTCCGCTATTTTCGTGAACACCCTGGGGGCTACGTTCAGCCCGAAGGGCATCACTTTGAAAGAGAATGCCTGGTTTCCCAACCTGAAGCCTAGATATGGGCGGAAGTGTCTCGCAACCGGGATATGATAGTATGCGTCTGTAACATCGATAGAGGTGGTGACGGCCCCACGGGGAAGTAAGGTCCGCACCTGCGAGATAGTCAGCATTTTGAACTTGTCGCAAACGAATGAATAAGTTTTAGACGGGACAAGTCTCATTATTCTTCGTTTTGTTGAGCCTTTCTTTGGCATGCTGAACAAGCGACTGACTTTAACTTTAAATGTTTTGACTCTTGATACTACTCCTTTCTGAAGGAGCTCTTGCGCATACTCTGTCAATTCCTTTGTTGGTATTTGAAGGAATGTTTTGGATGGAGGGGGCACCTTTGATCCAATCTCCATCCCAGCCCTTTGGACACAATGCTTTGTGCCCAATTGCTGAATCCCCATCTGTGTTGATAGAGGAACAGCCTCCCTCCCACCTGAGGGTTCTCACTGACTTTGGGCAGGACATGCTCCGCGTCCTCCACGGAAGTGTTTTCCCCTGCTGGGTGTCCTTCCGCCACCCCTCTGGCGAAATGCACCCTAGCTCTACTTCCCCTTCCAAACCTGTTTGAAGGCTTGGAATGCCTGTCCTTCAAAAACAGGGTTAAAGGCTGGGGATACAGCATAGGAAGTAGAGGGCTGGTTTCTGAGACGTCGGCAGGAGAATGGGCTGGTTCTGGTTCTTCGAAGAAGACGGTTGAACCATTTGGGAAACGGGGACCGCCTGAACCATCTGCTGTTGCTGCGGAGCCTGGAAAGGTGTAAACTTCCTGGGCTTCTTTTGCTTTTTCACATTTGAGGGGGTACCTTCTGGCTTCCTCTTGCCAGAAAGTCCCCAGCGGACCTTAAGGCTCTGATTCAGCCTGGTCGCTTCATGTTGAGCCTCATTCGCCACGGATTCGGGGAAGAGGTCAGCTCTCCAAATGATGACACAAGCAATTTGTTCGGCTTGTGCCTAATTGTGGCTTCCTGCAGGACGTGCTTCCTGCAGTTACGCCTAGCAACCACAAAGTCGTACAGGTCAGACTGTACGGTTTGTGTTTGAGCTTTTGCCAATAGCTTGAACAGAGGCTCCATCCCCATAAGTGATGGCGGCAACCTCTGTCCAATAACCAGGCATTCAGGGTCCCTCCCTAACCTGGTCCTAGCGTCAAACTCCGCTTGGATCAGGTTATCCGGTAACCTCGGTAG
>NC_061108.1:28912427-28944624 GCF_015104395.2 Macrobrachium nipponense
TTTTTTAATGGAAATAAAATTAAAATAAAGAGTATAATTTAAATATTGTACAATATGCTTTATCATCAAAAATCTTTACGGCAATATCATTTCAAATCCATCTTACATTACCCTTAGAGAGAGAGAGAGAGAGAGAGAGAGAGAGAGAGAGAGAAGAGAGAGAGAGAGAGAGAGAGAGAGAGAGAATCAGACACCTATTATGTTCATTATGAAGTCCAACCTGGAATGAGCTTAATAGATGCATAACTACAAGTAATGCTGTGAATCATTTTTATCATAAAAATCAGTATTTAATCACATACACAATATAAAAAAATAGTGTAATTATGAATAAATTCTGTTGTTCTACGAAGAAAAAGCAAACTAGTAATAATTTTAGAGATACGGTCAATAGAAAAATCTGCAAATTAGTGAAAGCTTCCCGTGGGAACGTGAATACGGTGGACCCCATGTATTCGTGCATTTCTCTTCGGAACATATCTACCCACTATTTGTGGAAAATTCACGTAATCGCGGCATTTTTCTATAAGAAATATCCACAAATAACTGTTTTTTATCAATTTTATCATAAATATGATATTGTAATGATACAATTAAGTTTGTTCATACTTACCTGGCAGATATATATATAGCTGATAATTTCCGACACCGACAGAATTTAAAACTTACGACACACGTAGTGGGAGTCAGGTGGTTAGTACCCATTCCCGCCGCTGGGAGCGGTATCAGGAATCATTCCCATTTTTCTCATCATAATTTTTTATTTCCACTGTCTCCTGAGGGGAGGTGGGCGGGTACTTAATTATATATATCTGCCAGGTAAGTATAACAAACTTAATTGTATCATTACAATATCATTTTGTTCATGCAACTTACCTGTCAGATATATATATAGCTGAATCCCACCTTTGGTGGTGGGAGAGACAGAATAGAGGATTTAGGAAACACATATGTGCAGATAATTGATATCTTGATTCCTTACCTGTTAGCATAGCTGGCTTCGTGATTACTGCCACGTAAGTCTGCTTGTGCTACTAGAGTTGCCAGCAAGGTAGAGACCTATGAAGCTGGTGCACTCCAAGTGATCTGTCAACAGGGCGAGACCACGACTGACTAGACCATGGACCCATACTAATGAGGGCAACGAGCAAAAATAACCACCACCTGGCTTAGTTTACCAAAGGTATCCCACTTAACTAAACTAATGAAGGGAGACCCCGCCCCAGCGGTCACCCCACAACCATAAACACAATTAAAAACCCCCCTAATCCCTAAAGGATAGGATGAGTGTTACCTCCTGCCCCCAAAACAGTGTCTGCAGCAATGTATGGTCCGAGGGAGAAGCAATTTTCGTATGTCACTTTCACCTCCCACAGGTAGTGTGAAGCGAACACCGAATTGCTTCTCCAAAATGTGGCATTCAAAATATCTTTGAGAGCCATATTTTTGTGAAAGGCTACCGAAGTAGCAATCGCTCTCACCGTCGTAGCTTTTACTTTCAGAAGCTTTTAAATCACTGTCACTACACTTATTATGCGCTTCTTGAATCGTATTCCTGATGAAGAACGCCAGTGCGTTTTTTTCGACATAGGAAGATCAGGTTTTCCTCACTGAACACCACAAATTGTCGATGAACCTCTGCAAGCTTTAGTTCTCTGCAGATAGAACTTTAGAGCCCTGACAGGACACAGGAATCTCTCACGTTCGTTTCCAACTATATCTGACAACCCTTTGATTTCAAAGGACCTCGGCCACGGGTGGAAGGATTCTCGTTCTTTGCTAAGAACATGGGACTTAAAGAACACACCGCACTACTTTCTGAAAAGCCAATCTGCTTGCTAATGGCCTGAATTTCGCTAACCCTCTTCGCCGTCGCCAGAGCGGTTAGGAAGATCGTTTTCTTCATCAGATTCCTGATAGAAACTGAATGAAGCGGTTCGAAGTTACTCGACATCAAGTATTTGAGTACCACATCCAAGTTCCACGAGGGTACTTTAGGCTGGACTACCTTGCTAGTCTCGAACGATCTAATGAGATCATGAATGTCCTTATTATTAGACAAATCGAGTCCTCTGTGTCTAAAGACTACAGAAAGCACGCTCCTGTAGCCTTTAATAGTTGGAACAGCCAACTTCACTTCTTCTCTCAGATGAAGAAGGAAGTCAGCTATCTGGCTCACAGAGGTTGTGGTGGAGGAAATGCCCTTCTTCCTGCACCAGGATCTGAAGACAGCCCACTTCGATTGGTACATAGCGATCGAGGAGGGCCTCCTTGCGGTGGCAATCGCCTTCGCCACGGTCTTGAAAAACCCCTCGCTCTGGCCAACTTCTTGATAGTCTGAACGCAGTCAGACTCAGAGCGGGGAGGTTTTTGTGGTACCTCTCGAAGTGGGGCTGTCTGAGTAGATCTTTCCTTAAGGGTAGAGTCCTTGGAAAGTCTACCAGGAAGGACATCACCTCTGTGAACCAGTCGGCTGCTGGCCAGAAGGGGGCGATGAGTGTCATCCTCGCTCCTTCCGATGCCGCAAACTTCCTCATCACTTCCCCGAGGATCTTGAGCGGGGGAAAAGCGTATATGTCTAGGCCCGACCAACTCCAAAGTAGGGCGTCTACTGCGACTGCTCCCGGGTCCAGAACTGGGGAGCAATAGAGTTGAAGTCTTCTCGTCCTGGACGTTGCGAAGACATCCACCTGTGGACAGCCCCACAGGTTCCACAGCGACTGGCAAACCTCTTGGTGAAGGGTCCACTCTGTCGGCAACAGCTGTCCTCGCCGACTGAGAAGGTCCGCCCGAACATTCTGTACTCCTGACACGAACCTTGTCAGGATCGTGACTTCTTGCGCTTTTGCCCACAAAAGGAGTTCCTTTGCGATGGCAAACAGAGAAGGCGAGTGAGTTCCCCCTTGATTTCTTAGGTATGCCAGCGCTGTGGTGTTGTCCGAATTGATCTGAACGACTTTGCCGGATACTTCTTCCATGGAAAAAACCTGAGGCCAGCCAATAAATGGCTGACAAGCTCTTTTAGATTGATGGGTTCCAGGACACCTGTTCCCCTCTCCAGTGCCCGACACTTCTTTCCCTCCTAGTGTTGCTCCCCACCCGTGGACGACGCGTCGGAAAACAACACTAGGTCGGGGTTCCGAAGTTTGAGGGAGAGCCCTTCTGCGAGCTTCCGAGGATCTGACCACCAACTTAGGTGATCCTTCACCTCTCTCGTTAAACACAAGATCGCCTCCAGATCTTGCTTGTTCTTCCAACTGTTGGCTAGGAAGAATTGAAGAGGTCTGAGGTGGAGCCTTCCCAGAGAAACAAACTTCTCCAGTGAGGAAATGGTCCCCCCACAAACTCATCCATTCCTCACCGAGCATGTTTCCTTTCCCAGAAAGGTCCGCCACTTTCTCCAAGCATTGAAGTTGTCGCCCCTGGGACGGAAAAGCCCGAAAAAGCCACTGAGTCCATCTGAATCCCAGATAGACTAAAGATTGAGACGGAGTCAAAGATGCGACTTTTTTCGAGGTTTACCAGAAGCCCCAGGGACTTTGCTAACGTCATGGTCGTGTGCAGGTCCTCCAGACACCGTTCCCGCGATGAAGCTCGAATAAGCCAGTCGTCTAGGTAGAGAGAGATCCGTATATTCTCCAAATGAAGCAGCCTTGCCACGTTCTTCATGAGAATGGTGAAAACCATCGGCGCTGTGGTCAGACCGAAGCAAAGTGCCCTGAATTGGAATACCTTCCCCTTCAGGACAAATCGCAGGTATTTCCTTGATTGGGGATGGATGGGGACGTGAAAATACGCGTCTTGGAGGTCTAGTGAGACCATCCAATCCCCGGTCTCAAAAGCTGACAGCACCGATTGAGTCGTCTCCATCTTGAATTTCTTCTTTACTCACGAAAGAGATTTAGGCTGCTGACATCGAGGACGGGTCGCCACCCCCCCGAATGTTTCGGCACCAGGAACAGGCGGTTGTAAAACCCTGGCGATTCCAGGTCGAAGACCTGTTCCACCGCTTGCTTCTCGATCATTTGTTCCAGCAGATCGAAAGCACTTTCTGCTTCTCTCCTCGATAAGAGGGAGACAAATCCTTTGGTGTTGAGGATAGCGGGGGTGACTTCAAGAACGGGATCCTGTACCCTTTCCTCACGACATCCAGCGACCAAGGGTCGGCATCTCTCTCTTCCCAGGCTTTCGCGAATCGAAGAAGCCTGGCTCCTACCAGCGTCTGAAGGACTTCCGAATCACTTCCTACTCTTTGACGGAGCAGGGGTTTTTCCTCTGGAAGAGCCTCTTCCTCGGGAGGCTGCTTTCGAGGAAGGTCCAGCACGAAAGGGCTTCGATTTCTTGGCAAACGAAGCTCCAGAAGATGAAGCAGCTGCTGGCCTTCTAGAAGACTGAGCCAGAAGATCTTGCGTTGCCTTTTCCTGAAGGCTTGAAGCTATGTCCTTAACCATATCCTGGGGGAAGAGATGGTCTGAGAAAGGAGCGAAAAGCAAGTCCGCCTTTTGCGTTGGAGAGACGGATTTGGCCGTGAAATTACAAAAGAGCGCTCTCTTCTTGAGAATCCCCGAGCTAAAGTGCGTAGCCAACTCCTCAGAACCATCCCTGACGGCCTTGTCCATACAAGAAAAGAACGCATGGACAGCTCCCCAGACTACTAGTATCAGAACTCCTTGACCTGGCATCTAAAACTCCAAGACACCAGTCGAGAAAGTTGAAGACCTCTAGCGTCCTGAAAGGAGGCCTTTTAGGTGAAAGTTCGAACTCGTTATGGGTCCAAGTGACTTTTGATGAAGACAGAAGGGCTCTTCTGGAGGCGTCTAAACGATGCTCCCGAAGTCACCTTGAGCAGAGGCTGGTAGTTTAACGCCTATGTCTTCTCCTGTCTCATACCACATGCCTCCTTTAAACCGCAGAGTCTTGAAGGCGGTAAAGCTAAAGAGGACTTTCCTGACGCTTTCCTCTTCTCCATCCACTCATGGACTTTCCTGAACGCTTGCTTCGTGGAAAGCGACTTCTTCATTTTAATGAACCCCGATGTCTTCGTTGCCTTAAAAGAAGAAAATTGAGAAGGAGGAGTACGAGGGGCTTCCGGTTGAAAAGTTTCTCCGAACTCCGACTGTAGAAGACGCATCAAAACTTTATAGTCCGATGAGACAGTAGCTGGTTGCTGTTCTTCCTCTGCTTCTACTAAATCATCGCTAACTCCTTCCTCAGAAACTGGAGAAGTAGGAGGAAACTCTGAAGAAAACTGACGAACAGGAAGGGTTCCTTCATCCACCTTGAACTTGCATGGTGAGGACTGGTGTCTACCAGCGCGCGCTTGGCGTCCGAATCCACACGTTTGGCGCCGCGGGTGCGCGCTCGACATCTACAAACACACGCTTGGCGTCCACTGGCGCGCACCGAGCGTCCACTAGTGCACGCTTGGCTTCCACTGGTGCGCGCCGAGCGTCAGTCAGCGAGCGGCTGCCGCTCACTGTGCACGTTATCAACAACAGGTGCGCGTTTGGCGGCACCTGAAGCGCGCTCCACTTGCACAGAAGAAGCGCGCTCAGCGTTCCTCACCACTCGCTTGCAAACATACGAAGACTTGCGAGCGGGAGATATTTCATCCTGAGAGCGAGAAGCGAACTTCTCACCTCCTCTAGAGAGCTGCTGGGGAGCAGAACGAACTCTAGAGGGAGACTCGAACGAAGAGAGAGGCGAGCGAGGAGAAAGCGCGTCTTGACTTCTTCACAGGAAGCTTCTCATCCTTCCTACGACGCGGAAGAGACTCTCTAGCAGCAAGAGCGTCCTGAAGTTGCTGCTGCAGTGACTGAATCATCCTCTTGTTTGGCGAATCTTCCTGCTCCGGGGAGGGACTGATCCTGTGAGCAGGAGAGCGGCGAGGGGACGCCTCCCTCCTCCTCCCAGGTACGAACTCTTCCCGAGCTCTGGAGCGACTGTATCGCTCGCACGAGCTAACTGAATCCAAGTCCAAAGACTCTCTACGCCCCTTTTCTGCGGCGGAAAAGCAGCGAACGCACTGTCAGGCGAAGATCGCAAAAGCGGAGAACTAGGACGTGAAGCGTCAACATTACGCGCCGTCCTTTTCAGCGGACGTGAAGCACCTTGAGAACTCCACCCTTTACGTGGGGATGAAGCCTCCGATGACGAAAAACACTCCTTGAGGAGACGTGCACGCGCACGCTCCTGGCAGTCGTGGGGGATTTTCATCAGTAACTGCCGAAGGCACGTCAGATCGGTGGGGGTTCCTTGTAACCCTCCTTCGGCTTTCGCACTGCTCCCTCCCCAGGTCCTGGGAGTCAAGCAGAGGTCCAGGCCTAGAGGCGAACGAGGCCGATCTGACGCACCCTCCACTACACAAGGGGTATCACTGCACTTTTGCACGTCACTTTTGCTCTCAAGAGCCAACACTTTCGATTCTAGATTACGAATCGATTCCAATATTAAGGATAAAGTATTACTCTCTACAGACACTGTTTCAGGGCCCGGAGGCAAAACTACAGGGTTAGGAGCATTAACAGAAGGAGGGTTAACAGGAGAAACATTAATTTCTTGCACGCCTGAAAACACTCCTGGAGGAAGAAGACCTCCTTAACCTATCCTTTTCAAGTTTCCTAAGATAGGTCTCATACGCCTTCCACTCAGAATCTGTTAGTCTTTCGCACTCCTTGCAACGGCTTTCATACACACATTCATGCTCCCTGCAACTCTTACATACCGTATGTGGGTCTACTGAAGCTTTCAGTAGCCTACCTCTACAATCAGTTCTAGAGCAGAACCTAGCGCTAGCTGTACTAGACCCTATGACATATTATTCCAAGAAAAGTCCAAACCAAATCAAATCAATCCACTAATAACGTGTGCCTAGCCACCGATCCAATCAATTAATCCAAAAAAGAACCAAAAGGGATACTCAAGTAGCAAAAAGTTTCCAAATCCAGACGGAGGTGCTGTAAACAGATGTTCACAACACCGGCGACAGAAAAATTATGAATAGAAAATGGGAATGATTCCTGATACCCGCCTCCCAGCGGCGGGAAATGGGTACTAACCACCTGACTCCCCCTACTACGTGTGTCGTAAGTTTTAAATTCTGTCGGTGTCGGAAATTATCAGCTATATATATATCTGACAGGTAAGTTGCATGAACAAAAACACTTTTTGTGATAAAACTCTTAAAAAAACAAGGTAAAAATGTTTTTGGTGGGGTTTCTTGAGATTTAACTTAACAAAATAGGCAGTTTTAAGCATTTTTATATGGTTTTCAACTATTCGAGGACTCCATCTATGGGGAGGGGGGGAACACCATAAGGTGTTCCACAAAAATCTGCAACAAAGTGGACCGCGGAAATGTGAAACGCATAAAACCAAGGGAGCACTGTATTCACAAACACACACACACATATATACACAAATATATGATTACATAACAGTAAGCATTTTCTGTCATTCTAAGCAATTCACAACCACCCTTAATTAAATTCAATTTCTTTGTGAGCTTCTTGCACAACTGTAGCAATGTTGGGTAGCTCTTTCATATCACAGAACCTCATCACAATTTGATGCAATTCACACTTGTTGAAATCATCTAGCTTGGTCACTGGTCAAGAACGACTTGGTTCTCTTCTTATATTAAAACATACGTTGTCCAAAATCTGTGGTGAAAATTTGTGATCTTACAAGTGAGGCAACAACAGTTCCTACAGGGACCAATAATAGAATCCTTAAGGAATGAAATGATTTCGAAACTAATTTTGGACACCGTATGTTCACTGATAAGAAGGGAACCAAGTTGTCCTCAACCAGTGACCAATCTAGATGATTTCAACAAGTCTGAATTGTGTCAAATTGTGATGAGGTTCTATGCTTAAAAAGAACTACCCAACACTGCTACAGTTTTGCAAGAAGCTTGCAAAGACACTGAATTTAATTAAGGGTTATTGTGAATCGCTTAGAATGGCAGAAAATGTTTACTGTTAGAGAGAGAGAGAGAGAGAGAGAGAGAGAGAGAGAGAGAGAGAGAGAGAGAGAGAGTTACAAGGATTAGGAGGTCTCAAAGACTTGTTAGTCCATCCGAGGAGACATCATGTGCTCAGTTATCTGTGGGAGCAGGTTTTACTGTGCATTCAAAGTGTCCTAGTAATTTTGTCTAGCTTTCTTTTAAACTCTTCCACACTGTTGCTTTTTACAACTTCTGGAGGCAGTTTATTCCACGTGTCACATATCTTGTATGTAAAGAACTTCCCACAATGGGATGTGTTCTATCTCTTAAGTTCTAGTTTCCATCCATTATTTCTTGTCTGGTTTTCATTTAATGTAAATAGGTTACTATCTACTTTTGTTATGCCTTTCAGAGAGGGAGGGAGAGAGAGAGAACTAGCTTAACACGAAGGATGAGAAATATAGTACTTAAAGCTTTAAAGTGATTGCAAATATATAATTCCAGTATGCTAGGAGCTAAAACAGTTAAGAAAATAATTAGTAATTAAAAGCATTAAAAGGTTAAGATTTAGATGTCAATCCCCTCTAAGACAAGAACAGGATTAAATTTGTTTTTGTCTGACACACTACATCAGTTAATCCATAGGTATTAAGCTGGTCAGATTCTTCCCTTGTATCTTCACTGAGCAGTCTCCAAGGTATGATGTCTGACATTTTTTTATGTTGATACAATGCACTGACATGAGAGCTTCTCTTACGCGCCACTTTCGTTTGGCTCAACTGTAGCATAAATGTGCCTGGAAAATTAGACTTGGAAACCGGACAGACATAGTACAAAACTTTCATTTAAGCAAGTTTTCCTGGTTTGTCACTTTTTGGATGCCTGTTGATGCAAGTATTTTGGGCTTTGCAGTAAAAATTAGGATGTCTTGAAAAGGTAACACAATGAAGCTACCTAACACTCCATAATTTTTCATTATTCTCATTCCAATTTTCTTCTGCTTATCACATTCAATTACAAATTATCTTATCCTATCTTCCTCTAACTCAGATCAAGTGAGATCACTTCAGTAAGGATCCCATTAACTCAGCAAAATTCTACCCCTGTAAGATATAGTTCCTTCCTATTTCTCTGTCAGTGAGGATCCCATTAACACAGCAAAATTCTATTCCTGTAAGATACAGTTCCTTCCTATTTCTCTGTCTTATTTCTCAGCAATTCCTTGATGCTTTGTCAAGAAAATTCAAATGATTGTCTTGGCCACATAGCTCAAATGAACTGATATATCTCAGTTTGGAAAACAGCTGTTAAATTTAGGGTTCTTCTTTTACATTCTCCTTCCACGATAGGATTGAAAGCAGGGCAATTTGTTTGATAAATGACCACAATCCTCACTAATCTCTTAACACTCTTCCACTCCATTGCTATGTGGATTCTTGGTCTGTCGTTTTTTATAGGTACCATTTCTGACACTCTTACATTACGTGTCACGGGAAAAATTCCTTCACCTGTCAGGTAACCTTGTGACACCAGTCAGGTTACTTCTTCCAACATTTATTCTTTGGAAATCAGTAATCTACAGGATGCACAGTTTAATGACAATGTTTTTATGCCAAAATGATATTGTTATGATACAATAAAGTTTTATGCATACTTACCTGGCAGGTATATATATAGCTGTATTTTCTGAAGTCCGACAGAATTTAAAAAACTTCCGACACACGCAGTGGTCGGCCAGGTGGTTAGTACCCATTCCCGCCGCTGGGAGGCGGGTATCAGGAACCATTCCCATTTTCTATTCATAATTTTTATTTCCACTGTCCCCTGAGGGGAGGTGGGTGGGTACTTGAATATGTTATTGTTATAATACAATTAAGTTTGTTCATACTTACCTGGCAGATATATATATAGCTGGATTCTCCGAAGTCCGACAGAATTTCAAAACTCGCGGCACACGCAGTGGGCGGCCAGGTGGTAGTACCCATTCCCGCCGCTGGGAGGCGGATATCAGGAACCATTCCATTTTCTATTCATATTTTTATCAGTGCCACTGTCTCCTGAGGGGGAGGTGGGTGGGCACTTAATTATATATATCTGCCAGGTAAGTATGAACAAACTTAATTGTATTATAACAATAACATTTTGTTCATGAGACTTACTTGGCAGATATATATATAGCTGAATCCCACCTTCGGATGGTGGGAAGAGACAGAATAGGATTTGTAGGAAACTTAAATTAAGTAGATGATATACACCTTGGTTCCTCACCTGTTAGCAAAGTAGACTCTGTGATTACTGTCACTACAGCCTGCTTGTGCTTAATCAGAGTTGCAGCCAGGTGGAGACCTGTAATGCTGGTGCGCTCTGAATGCTCTGTCAACGGGGACGTGACCTCAATGTGACAAGAGCATAGAGCCATACAAATGAGGGCAACGAAGCAACTGACCACCACCTGACCAACTAACAAAGACCCCCTGAACACTAAGCTAAAAGATGGGAGGTCTTCACCAAAGCCTCACCACAACCAAAAGAAACACATCAACTAAAAACTAACTAACCTAAACCTAACTAAGGGATAGGGAGAGAGCTACCTTCAGCCCCCAAGACTGTGTCTGCAGAAAACGTATGGCCCAAGAGAACAACAGTCCTCGTATATCGTTCTCACATCTCTCAAGTAGCGTGAGGCGAATACTGAATTGCTCCTCCAAAAGGTGGCGTCAAGGATGTCCTTGATCGCATGTTCCTTTGGAAGGCAAGCGAGGTTGCAACAGCTCTGACCTCGTGAGCTTTCACTCGCAAGAGGCTCAAATCGATCTGTGTGGAAGACGAATGAGCCTCTTTAATGACGTCCCTCAGAAAGAACGCCAAAGCGTTCTTGGATAACGGTATATCGGGTCGTTTAACCGAACACCAGAGATTATCTGAGGGACCTCGTACTTCTTTAGTCTTGTGGACATAAAACTTTAGAGCCCTGCAGGGCACAGGACTCTCTCAGTTCTTGGCCCACAAGGCTTGTCATACCCTTGATTTCAAAGCTCCTTGGCCAAGGGTTCGACGGGTTTTCATTCTTTGCTAAGAAAGTGGGACTCAAAGAGCAGACAGCATTGTCCCCTTTGAAGCCCACTCTCTTACAAATGGCCTGAATTTCGCTAACTCTCTTCGCCGTCGCCAGAGCAGTTAGGAAAAGAGCCTTCTTAGTCAAGTTTCCTAAGAGACGCTTCATGTAGAGGTTCGAAAGGACTCGACATTAACAGTCTAAGGACTAAATCCAGGTTCCAAGAAGGAGGCCTCGCCTGAGGTATCTTGGATGTCTCAAATGATCTCAGGAGATCGTGAAGATCCCTGTTATCAGACAGGTCTAGTCCTCTGTGTCGGAAGACTGCCGACAGCATGCTCTTATATCCCTTGATGGTCGGGACCGCAGCTTCTGCACATTTCTTAAAAATAGCAGGAAATCGGCTATCTGGCTCACAGAGGTAGAGGAAGAGGAAATTCCCTCCTTTCTACACCATGCCCTGAAGGAAGCCCACTTCGACTGGTAAACAGCTCTCGAGGACGTTCTCCTAGCATTGGCGATCGCCTTTGCAGCTGCTTTAGAAAAACCTCTCGCTCTGGCCAGTTTTTCGATAGTCTGAACGCAGTCAGACCCAGAGCGGAGAGGTTTCGGTGATATCTTGCGAAGTGGGGCTGTCTGAGTAGATCTTTCCTCCAGGGCAATGTCCTCGGAAAGTCTATGATGAATGACATTACCTCTGTGAACCATTCTTTCGCTGGCCACATCGGGGCGATCAGGGTCAACCTCGTCCCCTCCGATGCCGCGAACTTCCTTACTACTTCCCCATGATCTTGAATGGCGGGAAGGCATATAAGTCCAGGTTCGTCCAGTCCCAGAGCAGAGCGTCTATCGCGACTGCTCCTGGATCCAGCACAGGAGAGCAATAAAGAGGCAACCTCTTTGTTCTCGACGTCGCAAATAGGTCGACTAACGGACACCCCCACAGTCTCCAGAGCTCTCGACAGACGTCCTGGTGCAACGTCCATTCCGTCGGCAGGATCTGATCTTGTCGGCTGAGAAGGTCTGCTCTGACGTTCTGGACTCCTGCGATAAATCTCGTCAGGATCCTTATCCGTCTCGCATCTGCCCACAGCAGAATCTCCCTCGCTAAATAAAACAGAGGACGGGAGTGTGTACCTCCCTGCTTCTTTAGTACGCAAGGGTGTGGTGGTTGTCCGAGTTGACTTGGACTACTTCTCTGCAACCTTTTGTTGGAAGAACTGTAGCGCCAGAAAAACCGCCGCTAGTTCCTTTACATTGATGTGCCAGGACACCTGTTCCCCCTCCAGGTGCCTGACACTTCCTCCCCTCCCAGTGTTGCTCCCCATCCCGACACCGAAGCGTCGGAAAACACACTAGGTCTGGGCTCAGAAGCTTTAGGGACAACCCCTCTCGAAACTTCCGAGGATCTAACCACCATCTTAGATGGTTCTTCACCGATTTGGTGATGAAAAGGGTCGCATCCAGATCCTCTCTGACTCTCCATTCGTCTGCTAAGAAAAACTGGAGAGGTCTGAGGTGTAGTCTTCCCAGGGAAACAAACAAAGTTTCCAGCGAGGAATGGTTCCCAGCAGACTCATCCAGTCCCTCGCCGAGCAAGCTTCCTTCCCCAGGAATGCCGAGACTTTCTCTAAGCCTTGCAGCTGACGTTCCTGGGACGGAAACGCTCGAAAAGCCACTGAATCCATCTGAATCCCCAGATACACGATGGACTGTGTTGGGGTCAGATGCGACTTTTCGAGGTTGACCAGAAGTCCCAGGGACTTCGCCAAGGCCAAAGTGAAGTGAAGGTCCTTCAGACACCTTTCTTCTGACGATGCTCTGATCAGCCAATCGTCGAGATACAGGGACACTCTTATTCCTGCAGAATGTAACCATCTCGCTACGTTTGTTTTCATGATCATGGTAAATACCATCGGAGCCGTGCTTAACCGAAACAAAGGGCTCGGAATGCCAAACTTTGTCCTTAGCATAAACCTCAGAAACTTTCTTGAAAGAGGGTGGATAGGCACGTGAAAGTATGCGTCTTGTAGGTCCAAGGACACCATCCAGTCGCCCGGTCTTAAGGCTCCTAGAACCGACTGAGGTGTTTCCATCTTGAATTTTTTCTTTTCCACGAAAAGATTCAGGCTGCTTACGTCCAAGACTGGACGCCACCCCGACGACTGCTTTGGTACCAGGAAAAGTCTGTTGTAGTATCTGGTGACCCAGGTCTAAGACCTGCTCAACCGCTCTTTTCATGATCATTTGTTCCAAAAGATCTAAAGAACCTGATGTTTCTCCCCTTGATATGACTGGGGAAGATCTCTGGGAGTCGTAGACAGAGGAGGAGGGTCCACAAAGGGGATCTTGTACCCCTGTTCCACTATCTTGAGGGACCACGCATCTGTATCTCTCTCTCTCCACGCACCCGCAAAGAACTTTAGCCTGGCTCCGACAGCATCTGAAGGACTTTCTTTTCACTTAGAGGATTTAGGTTTGAAGGAACCTCTTCCTCTTGCAAGTCCTCTCCCTCGAGGAGCAGCTCTCGAGGGAGGAGCGCTACGAAAGGGCTTAACCTTCCTAGGAGGTCGTCCAGACGACGACGTGGTAGGGACTGCGGGACGTCTTGAAGACTGGGCTAAGAGATCCTGGGTAGCCTTCTCTTGTAGGCTCACTGCCAGGTCCCTTACCATAGCCTGGGGGAAGAGATGGCTCGAAAGAGGTGCAAGAGAAGCTCTGCCTTCTGCGATGCGGAAACAGACCTCGCTGTAAAATTGCAGAACAGCGCTCTCTTCTTGAGGAAAGCAGTGCCGAAATGAGACACTAACTCTTCCGAACCATCCCTCTGACGGCCTTGTCCATGCATGACAACACTTGGACAGCTCCCCCAGACTCAAAGAAATCAGGATCCTAGATTGAAGATCCAGGACTCCTAGGCACCAGTCTAGGAAGTTAAAGACTTCCAGAGTCTTTAACAGACCTTTCATGTGATGGTCGATCTCCGTTGGGGTCCATGAAATCTTAGCTGACGATAACAGTGATCTCTTCTGGGCGTCCACCAGACTAGCAAAGTCCCTTGTGAAGAAGAAGGATCTTAACTCTACTTCCGCCTTGGTCTCGTACCAAATGCCGCCTTTACCCACTGAGTCTTGAAGGAGGAAGGGCGAAAGTCGACCTGCCCTGATCCTTCCGACGTTCCATCCAATCTTGCAATTTCTTGAATGCTCTCTTAGTGGACAAGGAAGTCTTCATCTCCACCACTTCCGAAACCTTGCTCGACTTCGAAGACGAAACTGAGAGGGAGGAGACTTAGGAGCTGCAGGCTGGAACTTCTCGCCAAACAAGGAACGTAAAAGGCGAACCAGCACCTTGTAGTCGGAGACTGACGACTCTGACGGCTGTTCTTCCTCCACTGAATCCGCTGGACTACTAAACTCTCCTTCCTCCCGAAGAGGCAAGGAGATTGAACCTCTGGAGAGGGCGTGCGCCCAACGGGTCTAGCCTTCAACAAAGGCTTTCGAGGTAGACTAAATCAGTCTCTTCAAAGCGACCGACCTTCTGTCGATCTCTAGAGCTCGAACACGACGCGCGTCCTGACCGCGCTGCGCGTCAAGAGAGGTTTATTCTTAGTCTCTTCACGAGGAGCGTCCTTACTTCTCACGCTCAAGCGTCCTGCTTTCGCTTTCAAAGCGTCCTTCTGAGCGCTCTCGAAAGTCTTCTCCGCAGGCAAAGCGTCAAGCACATCATCCCGACGAGCGTCTTCGAAAACGTCCTGCCGAGCGTCATCAAAAGCGTCCTCCAAGGCGTCCTGTCGAGCGTCCTCAAAGGCGTCCTGACGTACGGGTGGAGACAGAGACGAACGAGGAGACGGAGAAGGAGACTGCCTCGTCCTCTTGACAGGCAGTCTAGCGTCCTTCCTTCGTTTAGGCTCAACTGCTGCTGGGCGAGTCTTCCGAGCCATCAAGGCCGACAATTGGTCTTGAAGCGACGCAAGAATGCTCTTCGTAGGTGAAGAACCGAGAGGCGGTGAAGGGCTGCGCCTGCGAGAAGACGAGGGGCGGGGGGACGCCTCCTTCCTTCTCAAAGGAACAGCAACCTGCCTCTCGAGGCGCGAGAGAAGCGTTTCTCAGCGTCGTCCTCGGACGACGTCCTACCTCTCTTCTGTGGAGGAAACGCGTCATACGACGCAGGCGAAGACCGCAACGAGAGCGGAGAGAGGGGACGTAAAGCGTCCTCCCTAGGAAAAGTCCTTTTCAGCGGACGCGAGTCACTCCGGGCGCTCCACCCCTTGCGCGGGGAGGGCGCCTCGGAGGACGAAAAACAGTCCTTAAGGATGCGAGCCTGAGCACGCTCCTTGGCAGCCTGGGAAAGCAGCAAACAGGTCCTGCCGAAGGGACGCCAGATCGGTGGGGAGCCCCCGTAACCCTCTTGCGGCTTTCGACATGCCCACTCCCTGAGGTCTGGGAGTCCGACAGAGGTCTAGACCTAGAGGCATTATGGGGCCGATCTGACGCCCCCTCCACAACACTAGGGGCACGATCACACACTTTATTCGAGCCGTTTTCAAGGGCCAACACTTTGGACTCTAGAGTACGTAACGACTCTAGAATCAGAGAAAGGGCATTACCTTCTCCAGACACAGAACTAGGGCCCTCAGGCAACAACACAGGATTAGGTGAAGCAAATTCTACTGGTGTTAATATAGGCGAAATGTTACTTCCCTTACCTTTCGTAGAACCGCTCTTAGAGGAACACCTCCTGATCCTATCGCGCTCCAACTTACGCCGATAGGATTCATACACCTTCCCATTCATCCTCAGTCAAACTTTTGCATTCATGCAACGATCAACCAGCAAACAAACATGCCCCCTACACCCCATACTACTGTGTGGGGGTCTACCGATGATTTCGGTAGCCTCACCTTACAATCACTTCTCACGACACACTCTGAAGCTCACTGAACTTGATCCCGACATCACGTTCAGAGAAAAGCCAATCCAAAATTCAAAACAGTCCACTATCGCGTATGCCAATCCAACAATCCAGAGTCAAAACCAAAAGTCAATCCAGTACTTATAACGAGTCAAATCCAAAAATCCTGGGCGGAGGTCTGTAAACAGGTGTTTACCGACCGGCGACAGAAAAAAAATATGAATAGAAAATGGGAATGGTTCCTGATATCCGCCTCCCAGCGGCGGGAATGGGTACTACCACCTGGCCGCCCACTGCGTGTGCCGCGAGTTTTGAAATTCTGTCGGACTTCGGAGAATACAGCTATATATATATCTGCCAAGTAAGTCTCATGAACAAAATATATATATCTGCCAGTTAAGTATGAACAAACTTTATTGTATCATAACAATATCATTTGCTCATGAACTTACCTGTCAGATATATATATAGTTGAACCCCACCGTTGGAGGTGGGAATGGACAGAATAGAAGGATTTTGGGACACAAATGCATTGCAGATGATTTACATCTTGTTCCACCTGTTAGCATAGCCGACTTCGTGATTACTGTCACCCAGTCTGCTTCTGCTTTACTAGAGTTGCCAGCGACGGTATAGACCTATAAAGCTGGTGCACTCCCAGATGATCTGTCAACGGGGCGTGACCACAAATATTGACTAGACCATATTGACCTACCATGAGGGCTAAGAAGTAAAATAAATATATATATATAATTATATATATCACCACCTGACCAACCTAGCCAAAGTTAATGTGTGTTAACTAAGGCTTCAGAGTTAAGAAGTCGCCGTTGTCAGCGACTCCACAACTAAATTAAGAGCTCTTCCTAAACCATTTTCTACAGGATAGGATGAGTAGTACTTCTTGCCCCCAAGATTGTGTCTGCAGACACGTATGCCCTAGCGAGCAGCAGATCTCATATGCCATCTTCACATCTCGCAGGGAGTGTGAAGTGAACCCAGAGTTGCTTCGCTAAAACATGTACTCAGGATGTTGCTGAGTGCCATGCTCTGTTGAAATGCTTCCGAGGCCGCGCCCTCACCTCGTGAGCATTCAGATAAAAGATTTCAAATCTTTGTGCAACACAATGAAGGAGCATTTTTTGAAAGAACTCCTTAACCCTAAAACAGGGTGTACTTCGATATGGGCAAGTCTGGTCTTTTTCGGAACACTGCAGATTACCCGACTGACTTCGACTTTCTTGATTTTAAGTAGATAAAACTTGAGAGACCTGACAGGGCACAGGACTCTCTCTGGCTCCTGCCCACTAACTTGTGCCATCCTTGCTTCCAAGATCCTGGCCCAAGGACAAAAAGGGTTTCCATTCTTAGGCCATAACGAAAGGCTTAGAGAGCACACCTCCTTGTGTTCTCTAAAGCCAAAACTTGTGACGATGGCTTAAAATCTCACTAACCCTCTTTGTCGTATCTAGGGTGGTTAGAAGAAGGCCTTCCTGATCACATACAAGAAGTTAACAGGCAGGAGTTCGAATGCTTTGACATCAAGAACTTCAGACTACGTCTAAGTTCCATATTGAAAGCTTCGATCCGGAAATGCACAGTCTGTACTAAAGTCAGGTGAACGACCAGTTGACCAGTCAGACGAATCAAGGACAGCAAGGCTGTACCTGAAGACCAAAAGGCACTATTCTTAGCTGAAGGATGAGTGTCTGGACTGCCTGGGCGATTCAATCTAAGCAAACCTTGGGGGTGTATCAACGCAACCCAACGTCGTCCGCAATCGACTACTATATGTCGCCTGATCTCGCACGAGTGTCTGACTCCGAGAAAACAGGCGAGACAAAAAGTAGATGGTGAGCTAGAATCGAGATTCCACAGACCTCAATGATCGTGAAGGTCTTTGTTGTTTGACAGATGCAAATCTGTCAAACAACATTCTCTGTTGTCTGTTCGCACTGGCAGAATTTTCAAAACTCTCGGCAACCGCTAGACCACTGGTAGTTCAGGTGATCTCCCCACGTTTCCCGTGGCGCTGGTACTTGGAACTATTCCCGTTTTTCCTCAGATTTTCTCTGAACCCTGTCTCCTGAGGGGAGGAGGGTGGGAATTAATTATATATACCTGCCAGGTAAGTATGCATAAAACTTTATTGTATCATAACAATATCATTTTTATGCATGACACTTACCTGGCAGGTATATATATAGCTGATTGACACATTTGGAGGTGGGTCACAGACAGCAACATCGTCATAATTCAAAAATTAACTTAATTTTTAATTTTTAAAATTATTTATTAAGTTCCTTACCTGCTAAGGTAGCGACTTCGTATGTCCTGCCTCTTAGCCTGCTAAACCTTAGTAGCTCTCAACTAGGATGTGACCTGTTTTGTTAGAAAGCTAACAACAAGGGTCTGACAACTGGACGGGACCCAATTTGTTGACAGGAAACCCTAGCCCTCTCTTACCAGGGGCATTCATGCTAGAATAAGTTAGACCACCTGAACCACACACAAAGCTAACGTAACACATTACACTTCACATACTGAAGAGGAAATAACCCTCTCAGACAACCATAAAAAGAACACCACTTAATTAAAATACCTAGCATGTTAGTAATCTATCGTTGCTGCCGTCGATCGAGACGATTCGTACGGACTTTTGCAATCTGTAAACGAACCTCTAGATGATCGTTACATTCTACGCCTGTTGTTATAATAGGCTCTTTCTCGTAAACTCGAGCAGGGACCGAGAGAAGATACTTCTTAAGATATGAGAGAGCTGTGGAATATCAGAGTTGATGTGGACCACTGGTTCCAAAAACTCGTTTCGAGGACTGGAGGGACGACCGAATTGCATTTACTTCTTTCAGATTAAGATCCAGGACATCTGAAACACTATCCAGATGTCCGGCACCTTCTTTCTATCATGACGCACTGAGAGATGTTCAGCATAATTCCTAGATCTTGAATAATATTTCAGTTTCCCGGTAGGAAAAAACTGTGGTCTGAATTGCAGTCTATTCGGGGAAACAAACTTCTTCAGGAAGGAAATGGTCCCCAGCAAGCTCATCCATTCCCTCCCCGAGTATGCTTACTCCCCTATAAGGCTGCGCTTTGCCTAAGCAGGAGAGCATATAAAAGTGCAGTTGCGGTAGACTCGTAGTTCTATACCGTGCGGTAACGAGCACCGAAAGGATTAAGAGATAACTCTGTTGAACATAGTAAGCAAAAAACTAATGCAACGTTTATTCATTCACGTAAGAATCCCCTCAATCTTAGGCTAAAGTCCGTGATTGTAGGACAGAGATACAGTTAGTCAGTCAATCCCGCAGGAGAGACGTAACCGCCAGCACAGAGATACGGTTAGTCAGTCAATCCCGCAGGAGAGAGAGACGTAACCTGCCGCGCATGACAGCGCACGATCTGTTACTGGCTCGGTTGGAAGTTTGGAACTTGGACAGTCAGACACAGCAGCAGCCAGCAGCTTACGAACGTCGTCTCTTAACTTTATGTCTGGGTTGCCAGCTACCCTATTCTACGAAGAAATAGGTCCGTTATTTTTTGAACAAAAAGAGACTCTCAAGCTGGTATATTTAAGCGAAACAGAAAACGCTAAATATATAGATGCGTTTGTGTCGTCAGAACACTACCATACAACGGTAAAAGATAAATCGGAATCTCCTGGAAGGCTTGCAGGAGTGACGATTAAATGTCCTTAAAATAGTAGACAATAGACCTCTCGGTTTATTTGCCATCCGAAGAGGTAACTACAGCAAGCGTGTATGACTTGAACCAACCAGTAGTAAAAATAACGCAAGGCAAAAAAATTTTTATTATATCACAATAAAGTTTGTTCATACTTACCTGGCAGACATATATATAGCTGAATTCGGAATACAACTACATACATATCTGACAGGCAAGTTTCATGAACAAAACTTAGAGAATCGAAGCAGACAGCTCAACGCTTCTTAAGATACTGGACATAAGCGTTCATTGACGAAGTCTACAAGTCTATTTCTTGTACGAGTCTGCGAATGAGGAAGGAGAGCTCTTCCGAACCTTGTCCTTATTCGCTTACGCAATATCAAGTTAATGAGATGTTTGTCAATGAGAACTAACCCATTAACGGTAGAGAGAGATATTTTGTCAATGAGGGGAGACCCACTTACTTGACAAAACGATAGTATATTGTCAATGGGGGAAAGTCACTGAATTGACAAAACGTAATCCAGGAAGTCGAGCCTTTTATTTTTTCGATTCCCGTCTCAACAAGGAAGGGACAAGAATCCTGTTAAGAGACTGGGCTTACGGTAGGTAGAACGACGATGCTCAATCGGCATGGCAGTCTCGACTAGAACCTAACAAAATCTATCATCTGAAAAACCCTTTCAGATGGTCTAAAAAGCTTTAAATTTATTGGCAGTATGGCAAAGGAAGTCTGTCTTGCGCTTTCCTGAAGAGCGTCCTTTTGATGAAGTGCCTTTGCAAGAATCCTACTGAACGTTGCCGAAAATCCTGACGTTCAGGACGTCGAGCCTTTACATAACCCGTAACTGTCTTATCTCAAAGTCTTGACTGAGGTAGAGAAAACGAGATCTTCCCTTGAGCTTTCCTTAACTCCATCCACCTTTGCGAAAAGCAATATAATATTGACAGAGACCTCTTGAATTCACGAAACCCGAGGTCTTGCTGGGTTTGCGAAGACGAAGTTCTGTTCACTTTCTTGAGGCTCAAATCTTAAACAAGAGCTTGAAGAGTTCAACAGAAACGTTGGTGCGCTAAATCGGCGTCCACTGCGAGGACGCGGCGTCCTGGTGCGCGCTCGGCGTCCACTGGCGAGGACGCTCGGCGTCCACTGGTGAGTGCGTCCTTCCGAGCGTCCTGTTCAAGCCGATCGTCCAAATAAGCGTGCAGAAAAGCGTCACGCTCCTGACAGGCGTCCAAACAAGCGAGAGAAACTGCCTTCTTTTCCATATTTCTTGGTGGAAAGAAGTACACGTGATCAGGCAACTTTCGCCTTCTTACTTCTCACTGAAACACATAACGAGGGAGAGGGGACGTGAAGCGTCCTCTTCTATAAAGCTTCTTAGAGGGCGCGAGTCCTTCCGAGAGCTCCAACCCTTGTGCGGGGAGGACGCCTCGGAGGACGAGAAGCAATCCTTCAGGATTCGGCATGTACACGCACTTTGGCAGTCTGGGGGGGATTTTCATCAGAAACTGCCGAAGGCACGCCAGATCGGTGGGGTTCCCTGTAACCCTCCTTCGGCTTTCGACATGCCCTCTCCCTTGGTTCTGGGAGTTCGACAGAGGTCTAGACCTAGAGGCGTTATAAGGCCGATCTGACGCACCCTCCACTACACAAGGGGCACTGTCACTGCACTTAGCCACTTCACTATTGCCTCTCTAAAGCAAGCAATTTCGTTCTAAGTTACGAATCGAAATAGTATAAGAGAAAGGGCAATAACCTCTACAGACACTGTTTTAGGGCCCGAAGGCAACATTACAGGGTTAGGCGTAACAAAACAGAAGTAGAAACTCTCAACAATGAAGGAGAGCGATCACCTCTCGCAGACATAGTCATAACCCGTAGGCCATACTACAGCGTTAGGCAAAATAAAGTCTACCGGAAGGTTAGCAGTATCACTACCCTGACTTTCGTAATTGATTAATTGCGTACATACTAAACAAACTTTTTCCTTACGGAATTAGACACGTTTACTGATTAATTGCGTACATAACGAATCATACTTTTTCTTTACGGAAATAGACATGTTTACTGATTAATTGCGGCCCCCCAAGTGCGGAACTACCGAAGCTTTCGGTAGCCACACCCTATCTTTGCAGACAACACCCTCTGAAACTAGCTTAACTAGATTCAGAATATCTTATGCAAAAAATGAATCAAATTCAAATCAATTTAAGATAGCGTATGCCTAGCCACAAATCCAAGTAAATAAATTAAAAGACAATTAGGATACTTAGCGGCAAATGAAGTTTCCAAAATCCTAAGCCGGAGGTACTGAAAACAGGTGTTTTCAGTACCGGCGACAGAAAATTTATGAATAGAAAATGGGAATGGTTCCTGATACCCGCCTCCCAGCGGCGGGAATGGGTACTAACCACCTGCCGACCACTGCGTGTGTCGAAGTTTTTTAATTCTGTCGGACTTCAGAAAATACAGCTATATATATACCTGCCAGGTAAGTGTCATGCATAAAACTTTGGATTATTCTTATTATTTTTGTTTTTCCCACTCTTATACTAACCTTTCTCCCCTCAAGAGGGAGATCCATCTCCTCCTTTGAGGTAAAATCCCACCCCAATCCCTTCCTTTTCCAATTTCTTGTTTTCTTCAGGCTTTAACTAAAAAATTCTAGGTTCATAAAAGATTAAAAAAAGCGATATAAAAACCCAAAAACACAAAACAACGAACCGTAATGAGTTATAATAAAAATTGAGTAAGTCAGCAATAAAATAGAATAGGAGAGAGAGAGAGAGAGAGGAGAGAGAGAGAGAGAGAGAGAGAGAGAGAGAGAGAGAGAGAGAGAGAGAGAGAGAGTTCTAGCTGAATGGGAGTAGCTATTGTTTCACTTACTTTTCCAATAACCCTGCTGTTGTTAATGTTCCTCAAGCATGAAATTTGATTAATAATGATATTGTTATGATACAATAAAGTTTGTTCATACTTACCTGGCAGATATATATATATAGCTGTATTCTCCGAAGTCCGACAGAATTCAAAACTCCCGGCACACGCAGTGGTTGCCAGGTGGTAGTACCATTCCCGCCGCTGGGAGGCGGGCGTCAGGAACCATTCCCATTTTCTGTCAGATTTTTCTAGTGCCACTGTCTCCCTGAGGGGAGGTGGGTGGGCACTTTGATTATATAATATCTGCCAGGTTAAGTATGAACAAACTTTATTGTATCATAACAATATCATTTTTGTTCATGAACCTTACCTGCCAGATATATATATAGCTGAATCCCACCTTTGGAGGAAGGGGGAGACAGACTCAGATTTTGGGAAACAATTCCATTTACATGATTGATATCTTGGTTCCTTACCTGTTAGCATAGCTGACTTCGTGAGTACCGTCACCCAAGTCTGCTTCTGCTTTACTAGAGACTCCAGCAAGGTATGACCTGCGATGCTGTTGAGTTCTAGAGGATCTGTCAACGGGGGCATGACCACAAAAACAACTAGATCCTAACATTATAGACCTCCAATTTTTGGGTAGTGCATTCCTAGAGGTGCCAGCAAGGACGTGACCTGTGTAGCTGGTGGCGCTCTAATGAACTGTCACGGGGAGCGTGACCACAATGTGACAGATCATATAGGTGTTGATTAGACACCGAATGCTGTTAATGCTTCACTGGAGGTGCCAGCAAGGACGTGACCTATGTAGCTGGTGCGCTCCAGATGATTTGTCAACGGGTACGTGACCACAATGTGACAAAAACATTTTACCCTACTATGAAGGCGAAGCAAAAAACATTACCACCTGACCTAGCCTATCTGGTTAAACTTCGTATAACCAAGGCTAAGGCGGCCGACCCAAGACCACAATAAACTAAACACCTAAATAAACATAATAAAACTAAAAAAAAAAAATAAAAAATAAAAAAATAAAAATTAAAAAGTCCAAACTAACATATTATTTCCTAAATGATAGGAAGAGTGCTACTCTCTGTCCCCAATATAGTGTCTGCTGCGACATATGGGCCAAAGAACAACAGTTCTCGTTATGTAGTCCCTCACCTCCCGAAGGTAGTGAGAGGCAAACACTGAATTACTACGCCAAAATGTGGCATTCAAGATATCATTGAGTGCCATGTTCTTTTGGAAGGCTACCGACGTAGAAATAGCCCTCACTTCATGCGCGTTCACCTTCAACATTTTTATATCACTGTCTTGACAGGATGAATGCGCTTCTTTGATGGTGTCCCTCAAGAAAAAGGCCACAGCATTCTTTGACATTGGTAAATTTGGCTTCCTTACCGAACACCACAAGTTATCAGAAAGACCTCTACAATCCTTAGTCTTCTTTAGGTAGAATTTGAGAGCCCTGACAGGGCACAGAACTCTCTCTGGCTCACGCCCAACGATTTCGGGCCATCCCTTTAATTTCGAAGATCCTAGGCCAAGGGTTGGACGGATTTTCATTTTTTGCCAGGAACTTGGGCTCAAGGAACAGACCGCGTTATAACCTTTAAAGCCCATGTATTTGCTAATCGCTTGCACCTCGCTGACTCTCTTCGCCGTCGCCAGAGCAAGTCAGGAAGATAGCTTTTCTAGTACATCCTTCAGGGAAGCCGTATGCATAGGTTCGAATGGACTGGACATGAGGAACTTCAGAACTACATCCAAGTTCCAAGACGGCAACCTGGGTTGTTGAACCTTCGTTGTTTCAAAAGATCTCAAGAGATCGTGAAGGTCTCTGTTGTCCGCCAAGTCCAGGCCTCTGTGCCTAAAGACAACTGAAAGCACACTCTTATATCCTTGATTGTAGAGACTGCAAGTTTTAGATCCCTTCTCAGATATAAAAGGAAGTCAGCAATCTGGCTCACAGAGGTCATGGTGGAGGAAATGCCGTTCTTCTTGCACCAACTCCTGAAGACTGCCCACTTCGATTGGTACACTGCGTTGGATGAAGCTCTTCTTGCACTGGCGATAGCTTTCGCCACTGACCTAGAAAAGCCTCTCGCTCTGGCCAACTTTTGGATAGTCTGAATGCAGGTCAGACTCAGAGCAGAGAGGTTTCTGTGGTACCTCTCGAAGTGGGGCTGTCTGAGTAGATCTGTCCTTACTGAAGCGTCCTCGGGAAGTCTCTACGAAGGCCATGACCTCTGTGAACCAGTCTCTCGCCGGCCAGAACGGGGGCAATCAAAGTCATTCTCGTCCCTTCCGACGCCGCAAATTTCTCATGACTTCCCCTAGGATCTTGAACGGGGGGAAAGGCGTACAGGTCCATCCCCGTCCAGTCCCAGAGAAGTGCGTCTATCGCCACTGCTGCTGGGTCGAGTACTGGGGAGCAGTACAGTGGAAGCCTCTTCGTTCTGGACGTCGCAAAGATGTCCACTAGCGGACGTCCCATAACCCCCACAGCTCTTGGCATACCTCCTGATGCAGAGTCCACTCAGTTGGCAGAAGTTGACCTCGTCTGCTGAGGAGATCTGCCCGGACGTTCTCTACTCCTGCCACGAACCTTGTAAGGATCGTGACGTCCAGTGCCCTTGCCCACAGCAAGATCTCCTTTGCCAGGGCAAAAAGGGACTGAGACTGTGTTCCTACCCTCCCTGCTTCTTCAAGTACGCCAGAGCTGTGGTGTTGTCTGAGTTGACTTGGACTATTCGATGAGAGACTTTTACTTGGAAAAACTGGAGAGCTAAAAAGATGGCTGCCATTTCCTTTAGGTTTAGTGCCAGGACACCTGTTCCCCTCTCCAGGTGCCTGACACTTCTTCCCCCCCTAATGTTGCTCCCCACCCTGTGGTGGATGCGTCGGAGAACAACACTAGGTCGGGGCTCTGAAGCTTGAGAGACACGCCCCTCCGACAACTTCACTGGATCTAGCCACCATTTCAAGTGATGTTTTACCTCTCTTGAAATTTTTAAGATCATATCCAGATTCTTGTTTTCTTTCCAATTTTCCTTGTTAGAAAAATTGTAGCAGTCTGAGGTGCAGTCTCCCCAAGGAAACAAAACCTCTCCAGCGAGGAAATGGTCCCCAGCAGGCTCATCCATTCCCTCACCGAGCACGAATCTTTCCTTAGGAAGGCTGACACTTTGTCTAAACATTGCTGCTGATGTCCCTGGGACGCAAAAGCCCGAAAAGCCACTGAATCCATCTGAATCCCCAGATACAGGATGGATTGGGTTGGAATCAGATGTGACTTTTCGAAATTCACCAGTAGTCCCAGGGACTTCACCAACGATAATGTTGTTTGAAGATCCTTCAGACACCGCGTTTGAGTGGAGGCACGAATGAGCCAGTCGTCCAGGTACATAGAGACTCTGATATTTGCAAGATGAAGCCACCTCGCCACGTTCTTCATTAAAGTCGTGAAGCCATAGGGGGCCGTGCTCAATCGAAGCAAAGTGCCTGAATTGATAAACTGTCCCTTTTTAGGACAAACCGAAGATACTTCATCGACTGTGGATGGATGGGGACGTGGAAATACGCGTATTGAAGGTCTAATGAAACCATCCAATCGTTTGGTCTTAAGGTCCCAAGAACTGATTGAGGTGTCTCCATCTGAATTTCTGCTTCTGTACGAACCGATTCAGACTGCTCCACAATCTCTAAGACTGGTCGCCAACCTCCTGACTGTTTCGGCACCAGGAATATCCTGTTGTAGAAGCCTGGGGATTCCCAGGTCTACGACCTGTTCCACCGCTCTCTTTTCTAACATCTGTTCGAGCAGATCGAAAAGGTTATTTGTTGCTTCTCCTGATGGTAAATGGGGATAAATCCTTGGGTGTCGTGCACAGTGGGGGAGGTTTCAAGAAAGGAATCTTGTACCCCCGCTTGATGACGTTGAGCGACAAGCTGTCCGCCTTCCTCTCTATCCAAGCTTTTGAGAATAGTCGAAGCCTGGCTCCTACTGGTGGCTGAAGGATCTCTGGTTCATTTCTTTCCTCTGATCTTAGCCGAGACTCTGCCTCTGGAACGTGTACTTCCTCGAGAAGATGTTCTCGAGGAAACTCCACCTCGAAAGGGCTTCTGCTTCTTGAAGGTTGCGTCCGTGCAGAACGTAGAAGAAACAACCGTACGTTTTGCCGACTGAGCTAGGAGGTCTTGGGTAGCCTTCTCTTGTAGACTGACAGCCAGATCTTTGACCATAGCCTGAGGAAAAAGATGGCTCGAAAGAGGCGCATACAACAATTCTGCCTTTTGAGAGATAGAGACCGCCTTTGCAGTAAAACCACAATAGGCCGCTCTCTTCTTCAAAATCGAAGTGCAGAAGTGCGAGGCCAACTCCTCCGAACCATCCATGACGGCCTTGTCCATGCATGCAAGCACGCTGGACAGCTCCTCCAGGCTAAGAGAATCAGGACTACGCGACCGGTTATCCAAGACCCCTAAACAACCAATCCAAAAAGTTGAAAGCTTCTATCGTACGGAAGAGTCCCTTCATATGATGGTCCATTTCAGAAAGGGTCCAGGGCACTTTCTTCGTCGACAAAAGGGATCTCTTCGGTGCATCTACCAAGGTAGCGAAGTCACCTTGGGACGAAGAGGGGGCTCTAAAATGACAATTTGTCGAAAATTGCATTTTTCCTAACTATACAAACCTGAGGTCCTTTAACAATAGGAAGTAGCTAGCGGCAGCTGGAACGGTCGTAAGCTTCGAACAAGGGGAGAAAGGTAGTTAACTGCTTGTCCGAGCGCTACTGGGAGGTAAACAAATCACTTTTGCTTTTGGCCCATGCAAAATACGCAGAGTGAGGGGTGGCATGAGGAGGGACTATAGTAAAGGACCTCAGGTTTGTATAGTTAGGAAAAATGCAATTTTCGACAAAGTGTCATTTGTTCCGATACGTAATACAAACCATCGTCCTTTAACAATAGGAAGACTCACTTCTTGTTGGGAGGAATCTGAGTTCTTTTGATGAACAGACTGGTGTTTTGTCCAACCCTGGAATGCCTCCCTGGGTCGTAAGAGCGAGGGAGGGATCCAAGCCTCTGTCCGATTGATCGGGGTGTGTACCGCAGGATCAATGGTCAGACCTCTGGGCCGAGTACTAAGAGAGAGGCAATCGTATCTCTTCGTACAGCAAGCAAGAACTTGTTCCTGTTGCAAGAGGCAACATAAAGTATGGGTTTGTCTCAAGCTGGCATCCACTTCCTCCCCCTTCCTTGTTGGAGGGAATTGGTGGGATATACGCTCCTATCCCCTAGTGAAAGGGATAGGATGGGGCTCTGTTGAGTAGCTCACCTGCATCTTTGTCCTTATCCATGCAAGGGTGACGACCGTGTCCCTCTAACCACAGGTAGAGGGGAAGAAAAGATGGGAAGAGGAGCCAGTCACATCTCATTCACTCATCCATTCTTACGGTCACACCAGGACTCGATGCTGTTCAGCCTGCGAGGGTTTGGGTTCGCTACACAACGTGTTGAGCAGTCACCACGGGCGGTCCCAAGGAAAAAGATCCAAGGACCTGTGGGCAATATCCCGAAGGTAGAAGGAGGGGCATGTGGTCTGGTTGGACCAGACCCCTGCCTTCAGTACCTGCGCCACGGAGAAGTTCTTGCGGACAAGGCAGCATCTCCTTCGCATCAAAGGCGGTGAAGTCCATTAGGGAGGGGATTGTGAACGACTCGAACCAATCGTCAGGGACCGAAGGGTTCTGAGTCTTCGCTACGAAGTTCGGTACGAAATCGAGCGTCACGGATCCCCATCCCCTGGATGCTTGACTTCGCAGGAGAAGTCATGCAGTTCCTCAGAGGAAAAAGAAGGGAATAGTCGCATGACCTATCCCTCTTCTCTACTTCGGTGATGTCCAGTACCCATACTGGTCTGTCCCGTTTGCCACGAAGTCTCTCGCATCCTCCTATCCCCATGCAGCGAAGTGCTCGGTAGTGATAGGACACCGACACTCCATGGTGGGTGTCGATGGTATGGGTACTGTGACAAGCTATTAAAACGAAGTAATGATTGCTCTGTAACAACCGAACTAAGTCAACAGCATAGTTCGTAACTGACTCGGGCGCTCTGACAGCTGCCGACTGATTGCGTTCGGTAGGAGCAAGTTGTCCAAGCATCCGAGTAAGTCACGTGACCTTCGCCTTTAAAGGGTTATGCCGAGAGACCAAACAAATAATGTATTTGTTTGTCACCAATGCCGGACAGCGAGGTGATGATTCTCTTAAGGCATGTGCCCAACAGGCGAAAGTCAATTGCCTTCTAGAGACCGAGGTTGTTGAATCTCAGCTAAGGAGAAACAACACTATGTGCCGTTGAAGACGAAGGTAGACATTGAATGCAACCTACGTCTTCACAGACGAATCGAGAGAAGGATTCTCAAGATTCATACCTGTGCTTACAAATGACTGAAAACGCTAACCGCTATTTCATTGCTGTCCGGTGAGAAGTCGTAGTTGCAATGAAAGCGGGCGTTCTTCAGTAATGAAAACACAGGGGAAAGCCGCCTGAAGAACTGCTTCTCATGGGCTGAACATTTGGAAGTAGAGCTGTCAGGTCGGAGAGTAGGCGATGTCTTTTGACACATCTGTTAATTCGGGTTGAACAATGAACAATTGTACACCTACGAATATGAGATATTTTGAAGACAAACTCAGATGTCTGCAAAATCATTCGCATTATCGCAGTGCGATGCAGCGGGAGACTTGTACAGACTTCTGTTACCGTGCGGTAAACAGAAAAGATGAAAGAGTCCAAGAGAATATCTCTGTTGAAAATTCTCGCAATGTCGAAGGCGATGGAATCTATCGTCACAGCAGTAGATGGTCCTTCATTATTGCGAGAATCCCCACCCGTTAATCAGAGACCTAAGTCCATGATTGTTGGGCAGAGATACGGTTCGGTAGTCAATCAAGCAGGGGAGAGAGAGAGACATAACTAACCGTGCATCTCGGAGGCCCAGCTGATACTGAGCTGCTATCAGGCAGTTCAATACGCAGTAGCTGAGCCTGAGCTCTCGCTGACTCGTCATCCTGAGTTGCCAGGTAATCCATTATTCCACGAAGGAATGCGTTCGGCTAGAACCACCGAGCATAAAAGATATGCTCGAGCAATTATATTTAGGCGAAACGAATTTCGGTAAATATAAAAGTTGAAATGGTGTTGTCGTGACAAAACCATAAGTATATAAAATTGAAACTGAAAACTCCTGGGAGGTTGCAGGCAACCCCGAGTTGCAGTTCAATTAGAATACTTCTCTTCTAAGTCGCAATCCGAAGATTAACTAGGATATGCGCCTACCCCTCAGACAATTCAACTGCTTAGTAGAATCATGTCGCGAGGTTAATATACGTAGTATATTTGTAGGCTTCTGAACAACGATCTCCATCCTAAATTCTTTCCTTCAAGAAAACAAAATAAGGATTGGAGATCGACCACCTTCGATCTCTATCAAAGAGAGTGAAGGAGAAGTCTTCCTCGAAGGAAAGCTTCAATGGTGAACAGAATACTAAGACGATAGTTCAAGCCAAAATGACAATTTGTCGAAAATTGCATTTTTCCTAACTATACAAACCTGAGGTCCTTTAACAATAGGAAGTAGCTAGCGGCAGCTGGAACGGTCGTAAGCTTCGAACAAGGGGAGAACGGTAGTTAACTGCTTGTCCGACAGTCGCGCGCCGCGCGACGGGTGGGAGGTAAACAAATCACTTTTGCTTTTGCTGGCCCATGCAAAATACGCAGATGAGGGGGGTGGCATGAGGAGGACTATATGTAAAAGGACCTCAGGTTTGTATAGTTAGGAAAAAGGAAAAAATGCAATTTTCGACAAATTGTCATTTGTTCCGATACGTAATACAAACCATCGGTCCTTTAACAATAGGAAGACTCACTTCTTGGTGGGAGGAATCTGAGTCTTTTGATGAACAGACTGGTGTTCGTCCATCCCTGGAATGCCTCCCTGGTCGTAAGAGCGAGGGAGGGATCCAAGCCTCTGTCCGATTGATCGGGAAGGGTGTGCACCGCAGGATCAATGGTCAGACCTCTGGGCCGAGTACTAGAGAGAGGCAAGCGTATCTCGTTCGTACCAGCAAGCAAGAACTTGTTCCTGTTTGCAAGAGCAACAAAAAGTATGGGGTTGTCTCAAGCTGGCATCCACTTCCTCCCCCTTGTTGGAGGAAGTGGTGGATATACGCTCCTATCCCTAGTGAAAGGGATAGGATGGGGCTCTGTTGAGTAGCTCACCTGCATCTTGTCCTAATCCAGCAGGGTGACGACCGTGTCCCTCTAACCACAGGTAGAGGGGAAGAAAAAAGATGGGAAGAGGAGCCAGTCACACTCTCATTCACTCATCCATTCTTACGGTCACACCAGGACTCGATGCTGTTCAGCCTGCGAGGGTCTGGGTTCGCTACACAACGTGTTGAGCAGCCACCACGGGTCCCAAGGAAAAAGATCCAAGGACCTGTGGGCAATATCCCGAAGGTAGAAGGAAGGGCATGTGGTCTGGTTGGACCAGACCCCTGCCTTCAGTACCTGCGCCACGGAGAAGTTCTTGCGGACAAGGCAGCATCTCCTTCGCATCGAAGGCGGTGAAGTCCATTAGGGAGGGGATTGTGAACGACTCGAACCAATCGTCAGGGACCGAAGGGTTCTGAGTCTTCGCTACGAAGTTCGGTACGAAATCGAGCGTCACGGATCCCCATCCCCTGGATGCTTGACTTCGCAGGAGAAGTCATGCAGTTCCTCAGAGGAAAAGAAGGAAATAGTCGCATGACCTATTCCTCTTCTCTACTTCGGTGATGTCCAGTACCCATACTGGTCTGTCCGTTTGCACGAAGTCTCTCGCATCCTCCTATCCCCATGCAGCGAAGTTCTCGGTAGTGGATAGGACACCGACACTCCATGGTGGGTGTCAATGGTATGGGTACTGTGACAAGCTAATTAAAACGAAGTAATAGATTGCTGTGTAACCAACCGAACTAAGTCAACAGCGTAGTTCGTAAACTGACTCGTGCGCTCTGACAGCTGCCGACTGACTGCGTTCGGTAGGAGGCAAGTTGTCAAAGCATCCGAGTAAGTCACGTGACCTTCGCCTTAAAAGGGTTTATGCCGAGAGACCAAACAAACAAATATGTATTTGTTTGTCACCAATGCCGGACAGCGAGGTGATGATTCTCTTAAGGCATGTGCCCAACAGGCGAAAGTCAATTGCCTTCTCAGAGACCGAGGTCCCTGAAGGCAAAACATCTCATGGTTGTTGAATCTCAGCTAAGGAGAAACAACACTATGTACCGTTGAAGACGAAGGTAGATATTGAATGCAACCTACAGTCTTCACAGACGAATCGAGAGAAGGATTCTCAAGATTCATAACCTGTTGCTTACAAATGACTGAAAACGCTAACCGCTATTTCATTGCTGTCCGGTGAGAAGTCGTAGTTGCAATGAAAGCGGGGCGTTCTTCAGTAATGAAAAACACAGGGGAAAACCGCCTGAAGAACTGCTTCTCATGGGCTGAACATTTGGAAGTAGAGCTGTCAAGGTCGGAGAGTAGGCGATGTCTTCTGACAGATCTCGTAATTCGGGTTGAACAATGAACAATTGTACACCTACGAATACGAGATATTTTGAA
>NC_061108.1:28945124-28981588 GCF_015104395.2 Macrobrachium nipponense
GCGGTTTTTGACCATTTCGGTAGAGTCAAAGTTGACCGAAGGTTGAAATTTTGGCACTTATCGTTATTTATATGAAAATATTTCAAAACTGATAAAAGCTACAACCATGGGTTGTTTTTAGTTGTATTGTGCATGAAATTGTGCACATTTCCATATATAAAACTTTATGTAACGGCTAATTTAAAATGGTGCAAACATTACAACAATCGCACGTATGATTTTTCAGAAGTTACCGTGCTGACGTAAGGAAAGTTTTTTTCATAAATTCACCATAAATCGAAATATTGTGCTAGAGACTTCCAATTTGTTGCAAAATGAAGGTAAATGATTGAATATTACTAAAATATAAGAGTTTAAGCTTACAATTACGATTTTTTACCATTTCGGAAGAGTCAAAGTTGACCGAAGGTTGAAATTTTGGCACTTATCGTTATTTATATGAAATATTTCAAAACTGATAAAAACTACAATCACGAGTATTTTTTGTTGTATTCTACTTGAAATTGCGCACGTTTTCATATATAATACTCCATGTAATGGCTAATTTAAAATGGTGCAAAAATTATGTCAAAGTGACGAAATAATTTCTGAGATGTGTCACTGATACTTTTTTGTGCGATAAGAAAGAAATTCGCGCTTGCGCGCCTGCGTAATGATTGTAAACAAAACAACACCTTTATCTGTGAACTCCCAGCATCCCCCAAGGCACGTGATTCAAAAGTTTTCGGCTAATAGGCCTATAAGTATTTTTCAGCAAATTTTTAAAAAAACTTTTCTATGTCGATGTATAATACGTCCAATCGGCACCCGACAGACAATTTATCTCGACGTAAAATACGTCCAATAGGCGTTTAAGGGTTAATACAATATATAAGCCCAGACATGGAGAAGGAAAGGTAATTTAATTGACTTGGCACAAAATTTAAATAAAAGCTGAATCACACATAAATAAAGATGTAGTAATCTCAAACAAACTTGATTACATATACATAACATACTATATATCCTAGTGACATCACTGATCAAATAACTACTTTCAGCATAGTATGAAAGGCTAATGAATGTCATAAACACACAAACACAGAAAAAAAAGACATAATAACCTTGGGCATTTCCTAATTTCTTCAAAGTGAAGATTGATTCAAGCAAGCATGAGCACACATGTGCCCATGCACACACATTTCTCCACAATATCTTTTATATCACTTGTATACTAAAAACCTCTGCTAAGTTTTGAATTCAATAATGAATCTTGAGATTTTACTACTCATGCAAAAAAATAATATTCTGAGGAGTATACTCTTGAGGTTGAATCATTACACAGTAAACTGAAATGCATTTACTAAAAAAACAGTAATGATATTTTGCAGAAATAAACTATAAAAATAAATTCTGTATATTGCCAAACAGAGACATACTTACTGTAGCAATGGTGTTGTAGAGTAATGTATCACTTCCCCTGAATTTATTTCTCAGTGCAGCAACTCTTGTCTTGATATCATCAGCACTGTAAACAAGTGATGGATGCAACTGGGAATTGGACAACAATGCATCAAGAGGGAAGTAGCCATTCATCAATGATGGCTTTGCTACACTTAAAATAGCATGTATCAAGCACAGGAACATTAACCCAACAGCAAAGTTCATTGTTTCAGGTGATGGTGAGACAGCAAAAACCATCCCTAAATAAATAGGGGAGGTACCAAAAATGACTCCACCATAAAATAACGTAGCCACTGAAGCTGTGAATGACATCTGAAAAATATAAAACCAATGATACAGAAATTACACTTATCTAAAATGTTATTGAAGTATCCATAAGCAAATCTTTCTAAATAAACTTGACTGCTGTCCAACAAGTTGTCTCCACAATAGATTTCATCATGTAAATTTAATATATAAGTCCTAAATTGCAAAGTAACAGAAATTAGGTCACAATTTGGTATCATTATGAAAGGTTGTCAAATACAATACAACAAAATCACAATTTGCCGTAAATTGTATTTTTCCTAACTATACAAACCTGAGGGCCTTTAACAATAGGATACTTAGCGGCAGCTGGAACCGGTCGTAAGCTTTCGAACAAGGTGGTTCGGTAGTTAACTGCTTGTCCGATAGTTGGGAGTCCCGCCCGACTGGAAGGTAAACATTCACTTTGCTTCAGGCCCAGGAACAGAGTGAGGGGTGGCATGAGGTTGGACTATGTGTAAAGGACCTCAGGTTTGTATAGCTAGGAAAAATACAATTTACGACAAATTGTGATTTGTTCCGACACGTAATACAAACCCTCGGTCCTTTACATATGGAAGACTCATTTATTGGTGGGTGGAATCTGAGTCTTATGAACAGACTGGAGTTTGTCCGACCTTGGTTCCCTCCCTGGTCGTAAGAGCAGAGGGAGGGATCCTAGCCTCTGTCCAACTGATCGGGGTGTGCACCGCAGGATTAGTGGTCAGACCTCTGGACCAAATTCATAATAGGGGGGCAAGCGTGCCTCTTATGAACAGCAAGCAAGAACTAGTTCCTACTCAAGAGCCAAATATAAAGTCTTGGGTTTGTCTCTTGTTGGCATCCACTCCCCCCCTTGTTAGGGGAGTGAAGGATAACGCTCCTATCCCTAATAAAAGGGATAGGACGGGGCTCAGTCGCATAGCTTACCTGCATCGGCATCCTGTCCAGCATAGTGATGACTGCCACCCTCTGCCCGCAGGGAGAGGTAAGAAAAGTGGATGAAAAGAAGCCAGCCCCACACTCATTCACTCTCCCATTCATGCAGTCTTACAAGGATGAGATGCTATCTTGTCCGGCGAGGGAGCTGGGTAAGCTACACAACTTGTTGAGCAGCCACCACGGGTCCCAAGGAAAAAGTTTTTCAAGGACTTGTGGGCGATATCCTGTAGGTACAAGGAGGTAAAAGTGGTCTGGTTGGCCCAAACCCTTGCCTTCAGCACCTGTGCCGCGAAGTTCTTGCGGAACGCAAGGGTTGGACAAATACCTATGACTTTGTGGGCTCTCGGACGTAGGGTACCGGTGTCGTCACTCCTGTCTGAAGCGTACGCTTTCCGGATTACCTTACGAAGCCAGAATGAAAGTGTGTTCTTGGACACTTCCTTCTTGGTAACCCTGGTGCTCACGAAGAAGGTGACGAGTTCTCTTCAGATAGTGCCATAGCACCCTCACAGGACAAAGCAGCATCTCATCCGCATCGTTGTTGGTGAAGTCCTTCAGGGAGGGGATCGTGAATGACTCGAACCGGTCATCAGGGACCGAAGGATTCTGAGTCTTCGCTACGAAGTCCGGGACGAAATCGAGCATCACCGATCCCCATCCCCTCGAGTGCTTGACATCGAAAGAAAGACCATGCAGTTCCCCCCCTCTTTTTGCCAATGTCAGGGCCAGCAGAAAGAGGGTCTTGAGGGTCAGATCCCTGTCTGATGACTCTTCGAGTAGCTCGAAGGGTCTGCAAGTCAAACTCCTAAGGACGAGAGTCACATCCCACCCTGGGGGCCTGAGTTCCCGGGTGGGGAAGACCTCTCGAAGCTCTTCATCAGGAGGGAGATTTCCATGGAGGTGGAAATGTCCACTCCCCGCAGTTTAAGGACTAGGGCCAGGGCGGCTCTGTAGCCTTTAACTGCGGAGACGGAGAGGAGCTTCTCTCGGCGAAGGAAGACGAGGAAATCTGCTACCTGCTGAAGAGTGGCTCTGAGTGGAGAGACCCCGTCCACGACACGAACCACTGAAGACGGACCACTTCCCCTGGTACACCGCTGCAGAAAAGCCTCTCGCTCCCAAGAGATGGTGGATAACAGCCAGCCGTGAAGACACAGGGACCGAACCGCTCAGTGGTATCGTTCCACATGTGGTTGGCACAGGAGGTTGTGCCAGGGGGGAATCTCTCTCAATGCCTTGGCAAGAAGAGCCAGCAGGTCCAGATACCAAACAGCCTGAGGCCATTTAGGTGCCACCAGAATCATCCAAAGATTCGCAGTGACCAGCACCCTGCTGATCACCTTGCGAATCAGACAGAACAGGGGAAGGGCGTAGACGAGGAGGTTGTCCCATGGGTGTTGAAACGCGTCCTCTGCAGCTGCCCAAGGGTCCGGCACAACTGAGAAGAAAACCATGAGTTTCCTGTTGTGCCGGGTGACGAACAGATCTACGACTGGACGCCCCCACAGGTCAAACAGCCTTTCCGCCACGTCTGGGTGAAGAGACCATTCGGTCCCGATCACCTGATTCTGACGGCTGAGCTTGTCTGCAAGTACGTTCCTCCTGCCTGGAATGTATCTGGCTGACAGCTCTACCAAGTGGGCAGTGCACCTGCATCGTCAACTGGTGCAACGGGAGGGACACCAAGCCCCCATTTGTTGACGTATGCCACTACCGCGGCGTTGTCGCTCATCAACACCACTGAGTGTCCCATCACTCGTTCCCGGAACTCTTGGAGAGCGAGGAACGCTGCCTTGAGCTCCAGGACGTTGATGTGAAGGTGCATGTCATGATGGTCCCACACACCTACAACCAGCAACTCCTCCAGGTGTGCGCCCCAACCCTCGGTCGATGCATCTGAGAACAGCAGCATCTCCACCACTCCTTTAGCCTCCATTGAAGAGACTGCAGGTGAAGACGCCTGTGAGGGACTAACTTCTCGAGAGATGACAGATGACTGATCATAACCTGCCACTACTGAGCTGGCTGCTCCTGTCGAGATAGGAACCGTCCGGCTGTCTCCCTGAACCTGCTGAGTCTGTGGGGAAGACTTGTCCTGCTACCGAGTCGATCAGCATGCCCAGGTACTTCACCCTCTGCTTGGGCTCGAGATCTGACTTCTCGAAGTTCACCACGATCCCCAGATCGTGGCAGAATTTGAGGAGTCGATCCCTGTCCTGTAGCAACTGTGAGCTCCCACACACCACGACCAGCCAATCATCAAGATACCTCAGAAGACGTATCCCTACCAAATGGCCCCAAGCAGTCACCAGAGTGAACACTCGCGTGAACACCTGTGGGGCAGTTGAGAGACCGAAGAAAAGTGCCCTGAATTGGTACACCGTACCGTCGAGGATGAAGCGGAGGTACTTCCTGGAGGACTGATGGATGGGTATCTGGAAATCCGCATCCTTCAGGTCCACAGAAAGCATGAAGTCGTTCTCCCTGACGGAATTGAGCACGGAGCGTGCCGTTTCCATCATGAATCGAGTCTGGCGAACGAATCGGTTCAAGGGAGAGAGATCTATCACCGGGCGCCAGCCCCCGATGACTTCTCCACCAGGAAAAGTCGGCTTTAGAAGCCCAGTGACTGATCCTGTACGATCTCCACAGCTCATTTGCTCAGCATGACATCTACCTCTTGCCGAAGTGCTACGTCCCTGGCTGAACCGGGACGTACGTCTGCAGATTGACTGGGTTGGAGGTGAAGGGTGGCCGCGACTCGAAGGGTAGTCGATATCCCTCCTGAAGGACATCTACTATCCAGGTCTCAGCTCCGTAGCGCTGCCAAGTTGCCCAATGGCTCGCCAGGCACCAGGCACTCCCCCACTTCCGGCAGCAGGTGAGGGGGAATGCCATCCCTAGCGTTTCCCCTTCTTTGACTTCTTCCTGGATCCTCCTCGGGAAAAGGAGGACTGGGAGGAGGGCTGACGATCACTCCTTACAGCAGAAGTCGAAGGCTGGGTCTTTCCTCTCGGCCTTGACGAGGAAGTCGCCTTGGCTGCAGAGGAAGCGCTAGCCAAGCTCCGAGGCTTTGCCGCAGTGACTTGAGGCTGCCCAGCTGCCTTCGAGACTGCCTGGTGGACTAGGCGGTCACTGTCTTCAGTGCGCCGCTGTTCCACCGCAGCATCCACTATCTCTCTAGGGAAGAGAGAGGAGGAACCCAGCACCGGTCCATTCCTCAGACCCAAATATGCCTCATGCCCTGCCGACCTGGTAACTTGAGCGAGGACTGTGTTCCGACGTCTCAGAACCAGGTTGGCCCACAGGTTGGCTGTCTGGTGGGCCAGGTAGGAAATAGCCCTACCTCCAGATGACAATCTCCCAAAAGCTGGGTCTCCTTTGGGAGTGATGTTTCCCGAGGAGGCCGCGACTCTGGACACCATGAGGGACCACAGGTCCAGCCAGGAGACTGCTTGGAATGCTGCCATGGCAGTTGCTTCCAAAGCCAGTGCCTCTTCCTGCGAGAACCAGAGGTTCTCGGCCAGCAAGTGTTGAAGAGACACCTTCGGAGTTAGCCTAGCTAGCTCCGGGTTAACTTGTTTGGGCAGCAGCGGGTCCTCTGATGGCAGGTAGAGCCGCCTCTGTCGTAGTAGAGGAGGGGGAAGCAGCTTGGTTGACCTGCCAGACCTAAGTGATCCCTCCTGTCCGGAGACGAGAGAGTTCACCTGGCCCAACACACCGTCGGCCAAGGAGGACCGGGGCAGACCCACTGTCGTCCTGGGTTCCTTCTTAGGCCCCCAGAACGACTCCAGCCTCAATGGAGGCTCGGAGGGAGGGAGCACCGATCCTTCCCCGAGGTCATTGTGCTGATGAATCAGCGCAATGACCTCTGCAAACGACCTCTGGATCTCGGGAGTGATCGCATGCTAAGGAGATGGACCATCAAGTCCATCCAGGGAGAATACTTCCCAAGATCCTCCTCCTTCCACAGGAGGAACCACGGCAGACCCCTCTTGGTCTCCTCCAACCACTTGGGCGTACGATCTGGTCGGTCCTAAGACCGTACCAGGCTCGTAGGCCCTTGCGGTGGGACCGTGAGAAGTGCACTCCTCATGGTCACTCCTGATCACCTTGCTCCTCACGGTGTAGCCCGAGGAGGTTGAAGCGATAGAAGAGGCAGACCTGACGCTCCCCCCTGCCTACCAGCAGAGCCGGTGTGCTGGGGGGCTGCAGGCAATCGCCAACCCGCGGTGACGATCGGGCTGCAGGTCTAGTCCCGCGGTCTCCCTGAGGAGAGCCACTGGACTGAGAACGGTAGCGACGGTCCCGAGCATCAGGAGAGCTGCTACCTGTCAACCTATCCGTCCGGTCCTGGTGGGAGCAACGGTCGGGAGACCTGTAGAGTCCACTGGCGCGGAGGGAGCGTGCACCATCCTCGCGACGTGTCACGGTACCTGGCCCAGTGAGACTGGGCCTGGTGACCGGGGGACCTCTTCCTCACCTCAACCCGCATCTTGCTTGGTGAGACGTTCCTGCGCGAAGTCAGATTAATCAACAGATATCACAAGTTTAACATACGTCTAGAATTTGAGAAATATCTAGAAGTGTTTGTGAACTATCGGTGATAAGATTAGTGTGAAAATAGTAGGATAAAGCGTCTTCTAAGTTAGTTTATCAAGTGAAATACTGTAAATCAGAACAAGATGGCAGTAAGTTCCAACTGCAAGAAAAAATGGCGAGATTTAGCTTGCTTGGCAAATTCGCAATACAGCAGGAAGGGAACTGGCATTTCTCATCTATGAGATCAGCAACAGTCCTAACCAAAAAGATACAAAAGCATTCATAGATATATTAGAAGGATATAATCCTTCAAACTGGAACAAATCAAATGAAAACATCTTGAAAATAATTGAAGAAGTTCCAAATAAAATCCAAGTGGTCAAGAGACTCATAAAGAAAATATACATAAACCAACATATTCCGACAAAGAAAATGAATAAGGTGAACCTTGTGAATATCCTAATTGATGCATTAGGAAAAAGAATGCCAAAAGCATGTAAACTGTGTAAGGTGTGGTATAGCATAGTTAATCAACAAAACCTAATCAGAAAATGTGCTGCATGCAACATTCCGACCCATCCACAGTGTGCTGAGGTAATGCAAGATATGAGAAAAGACACAAGAATTTTTTGCTCAACATGTCTACCATGGATAGACAATGTTATTAAATCAAGATTGAATGTACAAATAGTTGAGGATGAAGAAGAAGTAAGAAGAAGAGAAGAAGAAGAAGACGGAAGAGAAGTAAACAACTGAAATGACAGAAAAAGATAAGGAAAACAAAGAACAAGATAAAAGTATGGATGCAGAGATACTCATTGATACTACTTATGAGGCAATAAAGCAGCATACCTACGAAGAAATAAATTACGATATGACAACACAAAAGAAAGCAAATCCCACCGAAAGAGAGACTACCCAGATCTACACAATGACGGGAAAGAGGAGGAAAAAATATACAAAAAAGACAAAGTCTGCAACCTTTTGAAAAGAGGGAATTGCAGATTTGGAGAAAAATGTTACTACAAACATCCTAAGGTATGTCACAACTATGAAATCTATGGTAAATATGCATACCTAGATGGCTATGAGGATGATTGCAGAGATCTACATCCAAAAATATGCAAAAACCTTAAAGAAGGAAAAAGGATGTAAGTTCGACAAAAAAATGTAAATATATGCACCCCCCCTGTAGCCATGAAACAAAATCAAATAAATAACCAATCAAGTAATAAAATCCAAAATAAGAAAGAAACAAATAAAGAGAGGAATGAAGAATATCAGGTAAAAGAAAAAAGCAAGCCATCAACGAGATATGCAGAGGTGTCAGCAAAAAATTTCAAAGAATCAGCTCCAAGATTCTACTCAGTAGATAATAACTGTTTTTATTATGCAAGAGGATATTGCAGATATGGAGAAAATTGCAGATTCAGACACAAAATGAATAATTATGATGAAGGAAGAACAAATATTATGGAAAAGTTGGATTTTTTAATGTCAGAATTTCTGGAAATGAAAAAAAGAACAACATACCAGAACAGGAAAGAGACATGGGAAAATCCTTATTATTACCAATATTAAATGAAGGAGAAAACACGCAAACCATCATAGTGATGAATGCGCAGGGTTTAGTTACGAGTAACTCAAAAAGAAAAATAGAGTACTTAGAAGAACTAACCCAAATTGAAAAGAAAATAGATATAATGAATATAAGTGAAACCTGGTATTCCCAAGAGACTGGGAATGATGATCAAATAAAAGGGCTCCAAACTTATAGATCAGATAGAAAAAATAGGAATCAAGGGGGAACCGCAATATATGGGAAAGACAAAAAACAAGGAAAAATATATGAGAAATATAGTAACTCAGAATGTGAACTAATAGCGGTAGAATTTGAATCTGAAAAATTAATGAACATAGTAATATATAGACCTCCTAATACTAAAGAGTTTGACTTAATAATTGAAAAATTGGATGATATATGTAGAAATCACAAGGACTGGACTATTCTCCTATCTGGAGACTTCAACTTTCCTTTTGTAGAATGGAAAGAACGAATAGGAGATTGTGGTTGTACTTATACATATAAAAAAGAGAGTAATAGTAGTGCAGAAGATAAGAGGCAATTCGAAAAGCTATTAGATATGCTACTAGAATACAACATTCAACAAATAAATCACCTGCCAACAAGAAAGGAAAGTACTTTAGACCTAGTATTTGTGAACGAGATGAATTATGTTAAAGAAATAATTGTTTATAATGCGAGTATTTCAGACCATAATGTCATAGAATTAACAGTTCATTCCAAAGCAAGTGAAAACAGAGATAAACAAGAAATGAAAAAGTGGGAAGGATATGGAAAATACAACTTCTACAGTAAAATATAAAATGGTCAGAAATAAATGAAGAATTAAACAAAGATAAGGATAACATTTTCGTAAGTGATGACATAAGGGTAAAATACGGAGATATTATATAAAATATTAGAGAAAATAGTGGATAAATATATACCGAAGAAGAAAAGTAAACATCAGTCATGCATACCAAGAGACAGAAGGATATTGTTCCAGAAAATCAGAAAGTGGAAAAAAGGTCTTGCAAAAGAAAAAAATGCATGGAAAGTTATAGAACTAAAAAAGTAATATAGAAAATGCAGAACAAAAGATTATACAATCAAAAGAAAATGAAAAACGGGACTTGGAAGAAAAAACCCTATTAAATATCAAGACAAAAACCCCAAACTATTATACTCATATGCGAAGAAGATGAATAAAAGAAGAATAGAAATAGGCCCTCTAAGAATTGAAGGGAGATTAACGAATGAAAAAAAGGAAATTTGCAACATATTGGCAGAACGATATAAGAGAGAATTCACCTAGAATAGATAATGAAGATAATGATAGAATAAGTATTTGAATAAAAAGTGAATATTTAGCTGACATATATATTAATGAAGCTGATATTGTGCAGGCTATTAATGAAATTAAAAATGGAGCTGCTGCAGGGCCCGATGGAGTGCCTGCTATTTTGTTAAAGAAAGTAGTTCATTCTATCGCAAAGCCACTTGCAATATTATTAAGACAAAGTGTAGATACAGGCAAGATTTATGATGAGCACAAATTAGCATATATTACCCCTACTTTCAAAAGTGGATCAAGACTAGAGGCAAGTAATTATAGGCCTGTGAGTCTAACATCACATATTATGAAAGTGTATGAAAGGGTAATGAAGAAAATATTATGAAACATTTAATAAAAAATAATTTGTTTAATAAAGGACAACATGGTTTCGTACCCGGAAAAAGTACACAAACCCAACTGTTAGTCCACCGTGAGAACATATTCAAAAATATGAAAAGCGGAAATGAAAACAGATGTGGTTTATCTAGACTTTGCAAAAGCTTTTGGCAAAGTAGACCACAATATATTAGCGAAGAAAATTAGAAAACACAATATCGTGGATAAAGTAGGAAGATGGTTAAAAGAATTTTTACACAACAGAAAACAGATAGTTATTGCAAACGATGAGAAATCGGACGAAGCCACCGGTAATATCCGGTGTGCCACAAAGTACGGTGTTAGCTGCAATACTGTTTGTTATTATGATTGAAGACATAGACAGTAATGTTAAGGATTCGGTAGTGAGTAGTTTCGCAGATGACACAAGAATAAGTAGAGAAATTACTTGTGATGAAGATAGGAACGCTCTACAAAGAGACCTTAACAAAGTATATGATTGGGCAGAGGTAAATAGGATGGTATTTAACTCTGATAAATTTGAATCAATAAATTATGGAGACAGAGAAAGAAAGCTATATGCATATAGGGGACCTAATAATGAGACAATCACAAATAAGGAAGCAGTTAAAGACCTTGGTGTGATGATGATAGGAACATGTTATGCAATGATCAAATAGCATTCTGTTGGCAAAATGTAAAGCAAAAATGGGAATGTTGTTACGGCACTTCAAAACAAGAAAAGCTGAACACATGATTATGCTTTATAAAACATATGTTCGTAGTCCACTTGAATATTGCAATATGATATGGTACCCACACTATCAAAAGGATATTGCACAAATAGAGAGTGTACAAAGGTCCTTTACAGCTAGAATAGAAGAAGTTAAAGACCTTGACTACTGGGAAAGACTACAATCCTTAAAATTATATAGTCTAGAAAGGAGAAGAGAACGCTACATGATAATTCAGGCATGGAAACAGATAGAAGGAATAGCAGAAAACATCATGGAACTAAAAATATCAGAAAGAGCAAGCAGAGGTAGATTAATAGTGCCTAAAACTATACCAGGAAAAATAAGGAAAGCGCACAGGACATTAATCCACTACGCACCAGCATCGATAATGCAGCGTCTATTCAATGCGTTGCCAGCTCATCTGAGGAATATATCAGGAGTGAGCGTAGATGTGTTTAAGAATAAGCTCGACAAATATCTAAACTGCATCCCAGACCATCCAAGATTGGAAGATGCAAAATATACCGGAAGATGTACTAGCAACTCTCTGGTAGACATTAGAGGTGCCTCACACTGAGGGACCTGAGGCAACCCGAACGAACTGTAAGGTCTGTAAGGTAAGGTGGGACCGTTGTGTCAACCCTGGGGACAGGGGGATTGCTACGAGAGCGATTGCCGGTCTGGCGGGAGTCGCCTGAGCGACTGCCACCAGTCTTCCGCTCCATGCCTGGGTCCCGGCAGTGAGCAGGCTCAGCGGTCTGGACCCTGGCTGCACGGTCACCCGCGGGTGACCATACACTCGGTACCGCTTGCGAACGAGTGGCCGAGACGGTTCCCGATGCCAAGGTAGAGCCTCTGGCACCAGGAGAAGAGGTACCGGTGGTAGCCCGTCTTCTTCCTTGCGGAAGGAGAGACGATCCCTGTTCCCAAGGAACAGGAGGACCAGTGGAAGCCCCAACTGTCCCACCAGAGTGGGACAGACCCTTAGAGGTCTCTGAGCGAGACTTCTTAGGGGGGGAGGAGGCCACCTTCTTCTTCCTTGGCTATGGGGCCTTGGAAGTCGAAGGGGAAGAGGAGGCTGCAGATGACGACGAAGAAGACGACGACACCTTCCTCTTCTTCTTTGTCTGCTTCCTCAGGACCACCGTCAGGTCCTCCATCCAGGATGGAGCTGGGGCAGTTGCCGAAGCAACACGGCCCAGCTGCACCTGTCCGGAGGGACCTGCGGTGGGAGCAGCAGCACCATGGGCTGGAGCGAAGACGGCACGAACTGGAACCGGGGCAGTGACAACTGGAACTGGCAGCAGGTCGAGCAGGGAACTCTTGGGGCACCGAAAGTCAGGGGCTGGGGCAAGGGCAGCAAAACCAGGCGGTGGGGTCGTCTCCTTTCTCGGCACGCATGGCAGCGGGGCCTGGACCGCAGCTGTAGGGGTCACCATCGCCACATGCTGAGTGCAAACTAGGTGGGGAGGAGCGGCATACCCAGGCGTCGACACCGTTGTCGTCGTAGACGTCACCTGGCCATGCGTCACCGGACTGGCACCCTGTACAGCCAGGTGATGCAATAGCCCCTGAAAAATCGGCGTGCCCAGGAGTCCCAGCAGGTACCAGACCTGCTCGAGATCACCACCCACAGCAGCAAACATACCTGAGGAGGCAAGGGTTGGGTTGGGGGGGGGGAGTTCCCACCCCGGGTGAACGGAAGACCCCAAGTACAACTGCACGTCGGGGTGCCGCGGCCCCTCTTCTACACTCGACTGGTCAAGTGAAGAACCCGATATGTCCCCCAAAGGGGAAGGAGCCATACATGGGAGCCAACACGGAGGGAGTAAAGAAGAAAACGTGTCCTTAACCAATGGTGTTGCTGGAGAGCCTACCGACGACACCTTGGCTGGTTTACGCGCTGTCTTCCTCCCCTCGTAGCGCTCCCACTGCTCCTCCGACCAAGACACACAAACAATACAAGTGTCGGCGAGAGAGTCTCGCCCTTGGCACCGATTACATACTTCATGAGGATCAACATCCTCGAGTGATCTAAAGGCCCCGCACCTACGGCCCTCCACGCCAGGGCACAATCTCTGGCTGACTGGGGGGCGGGGAGGTCTCTCCGTCTCGTGGCTGCTCATTTTCAGCCAAAGACAACACAAATTCAATGAAAAAAGGAATAGCGATTACTTACAGTCACACTCCAAGTACTACCAAAGACACAATCATACACAGAGACTTCGTCAAGTGAAGGCAAAAGCAAACGACAATAGCGGGCAGAGCGGCGAACAACACATCTTACTCCGTCGGCGGCCGAAAGCAAAGAGAATGTTTACCTTCCAGTTGGGCAGGACTCCCGACTATTGGACAAGCAGTTAACTACCGAACCACCTTGTTCGAAAGCTTACGACAGGTCCAGCTGCGCTGTAAGTATATTCCATATGTAAAGGACCAAGGGTTTGTATTACGTGTCGGAACAAATAAATCTTGCTTATAACAACTAAAACATAGTACGTATAATCTATCATTCTATTTTGATAATAAATGTAAGTACAGGCGGCCCGCGGTTAACGGCGCAATCACTCAACGGCGAATCGGTTTTACGGCGGTCGTCAAAAATATTCATTAAAAAAATAAGGCATTTCAAAGGTATCTTTACGGCACAAATTTCAGTTAACAGCGCAGCTAGCGCCGTTGTCTAACGAGTTCATACATTTGTAGAAATGCCGTTCAGACCATAAAGGTTATGCAAATTATATTAATAAATTTTATGGAGAGTTATTACGTAGGTATTAGGGTAAAATATATGCCTCTGACGCCGTTCTATGCCGAAAATATCGAGTTACATAAGTGCAAATGTAGCTATGGATGTGTCGATTTATAAATGTTCATGCTTTTGTTTAAAATGTGTATGAAAATGTATTACGTGAAAGGCATTTTTATTTCTGTACAGAAATATGATACAAAGGCAGCTTTTGAAACTGCCCTTCACGTTATCAAAAACGATGTTTTTTCATGTTCTTTTTTGTAAGCCGCCGCCAGCCGCTCTTCCGAGAATGTTGATTTAAAAAAAGTGCAAATTAGCGATCGATGTGTCGATTTTATAAATGTTTATGCTTTTATGTTTAAAATGTGTATGAAAATGTATTACGAATAGGGTATTTTTATTTCTGTGCAGAAATATGATAAAAAGGCAGCTTTTGAAACTCCCCTTCAAGTTATCGACTACAATGTTTTTTTCAAGTTCGTTCTTGTATGCCGCCGTCTGCCACTCTTCCGAAAATATAGAGTTAAAAAAAGTGCAAATTTAGCGATCGATGTGTCAATTTTTCAAATGTTTATGCTTTTATGTTTAAAATGTGTATGAAAATATATTACGTAAAGGTATTTTCATTTTTGTACAGAAATAAGATACAAATTAAGGCAGCCTTTGTAACTACGCTCCACGTTGTCAGGGGATGGTTTTTCATATTCGTTCTTGTCCGCCAGTTCCGAAAAATGCATTGTGTTATTTTATTAATTATGTATCTTTTCCATAAATCCTTTAAAAAAGTTATACTTATTTCACTGTATCCAAGAATATTGTATGTATTCTCATATTATTGTATTTTAAAATACTACGGCAAACTTAAGCCCGTATTCCGCGGAGCGGCCAATGTTGTGGTTTGAAATCAGCTGATGAATACGAGTTTGTTTCACCATAACGCAATTCTGAGCGAATGCTCTTGCATTCTAGTTAGCATAAACGAATATCTATATACTTGACTTATATGAGACAAAGTTATTTTTCCTTATACAGCGTGTTTTTAGGTGGAAATATTTATTGAATATGTCTCGTTGTGAATGTGAACTACTATTTTTTTCGTTAACAGATTACGTTGGCGGCATGTTTATTGCGTAAAAAATTACGTGATTCCCGTTTCGCAATAATCCTTTATATCATCGTAATACAAACTTTACGTTATTTATCTTATAACGGCGTGAAACCAACAGTAAAATGTGTTCTTTCAAGCACAGTAGTTTTGATTAAAATGATTTTATCCCAATTTTATCTACAGTTGTGTGTGATGGCAGACGTTTACTGTAGTTTTATCCTTGTTGCCGATCTACGATAATAGTCATTAGCAGCTTGAACAGCTTTCTCAGCTTCAGTTTATAACTAGGTTTTAATTTAACGGTATATTTTCCCGATTATCTTTAATCTATATTGCTCTCTGATCTATAGGGAATAAAGTTATTACATTAAGATATCTCAGTTCTATTCTATAACATAACGCCATTTATAACAAATACGGTAATGTTGCACTGTAGTACGATGATCGAAATACAAGCCAAACAGATGTTATCCAGTTCGGTTGTACTTAGAAAAAAAAAAAAAAAAAAAAAAAAAAAGTCGTTTCTCGTTCGGTTGTTCATGGCTGTACACGTTCACGCAACGAGTATAACGTTAAAACCATACTTTCATCATTCTCTTTTGCTGTTATTGAACTTATGTAACTAGAAGATGGAAAAAGTTAGGCCATTGTAATTTGATATCTCATAAAATCGGACTATCGTAAGACTAATGATCGTAACCTGAACACTACAGCTACCTGTACACTGTATAAACTTTATTATATCTTTACATACTCTAGACACCCACATGTACTGTACAGTAAATTCTATAGTACTATACTGCATAAATATGATTTTACTTATTGCGCCGTTGTGGGATTACGGCGCCTTTGACTGGTCTAGAGTTTCGAAAGAAGGTGTGCGGCGGCCATAGGTTTTAAAATCGCTCGGCGTCGAAAATCGCTTAGTGTCGGTGGCCAGGAACGGAACCCCTGCCGCTAACCGAGGGCAGCCTGTATTTTTGGCTTGTTGCATCACTCAGCCAAGTTGTACCATAGATTAACGATAACAGCTATCACTTTAACATTTACAGAAATTACGTAAGTAACCTTTGCTATTCTCAATGGGAGGCACAGTGTTGAATATCTTGGTTGGAGCTTCTCATACCCAAACTCCAAAGCTACAAATCCCTAAATGACAGACAACCTGTGCTGCACCTAGAGCATGCCAAAAAAAATTATATCCTGATTTCTCTCCAGAAGCAAGGAACACTAAATCCTCTATGGAGGACAACAGTTTTGGGGACTCAGTACATCTTATTTCCTGGTACTAAGTCCATAAGCCTTACCCATAGGAACAATATCAAAGGATGTAAAAAATGAAAATGAAAACACTTTTACAGTGCAATGAAAGTGGAAAACATTTAGAATTCTGGAAGTTTTTAAAGAAATGGAATAAAAGGGGAGAGAAATATATACACACACTCAAACTGACATGGTTCTGTGGGCAGGAGCCACGACCTTATTAAATAGCCCAGTAAGCACTTATCAAAATCCTAAATGAACCTAAAATGCAATTGATCTCCTTGGCTAACAAGACTTCAAGATGGCAATCTGTCCAGTATCAAAGAAAAGAATTTCACCAACAGGTGAGCTTCACTGATGAAAATGCATTTTGCTATACACATTAGGAATTAATGAAATGGGAAATGCACTGGAAATAAGGGACATTTTGTGCCTGACAACTATTACAGAACAGAATTGCACAACAGTCCATCAACACCAAGTAGCTGTAGTCTGTGGTATCCAAAATGGAGGGAAAGTGAAATATTAAGGCTGTCCTATCTGCGAAGCACTGGCATCCATCTCCCTGGTTTCTGGGTCAGATTAAGCAGAGATACACCACAGCCACCAGTGTCACAGAGACTTGTGGATACAGTGACCACTGTGAAAGCAAGATCTACTTCCCTCTGCTCAGTCTATCTATAACACATCCTGAATTTTTAGCATGAACCTTTGAATGATTTCACTTTCACTAGTATCTACCTACATAAAAATTTCCAACACGAGGCAATGCAGTGGTTCCAATCTTGTTCTTCTTGTTCTTCCAACTCAAAAGCTAGTGAGAGACAGCCAGAAAAAATGTCTTTAGTTCAAGGAAGATAAGGTTCTACTTTATATCTGTACTGACCAAGTACCTGTCTTACTACCAAAAAATTAGTTTCCCAATGATGTATAAGGAGTACATGAAGAATTGGACTTCTAGAGCTCAAGGAACCAAATGGACACCTGCCCTGAAATGAGCTGGGTCCTACAACCACTGGACATCTAGAAAAATTTATTCTGGGGTTGCCTCAAGGTATGAATCTAGGAGAACACAAGCCATCAACACTTCATTAGTCATAAATGCAGGGATCTCACCGAGAAGTGCCAGCGGGAACCAGCTCTTGTAAAATTTGGTTGCCTTTGAAATTGCTAGATTACTGCCTGCACTATCAAGACCCTGATTACTGAAGGATGTTCCCGAAATATCAGCATCCATCACCTTCCACATTGCACCTCTGGTATGGACGAAGTCCAAAATATCTGCAGGCCAAAAAATCTAACTATTAATAGTCATCATGCATTTCATAATGAAAGATGAAGCTTGGCCAATCTTTTAAGACTTCTCCCATGACACATTTATAGCTCATGATAAAGGCAGACCAATATACCTATACAATCTGGACTTTCAGAAAAGGATTTGACAAAGATTGGACAGACAACTGAGTAATTAACAGACAACAAAGAATGGTCAACAAATGGAATCCTCTTGTTGGCAAAATCTCACTGGTGGTGTGCATCAATGTTCAGTACTATATTCTTTATTACCTTCATAAATGACATGGAATTCAGGCTGACTGGCAAAATAAAGTTTGGTGATGACACAAAAATGAATGTCAGTGCCAATAACGAAAATTAAATGGTTTTCAAAGGACCTGAAGAAAACAGGTGTGTGCTTGGTAACATGGCATGTGCCATTCAACTTACATAAATGCAAAGTCATACTCATGATATGAAACCAAAAATACCTAGTACTTAGCAAGAAGATACATGGTTGTCATTATGATTAAGATGCTAGATTCATTAAATAAAAATTTACAGATAGGAGAAAAGAAACCATATTAACCTTAAAATTTTAGATTTTCTAGTTAGACCCCACACGAGAGACACCTTGAATATCAAAGGAGGCTAAAATATTTTATCTAGAGGAAAATGTAGATTAAAGGGTCAGTTTATAAAAATACTCAAAATACTAAAGTGTACTTTACGTAAACAACAAAAAACATTCACCTTCGGTATAAACACAACCATATTTGATGAACAGTAGAAACTGGAATGAAAAAAGTTGCTATTGTAGCAACATTTCCCATATAGGAGAGCCTCATTTTGGGTTGAGTAACTATTTACTCTTTTAAAGGAGTCTCCTTGGAACCCAAGAGGTGAAGTCATTTTGCTAGAGGGGTCCTGGAAAACAAATCTCAGGTACTTCCTAGAGTCCTAGTGTATTGGAACATGGAAGTATGCATCCTGCATATCTATAGTTATCATCCAGTCTCCTTGGTGAATAGCTGACAGGACTGAGCTGTCTGTTTCTATTCTGAACTTCATTGTTTGGATGAAGAAGTTCAGAATACCAACGTCCAGGACAGGCCTCCAATCATTCTGATGCCTTGGACACTAGTCACAGGGAGAGCGATTGCTGGAGAGGGAGAAGCTGAATCATCCACCTGAGGAAAAGAAAAACCCTCCCAAGAAGGGAGAGTCTAAACTCTATGATGATCCCTCCTCTTATAAACACTCTCCACTGCGACTGTGGCCATGCACGACATTCCTGACAAGGATTAGTTATTGTACAAAAATCAGCATGGCACCTACTGCATGTCATATGTGGGTCCGTGGTAACGGAAGCTAAAAACCTTGAGCTGGAAATTCCATGAATGCCTGGGCAAATGCGTTGATGAGGCCGTGGAGACTCGGTAGAATCTATATCAAGAAATACACACACACACACAAGCACTCTCTAAAAGAAAAGAAAAATGGGCACAAATCAATCGGCTTGGAAGCCAAGCAAAGTGATAGCGTCTTACTCTCCAAAGCGGTCAAGAAAAGACTAAAGACGCCACGAGGTAGTGCGTGGTCTCTGACCAGCCATCACCTCGTATGTGCAAGAGTTGCCAGATCTCACAGATTCCTTGCTTACAATCTTTGATTGTGTTTAACCGGTTCCCAGCTGGCACTTGGAAAATATCCTAACTTATTGTTAAGACCAAGGGTTTGTTCTGCATATGAACAAAGGCGGTAGTATAACCCATCTGTGCTTAAATCCTTGACTACTTCCACAACTTGCTTTTTGAGGAGGGCTATACTTTTCAAGAGAGAGGGCTGAAAACTTCTTTGAGTCTACAGAGTAGGCTGTTAAACTAATAGGAGAGTTTACCATGGAAGGGTTCTCCTTGGAAGGAATTAGGTTTACCTCTTGTAGGACTTTTACTAGCCATGGTTCTCGCCTCTGGCTTTCCAACCTCTCACAAAATAGAGAAGTCTTGCTCCTATAGGAATGTTCTGGAGGACCTGGTTCTCAATTGGGAGAGACAGGTCTGACTGAAGTTTTTCTTGAGGTCCACGTTGAATGGAGGCTGGTTTGTAGACAAGATTGAAAGTGGCCCCTACTCCCTTGAAATGGCAGCTGCAACAGTGAGGAGGCTGTCTTACTGCTAAAAGTAGGCAAAGGTAGTTGACCTGGCTCTCTGGTACGTCTGGCCAACTGAGCTAACAGGTCCTGTGTATTTCTTCTGCAGCCCAACTGTTATCTGTTCCAGGGTGGCTTGTGGAAACAAGCTAGAACAATCCAACAGGGTGAAAAGGAGAGAAGACCTCTGAGAGGGAGTGACTCCTTTAGAGGTGAAATAACACCATAATTCCTTCTTTTTAAGAAGCCCAGTAGAAAAGATTGTCACAAGTTCTTGTGCACCATGTCTTATTGCCTTGTCAGCACAAGAGAGAACCCCCAGCCAATCCAAAGAGAAGTTCTCCTGCAGGGTGGTACACTTTGTTCTCCTGCAGGGCGGTACAGTCTTTTATCTTCTTTCCTATGGCGCTGACCATCCAGTCCAAGAAATTCATGACCTTGAATGCTTTACAGATGCTGTAAATAAAATTATGGCCGAGGTGAATGCAGAGCGACAAGTCACATCAATGAGACTGAAGTCCCCTTGGGAGGAGGCAGAAACTCCTAAAGAAAAAGCTTCCCCAGTAGCATAAGCCAAATACTACAGTTATTGTATCAAGCACAACGAAGGAGTGCAGAAAACTGCCTGGCCCAGGTCTCTCTTGGTTATCAACCATGCGTTAATGTGTGCCAAAGCTTTCCTGAAAGAAGAGGAAAGAACTATCTTTGGTAATCTAGAAGCTCCTGCAGGCTGACGCATCAGGAACATGCAGCCTGGTGAAGAAGGGGCTGCGGAAAAAGACAGACAGGTGATGAACAAAGAAGAACCTCAGAAGAGTGGAATAATTTGAGGTTGGCTGCTCTAGGTCAAAGAGTTCTACATTCAATGAAATCAATGATGTAGCCAGGTCTGGAGGATCATGCAACACTAGAGAAGGCCTTTGCAACAGTTAAAATATTATCTAGTTGACAATGAATAGGGGCAAAGAACGGCTCTTCAGCAGTGGAAGAGGCCGCAACTGACGGATCAGAAGAACTATGTACTCCTAAAGTCACCGAACATTTAACTGTAAGAGGCTGAGCCACAACAGGTGAACCCACTGACACAGGTGAGCTCACTAACACCATCCGAGTGCTCGAACACTGCACGCTTGAACTCTACTGGGCACTCAGGCACCAGGCACTTGGACCTTGGGCACTTAGGCACTGGGCACTCAGGAACTGGATGCTCAGACACTGTATGCTCAAAAATTGGGTGCTCAAATACTAGAGGGCTCGTGGATAATAATGGCCCTTGGGACACTACTAGGAGCTTGGACACTTGACGCTCATCAGCTGAGCGCTAGGACACTGGATGCTCGGAGGTCACTGTAGATACCTGCTGAGCTTGACTGGGAGATATCCAAAAACTGCACAAAGGGCATGGGCTGAGATCCCTCTCTAAGCAGCGTGCCTTTTCAGATGCTAGAAAAGCACAGACTACGCCCTTTCATCTCATGAGAGTCAGAATCACTGGATGATAACGTATGCACATTCAGTAAGACTTCTTTCCACTGGCGGTCCATCAAGTCCTGGGAATGTATGACAGGCTCGACTGAGGAAGCAACTACCCATGGGCAAGCCCCACCGACCTCCCTTGGACTGCAAGTTTGCTTTCTCCCAGGTGAGCACAGGGGCTTAGCAGGGACCTTGGTCTAGCAGCATTGGTGGAAGGGATAGCAATCCCCTCTAAAGACACTGCACTTGCACCACACACTAAACTTGTCCATCAGGACTCTTACCGAATCCCCAATTTGGGAAATGGTACTCCCAAGAAGCTTAAATTTCTTGTCATCTCAAGCCTCGAGGCTGGCAATAGGAATGGGTTTCGAAATATGGGAGCCAGGTGGCGGAATAGCAGGAAAAGTCGGAGGACTGGAGATAAGGGAGAGAGCATTAATAGGCGTTGACAGGACAGGTAAATCAACAATATCCTTCAGAGAAATAGTTTGACTAGAAGGAGCCCTAGCTTTGGCTCTAGCAGCCCCCTTCCTGTGTTTGACACGTTGAAGTTTTTACAAATGTGCATATAAAACTTGCCATTTACCTTTATCCTAGTCCTTAAATTAAATGCAACTAATGTCTGGTGAACATAATTTTTCACAACAAGCACAACAAAGAGTATGACTCACATTTGGCAGATGCAAGCCTAGTCTTACAGCCCTTATTAAAATAATCTGATACTAGACATATTAGAATCTGACATATTGGGAAAACTGAAAAGTCACAGAAAGTAAGTCTAAATCAGGAAGCTAACTAAGTTAATGAAAGGAGCACTACCAAAAGCACAGGTTACTTAACGGAGTAGAAATAATATCACAACCATCCAGTGAAATACAATCTGAGAGCTGCTCAAACAACCATGTATCATCATTGACCAGCAGAACTGAATTGAGCCCTTTAGCTGTGTTGTACCTATTCCTCCCAGAAAGTGGGTGGGGTCAATTACATTACCTACACCAAACCAAAAGAACGCTACTGTGTTTTTTCATATCTTGAGCTGCCAAGTAAGTAGAAAATAATAGTTATGTAGTGATACTTATATACAGTATGGCAATACTGGGCTACTGAAAGGAGAACTCAAGAAGGAAACAGAAGGAATGCTAACAGGGGCACAAGACCAAGCCCTAAGAACCAGATACGTCCAAAGACCAATAGATGGAAATAACATGTTCTATCTATATGCAGGAAGTACAATATGAAAAATGAGACCATAAACCAAGCAAGTGAATGTCCAGTGCTTGCACAGAACCAGTGCAAAAAAAGAGACATGATCCAGTTGCAAAAGCCCTCCACTGGAGCCTGTGCAAGAAACAACAGCTACCTTGCAGTAATAAGTAGTACAAACACCAAACTGAGAGTGATAGAAAATGATCAGGCAAAGATCCTCTGGGACTATGATCAGAACATGCCAATAGACCAGACTTGATGCTGATTGACAAAATCAAGAATAAAGTATCACTCAATGATGTCGCAGTTCCATGGGACACCAAAGTAGATGAAAAAGTGAAAAAATTGGTAAGTGTCAAGACCTGAAATTAGAAATAAAAAGATATGGGATATGCCAGTGGAAATTGTACCCATAATCACAGGAACACTGGGCATGATCCCAAGATCCCTGAAAAGGAAACTGGAATAATTAGCTGCCGAAGTAGCTCCAGAACTCATGCAGAAAAGTGTATAATTAGAAAGTGCACATAGTTAGAAAAGAAATGGACTCCTGGAACCCCCTGCACTATAAATACCACCCCATCGAATAGGGTGACCATGATAGAAAAAAAATAATAACACTAATAATAATGTAACTCTACGTAACTACAGCATAGCAATAGATTTTTGGAATTATACCATATGCATCAATCTTCAACACTTCAATCTGTCAGGATTATTCTTCAACACAATAGTGCTGAGTCAAATAAGTGCAGAATAGCTTTTCGTTACTGTCCCACTTTATGGCTGGCAAAGAAAATAACTCTCAAAACTGTCTGAAAATGTATTCTTCATAGGGCAAATGCTAGCCTAATAGCACTACTACATAAAAACTACTATATAAAAAAACTTTAACTTTGAAAGATAATTTTATAACTGTCACATCTTAATTCAGGCTCATAACCTCTTAATTAAATTTTTGTACTCCCTTCAAATAGCATAAATTAACTCCAAAGCAAAACTATACAAAAAATATGTTTGCTCAACTTACATGCTAAAAATAAATGTGAAAAATTAAAGCTTACCATATTTTTATGAAGATGACCAAGTAGATGGGAAAGCACATTTTCAATTGACACAACCACATTGTATGTAAGTGCAACAAGGACAGGGTATACCAAATACTCTGGAAGTTTAATCCTGGGATTATACCAGTTATAACTCAATAACATTTCATATTTGGGATCAGTTGCACCATTCCACATTGATGAATACCGGAAGACATTAATCATGACAACCCCCAAGGCCTGAAAGTCAATGTTAAATTATTCTCAAGATGTTAACAAACTCATACAATGATTGACTATAAATAATTAGAAAGTATTCACTACCACAGAATTTTGATTACAGTATTTTCATGGAACCTGCAAACCTATTTTCATAGAACTTGCAAACCAAGATACATATAAGTAAAAATCCAAGATCATAACATTAAAACTAAAGGCAAGTCACTAGGATAAAAAAAAATCAATAAACTACCAGGAAAGTGAAGATATTTAAATAGGAGACCAAGGGTTATAAAAAAACAATAACATAACACTTACAATTCTTGTTATTAAAAACACTGTGTTGAGAGTTAAAATATTTGATATTTTGAAAACTGGCCACTGAGCCTTTTGGCGACGTAATTCCCATGCTGAAATCAGCACCTGAAAATATGTAGAATTAAATTATATTTTTGTATAAGAACAAAGGATATTTCTTAAATTTTTTTAACATTTACAGTTCCCTTACACACAACCTTGCTAACTACTTTTGTCTGCAGAGTGACAGCAACTACTTTTTGTGAGAGTAAGCAACCCTGGGAAAGGATAAACCACAACTAATAACTGTACCTAGTCTTATATATGTGATGAAAGATTCCAATCTACAAAAATGCAAGGGTCTCAATGTAAATCTAAAGCATGTTAAGATAAATATGAAATGCTTTAAAAATTGTTGATTTTTCCATCCATTAATAGAACACTCCACCAGAGTACAATTCTCATCAATCAACTATCATCTCAGGTGTTCCTTAAGGTAGTGTTCTTGGACATGTGCTATTCACAAACTGATTGCATATGCTCATGATGGTACTCTTCCCGCTGTTGTTCCTTCTCTGCACTTGTCTTCGATTGCAGAATCTTTGAAAAGAGATCTAGCACATATTTCTGAATGTAGTAGCCTTTAGTGCATGAAGCTTAACTATTCTAACTCTTCTTGATTTACATTTAATGGTGCAGTTTTAAATTTCAGTGGCAATTTTTAAGATTTTGATAAAGTACTGTAGTATTCAGTTTTGTGAAGTATATATATATATATAATAATACTTCCTTTGACTCTCAAAAAGTTGGCATCTTGCTATAATGTTTTTAATGTTTTGTGGCCAAGCTATTATATGTGTTTTAACTTTTTTTTTTTGCCTCTGTGCCATGATTTAAAATGATATTGTTAAACTACAATAAAGTTTTGTACATACTTACCTGGCAGATATATACTTAGCTATAGTCTCCGACGTTCCCGACAGAATTTCAAATCTCGCGGCACACGCGACAGGTAGGTCAGGTGGTCTACCTTACCCGCCGCTGGGTGGCGAATGTACGAACCACTCCCGTTAGCTTGTCAGATTTTTCTCTTCCACCTGTCTCCTGAGGGGAGGCTGGGTGGGCCATTAATCGTATATATCTGCCAGGTAAGTATGTACAAAACTTTATTGTAGTTTAACAAATATCATTTTTTGTACATGAACTTCCCTGACAGATATATACTTAGCTGATTGGCACCCTTGGTGGAGGGTAAGAGACAGCTAAATAATACAGGTAAGACGGGAAACAACTAATGTTGTAGGATATGAAAACCTTGGTTCTCACCTTTTCAGGATGAAGACTTCATAGATACTGTCTCTGAGTCTGCATTGCCTGGAGAGCTACAGCTAGGACATGACCTGATGCTGAAAGACTCTCGGATCTACCACTGGGATATGTATCCCCTATTGTGGTAGAATCCAAGTCGGATCCTGTTAGAGGGACCTTGTCCGTACCTAACAGATCCTTACCACTACCTCTGCAAGGAGACCAAAACCACCAGACCACCTAACCAAAATACAAAGGGTTAATATTACGACAAAAAGAGGTGCCTCCTGCAACCTCTTTCAGACAACCAAAAAACAACAATATAAAATATAGGGTAACATATAAAAAAATTTACACAGGATAAGTTTCAGCTCCCTGCCCCAGCACCGAATCCGCCGATACGAAAGGACCCAAGGCGACCGCATTTATCATATGTGATTTTTACATCAACGTAGGTAGTGGTTTGCGAAAACCGATTGGCATCTCCAAAAAGTCGCCTCCATCAAGTTCCGCACAGACATATTTTTTCTGATGCAAGCGAAGTTGCGATGGCTCTCACCTCGTGAGCTTTCACTTTCAGTAGTCTAAAATGTTCTTCCTTACAGGCAACATTGTGCCTCTGTAATAAGGCTTCTCAGAAAAAAGGATAGAGCATTCTTCGACATGGGCCGAGTGGGGTCCTTTACAGAGCACCAAAGCACATCTTGATTAGCCTTAAGTTGTTCCTTCCTCTTAAGGAAATACTTCATAATTCTCATAGGGCAAAGAGTTCTTCAGGCTCTTCCGCCTACTAGAAAAGATAAACTACGAACTTCAAAGCTCCTGGCCAAGGCGTGATGGGGTTTTTCATTCTTTGCAAGGAAATTTGGAAGAAACGAACACACCATAGAATCTTCCTTAAACCCTACATTGCCCTCGATAGGCTTGGAGCTCACTCACTCTCTTAGCTGTAGCTAGGGCCAAAAGGAAGATAGCCTTCTTCGTCAGATCCTTGAAAGAGGCTAAGCCAGGAGGTTCGAATCTAGACGATCCAAGGAATTGTAGAACTACGTCTAGATTCCAGTTCGGTACTACATGAGGACGCTTAATGGTTTCAAATGATCTAATAAGCATCATGCAGGTCCTTATCATTGGATATATTTAAGCCTCTATGACGAAATACCGCCGCCAACATACTGCGGTATCCCTTAATAGTTGACACAACCAGATGACATTCTTCTTTGAGGAAAATAAGGAAATCCGCAATTTGTCACAGAGGTACTGGAAGAGGAAATGTTCTTCCTCTTGCACCAACGTCTGAAGACATCCCACTTTGACTGGTATACACGCAAGGTGGAAGGTCTCCTCGCTCTTGCGATTGCTTTAGCAGCTGTTGCTGAAAAGCCTTTCGCTCTGACCAAACTTTGGACAGTCTGAAGCCAGTCAGACTGAGAGTGAGGAGATTTTTGTGGGTACCTGTCGAAGTGGGGTTGTCTGAGTAGATCGCTCCTTAGCGGGAGCGATCTTGGAAGGTCCACCAACCATTCCAGTACCTCTGTGAAACCATTCTTGGGGTCCGGCCAAAGGGAGCGATTAAGGTATTCTCGTTGAATTGGACTCTACGAACTTCTTGATGGTTAGCCCCAGGATCTTGAAGGGGGGAAACGCGTAGACGTCGAGTCCGTTCCAGTCTAGAAGAAGAGCATCTATTGCTAATGCCTCTGGATCCCATATCGGAGAGCAGTAAGGATCCAGGCCTCTTGTTCTTTGACGTGGCAAAGAGGTCTATGTGTGGGCCTGCCCCATAACTTCCACAGGCTCTGGCATACATCCAGATGAAGGGTCCACTCTGTGGGAAGGACCTGATCTTTCCTGCTGAGGAGATCTGCTCTTACATTCCTTTCTCCCTGCACGAACCTGGTGAGAAGCTTGATTACTCTTTCTTGCCCACCAGAAGAAGGTCTCTTGCTGTCTCGTACAGGAGAAGGAATGCGTCCCCCCCTGTTTCCTGATATATGCCAGAGCTGTAGTGTTGTCCATGTTGACCTGCACTTACCGATCTTCTGACTTTGGGCTCGAAAGCCTTCAGAGCCAACCACACAGCCATCAACTCCTTTCTGTTGATGTGCCAGGCTACCTGGTCCCCCACCCAGGTACCTGACACTTCGCTGGTTCCCAGAGTTGCCCCCCACCCCGTGTCCGCGCGTCGGAGAACAACACCAGGTTGGGGGTCTGGGATTGAAGAGACAGTCCCTTCGCAAAGAGGTTGGGATCTGTCCACCATAAGAGATGTTTCTTGACGTCCTGGGATAACGACAGGGAGAACGTCAAATCCTGAGAACGACGACTCCAATTCCGATGAAGAAAGAATTGGAGCGGTCTCAGGTGCAACCTTCCTAGGGAAACAAACTTGCTCCAGCGAGGAGAGCGTCCCCCAGCAGACTCATACCACTCCCTCACTGTGCATACTTCTTTCCCTAAGAAGGTTGTTACTCTCTCGAATCCTCGGGCTATCCTTTCCTGAGAGGGAAAAGCCCGAAAACTCAGAGAGTTCATCTGTATCCCGAGATACACACACTCTTGCTCGGAATTAGTGACGACTTCTTGAAATTGACGAGAAGTCCCAAAGCCTTCGTCAATTCTAAAGTTACTTGTAAGTCCTTCAAACAACGATCTTCTGAATTGGCCCTTATTAGCCAATCGTCGAGGTACATGGATATCCTCACCCCTTTCAAATGAAGCCATTGAGCCACATTCCTCAAAATCCCCGTGAACACTTGAGGGGCCGTCGAGAGGCCGAAACACAGAGCCCTGAACTGAAAAATTTTCTCCCCCCATCATGAATCTGAGAAACTTCCTCGAGGAAGGATGGATCGGTACGTGGAAGTAAGCGTCCTGTAAATCCAAGGAAACCATCCAGTCCCCTGGACGAAGTGCTGCCAGCACTGATGAAGGCGTTTCTCCATTGTGAACTTCTTCTTTTTCTTACGAAGAAGTTCAGGGCGCTTACGTCCTCAACACCGGTCTCCATCCCCCTGAGGACTTCGGAACTAGGAAAAGGCGGTTGTAGAAGCCCGATGAATGATGGTCTGTCACTAGTTCGATAGCCCCCTTCTCCAGCATCTGATCTACTGCTAGATGGAGAGCTTGATTCATGATGGGGTCTCTGTACCTGGCCGTCAGTTCCCTTGGGATGGTCGTCAAGGGAGGTCTTTCGACGAAAGAGATGAGGTAACCTCTCCTCAAAATAGAAAGGGTCCAAGGATCCGCCCCTTTTTGGGCCCAGACTTCTGCAAACTCTAAGAGTCTGGCGCCCACCGTTGTTTGAAGGACTTGCAAGTTATTTGGGGGCTTTAACAGACTTGGCCAAAAGTCTTACCTCTTCTTGAAGGTCTACGACCTCTAAACTAGAGGTTCTTGATGAAGACGCCCCTCGAAAGGGTTCTCGAACACTTGCCTTTTCCTTCTTAGCCTTGGTAGGGAAGGAAGGGCGAGGTTTTCTTGCCGACTGTGCCAAAAGGTCCTGGGTGGCTTTGGCCGAAAGTGATCTCGAAATGTCCTGCACTCGATGTTTTAGGGAATAACTGAGCAGACAGAGGAGCAAACAGCAAAGAAGACCTCTGGGCATGGGAGACAGACTTCGTTAAGAAGGAACAATAAACAGACCTCTTCTTCACGACCCCGGTCCCATACAGGGAGGCGATTTCACTCGCTCCGTCTCTTACCGACTTGTCCATACAAGAACAAAACACACATGAGATCTTCTGGCAAAATGACTCTGGCACTTCAATTTTCTTGGCTAGGACCCCCAACGACCAATCAAGGAAGTTAAATACTCTAGCACTCTAAACATGCTTTAGCAGTGATCCAATTCATTCATTGCCCAAGTTGTCTTAGCAGAGTTAAGGGCAGTTCTCCTTGTCGAATCTACCAGCGCCGAAAAATCCGAATCAGCCGAAGACGGTAAGAAGACACAGCAGCAGAAGTGTTCGGTTCCTCATCCGAACCTTCTAGGACGTCTTGTCGAGGCGAGCGCGGAAGATCCTTAGGTGACGAAGGGCGGGATCCTAGTAGGAGTTGAGCGAGAGGTTGGAGAACGCCCTCTCTTAGAAGAGTTCACATCCACTGGAGAACGATGAGAAGATCTGGGTTGTCTACGATGAGACTCCCTCTTCGAGGTAGACGGAATCTCAGCCGAAGGAGAGGTAGGGTCCTACTCCGAGAATCCTCGGAAACATCCACAGGGCGCTTACGAGGAGGCGACGCCTACTAGACTCTTTGCGCCTATCCTGAGGCGAGCGGCTGCCAGGAGAAGAGCGCCTATCGAGAGCAGAGCGCTTGCGCGGCTCTCTATACCTGTCCAGTTGCGTACGATCAACGGAAGTTTGACTGGAAGGCGAAATTGCGCATAATAGGAGAAGGCTGCTTGCGAGACTCTTGCGGTTCTAAAACAAGAGGGAAACAGTTCAGGAGAAGGGCGCTTCAAAGCTAACGAGGCGCCTACCTGGAAGAAGGGCGCTTCCGAGATTCCTGGTGCCTACCAAGAGACAAACGGTCAGGAGTAGTGCGCCTAGAAGCGGGAGAGCGCCGCCTACACGGAGAAGGGCGCTTGAAAGACTCTTGTTGTCTGCCCCGAGGAGAATAATCAGGAGTATGACGCCTTAAAAGAGACGAGCGCCTACTAGTAGATCGATGTGCAGTAGGCTCTTGGCGGCCTCTACCTTGCTGGGAGGAGCGGGCTAACAGCAGGCCGTCTATCATGCACACGACTCCTACCAGACTCTTGATGCCTGTCAGGAGAGAAGTCACGATCCGACACTCGAGGAGAGTGACATCTGGAAGAAGAACGCCTACTTGTATAAGGGCGCCTTCTAGGATCTTGAGGCTGCTCTGAGGAGAAGTCTCACGCGAGGGAGTTGAAGAAAGTAAAATGGCGTGATGAGCAGGTGCAGTGCGCTTACCGGAAGCGGGAATCCAATCTGGAGAAAAAACTTCTTTCTACATAGAGCGTCCTACCGATGTTTGGCGCCTTGAAGTCGAAAGAGAGCCAGGCGAGCGAGGCCGCTCACGCGAGCCCCTACCTTCATACGAAACCTCCCCATATGAAGGAGAACGCCTAAAAAGAGGAGAACGATCCTCTGAAGAGCGGCGCCTAGATCTCTTGATCGGAAGAGAAACGTCCTTCTTCCTACGTGATCTAACTGCTAGAGAGTCTGCTACGTCCCCGACCGTTGATCTGGAGCTTGAAGTCCCGCGAGTACTCTGTAGGAGAATCTTGTTGTTCTTCCTCGGAAGCAGGCGCCCGAGCGCGGAGCGGAGGGAGAAGACGAGAGGAGAAGCATTGGCGTAGGAGCTCTTCTTGTAGCGATCCGAGGCAGCCTGGGAGCGTACTTCAGGATCTGCCGAGGGACGCCTGACCGGTGGGGGTTCTCCCTAGCCTCTTGCGGCTTTCGACTTTTCCTACTCCACTGGAAACTGGGAGTCTGGAAGAGGTCTAGGCTAGAGGCACTAAGAGCCGGTCAGACGCACCCTTCCACAACACGGGGACACTGCACTGATCACAAACCCACTCTCCTTACCTTCAACTGACGAATCTTCTGATCCATAGAAAGAATCGTGGGGCTCTCAGAGCTGCCGCCTCCGAAGGCGAATCTTCGGCTTCGGTGCGGGGAGCAGGGGCTGCAATTGGGAAGAAGGTTCTAAATCTACGTTAGTATTAGGATCCACATCCAACTCACTCATTTTTGCTTAGATCTACTAGAACTTCTAGAGGAAGCCTTACGCACTCTATCACGTTCCTCAACTTCCTAACCATATAAGAGAGAGCCTTATAGTTCTTCTTCATTCAATCCCTTACATTCACTACAAGGGTTAGCAAAAGAACATTCATTCCCCCTGCATTTCATGCAAAACCGTGTGGGGGTTCTACCGAAGCTTTCGGCAACCTCACCTTACATCCTTCATTCACGCAAAACCCTAAACAAAACCGAAGTTTTAACTACTGAATCTAGGTCAGACATCGTTAAAGAAAATCAAAATCAAAATCAAACCGGTCCACAATCAGCGTATGCCAAGCCAAACAAAGCGAATACGTCACCAAAAGAAGTCCAAATTAACTCCAGGCAAGCGAGAATCGAAAAACTATCGAGAGGAACCGACAACAGTTGTATCGTTCCCGCGACAGAGAAAAATCTGACAAGCTAACGGGGAGTGGTTCGTACATGCCGCCACCCCAGCGGCGGGTAAGGTAGGTCCACCTGACCTACCTGGTCGGGTGTGCCGACGAGATTTTGAAATTCTTGTCTGGGAACGTCGGAGACTATAGCTAAGTATATATCTGTCACGGAAGTTCATGTACAAAATCATTATTTTGGATTTCCATGACTATTTTGAAGCTTTTGATAAGATATTCAATCTTAAGAAGCTTGTACATGATACTGCTTCCTTTGGTTCTCAAAAAGTTGGCATCTTGCTGAAATGTTTCTACTGTTTAGTGATGGAGCTATTATATTTAAGTGTTTTAACATTTGTTTTTAATAGTACTGTTCTCTAGTATTTTTGGGTGCAGAAATAGAACGGGTAGTAGTTCACTCCATTCTAACCAGGGAGTCTGACTTTTAAATTATTCAGCTCCCTTTGCAGATGAATACATGTGGATATATGATACAAAACTATCATTAGAAGATTGAAGTTTTCATAATAAAACTAATATTGTAATACTTACCTAAGCACCTAAATTAGCCCTGGTCACTGACCAGCCCGAACTATATACCCACAGATTTACCCACAAAGTGCATAATTTTACTGTCAGCATTACCAATGCTGCAGGTAAAATCTAGTCAAATGAGTTACCTGTGTTACCGTTGGCAATGCAGGTGCAAATACCGGCCAACAAAGGCCCGTCTCCTCAATTGAATCATTCACTATCAAACTGAAGTGGGGAGGAGTGGGAATCATTCAGGGGATATAGTTTTATTATGAAAACTTCATATTGCAATACGTACACTTCCTGAACACCTGATTTAGCCCAATTAAAAAAATGTTAATGGAGGTGGGATCAATCTAATCCAGCCCGACCTGTCCATGGAGCATACTCAGATAACTCATTATCAACCAACCTAGGTATCTAACTCGGTAGGTGAGGATGTTTGCAAACAAAGTACTTCAATGTCAGTATTGAGTCTAAGGTACCGTCTGAGTCAGAAGTACCTCCCAAGTGGTAATCTATACTTCTTATTCATGGAGATAAAAGCAAATCTCCTCACCTAGTTGACAAACTCAGTCACTGAGGATGCTTGCAGAGGAAGTACCTTACCATCAGTGTTGAGTCCAAGGTATCGCCCGAGTCTGAAGAACCTCCCATATGGTATTCTATACCTCTCATGTATGGAGGGGAAACGGTGAACCTCCCATGTGGCTATCTAGCCTCTCATGTATGGAAGAGAAGTTGAGTGTGCAGGACCTTTGAGTTCTCTACTGCTCACTGATGCAGATGACTGCCTAACCTCAATGACCTAAAGGAAACAATACACTCAGTCTAAGCTTGACCAACAGAAACACTCAAGTTCATTTAGACTATTACTGACTACCTAAACTTCTAACATCCTAACGATACCTAGTTAATTATAAAACTCAGTTGACTGTAATGACAAGATCCAGCGAGTAACCTTTCTCTGAAGAAACTGAAAATCCCTAATGTAGAGCATTGTGAAAATCGACTCTGACTCTCAAATAACCACCTCTAAGATCACCGACAACGAAACATTCCTCCAGAAAGCCGAAGGGTAGCCATCCACGATACTTTGCGCCCTTAGATGCAAAGCCCAACTCGAAGGCTCCGAAAGCAATGAAGAACCAACCGATGCTTGACTACAACCCCTCACAAGAAGAAACTAATTGCACTTTGGAAATGGAGCGACATGGACACCTAGGGGAAACCAAATAAGATTCTCGGAAGAGGTAAAAGTTCTCGGTACGTGACAAATAAACTTTGAAAGCTTGAACAGGACATTGCAGCATTTGTGATCCGTCACCTGCTATACGATCATCCAAACCCCATTGAAACCTAAGTGATGAGCTTGTCAAACAGTCCAGGATCTGAGAAACACCCATCAACTCTCACAACATCCACAGAGTGGGACAAGGCCTCCGACTGGTTGTGACAGGTGTCTTCCAAATACAAGCCTCACAATCTGTAACCCCTACCACACGAATCAATGAAGGAACCAAAGAGAGAAGAGCCTCAACAGATTCGTAAACTGGAACTCGGACACCGGCAGAAGGGTTACCCGCTACCTCATACAGAACACTCCCGATCAGGAAGCAAGGTTGAATCCAGTCTACTCAGCCCCAAGGGATGCTAGCCTAGAGTTGTCTTCCCCAAAAACTACCAGACTCGGCCAAAACCAGATCAGCTTACTTGATGCTTGAGAAACTACTGGTTTAGTTGAATACAACATATCAAACATTGCTTGAAATAATTGTGAGGTTCCTCTGGAGCCTGGACTGCAGAAAGAGAGAATGGACAAAGTCCACCATCCGTTTATACTCGCTTTCCTTTGCTGGAGAAACTAAAACCCACAACTAGCACCCAATTCTCTCTTCAAAGGGTATCCTCTGACAGACCTGTCCGACAGCACCGGAACAGGAAAAGGAGAAAGGCTGAACACCCACAAGAGCAGCACCCAAGAACCCGGAACTTACTACACCTGGTTGCTCGATACCAACACCTGACTTACATGATCCCATCATATCTGAGCCAACCGATCCGGTTGTGCGACAATATACCAACAAGACTATTATAAACGCCTGACTCCTGAGCAAGTCGTACTCGACTGAGCAATCACGCAAACCCCCCAAGACACGATGACGTAACACCTGTCCGACAGCTGTCGCCCCACAAGAGCCAACCATCCCTAGTTCCACAAATTGTGTACCAACTAAATACTATGACATAACCCTGAGCTAGTCTCGCTAGACTGCGCATACCCTCACTACTCGGTGACGATAACGTAACACCTGTGGCAAATATACCTTAGTGATGAAAACCCACCCTAAGAGTCAACCACACATTGTTGTGCCAAACATGTACCAACCAAGACAATGACATAACTTTGAGCCAGTCTCTCTCGACTGTGAAACCCTGCACCAGCCAGTGACTATGACATGACACCTGGCCGACTACAATGGGCGAGCAATGCCCCCTAAGAGCGGAGAGGCCGCAAAATGTGATCCAACAAACTCCGGTTACATCAGTACTAAACCAGGCCAATCAATGTAGCTAAAGCTACATTGATCAAGTGAGGGAAGGAAGTACTCCAGGAAATCCTGGAACCAAGGCCGAACCCACATTGAACCTCTTGAAGGAGGAACAGAAAAAAACTGCTGGAAAAGGTTGAGAAAAAGGAAGAAGCCATATTCAGAGTAACCACTGGAGCACCTAACACCGACATTGTGTAGGTGGAGAACCAACTAGTGCAGCACATAAGAGTGCTTTAATGACAGGTTATGAACTGTGGAACCAATGGGAGCCACAGAAGAAAATTACCAGCAACTCTTAACGAAAGGAGGTCGAGGGCACAAACAGTACTAACTATGGTGCAAAGAAACTGCCAACAGCCATAGCACCCAGCAATAACCACAGTAGGCACATTATGTCTCAAACCCTGAAAGTTTAAAAATGGAACCGAAGAAGGAAGATTACCAGCTCCCCTATTGAAAGGTGGGGCTGAGGACACAACCGGTACTGATACAGTCAACGATGGAACAGACGAATCAACAGCTGTTGTATCCCCCGCAAGAACCACTGAGGACACATTATGTCTCAAACCCAGTAAAGGATGAAAATACGGAGTTGCGAAAGACTCTGCAACCTGTTTTAAAGCATCCAGACCAGCAGCCTGAGAACTACAGGACCCGTGGAAGGTGCTAAGACGACAGCCCCACCAAAATAACTTCCCTAAACCCCGAAGAGAGGGAGTCATCAAAACCCCCCCAATTTCAGGATTGAAACGATGAAAACTCTTTGCTCTGCTGTGTTAATGGCAGAGAAACAGGATGAGCGAGAGAAGACTCCAAAGAATGACCAGATAAAGAAGATTGTGTAAAAAGTCAAGTATATCATAGTTTTACCAGACCACTGAGCTGATTAACAACTCTCCTAGGGCTGGCCCGAAGGATTAGATATTTTTACGTGGCTAGGAACCAATTGCTCACCTAGCAATGGGACATACAGTTTATTGTGGGATCCAAACCACACTATATCGAGAAATTAATTTCTATCACCGGAAATAAATTCCTCTGATTCCGCGTTGGCCGAGACTAGAATCGAACTTCGGAGAAGATTGCGTAAAGACATTAGAAGAAGTTTTAGAAGAAATTGGGAGAGAAAGAAACTAGGCCGACTCTGTTCCCCATGATAATCTAGACAAACATCATTAGAAAAATCAGGAAAATTCTTCAAGACATGATCGTCAATACAGTCAGTATTCAAGCTACTGTAATTCGTCTCACAATAATTCGATTTTACAATGGGGTTAGCAATTAATATCGGCACTACTACATTTTGAAAACATGTCTTCCTATATCTCACGCGCAGCTGGCGCAGACAGCAGTGAGCAGTCAGGCAGCGAGAGAGTTGAGTTGAATACAGAATTTAGGCCAAAGGCCAAGTATTGGGACCTATGAGGTTATTCAGCGCTAAAAAAGAAATGGACAGTAAAAGATTTGAAAGGTGTAACAGGAGGAAAAACCTCTCTGTTGCACTATGAATCAAGTATTAGGAGAGGGTGGAAAGTAATATGAAGAAAGAGAATACAAAAAGAGGAAATAAAAGGAAGGCATTGAGAGACAGAGGCCAAATTACAATCGTCTAATTTCTCTATCTTCATATCTTTACACCATCTTCTAAGTTGATAAGTATTATCTTAACAATATACTCATTGTATAACTGCTTACAGCCATGAACAACCAAACGAGAAACTACTTTGTTTGCTAATACGATTGAATCTGATAGCGACATCTGTTTATTATATTCAATCAGCATACGACAGTAAACACTTACTGTATGCATGTTATAAATGTGGCTGAAGCTGATAAGGTTATTACGTGCATCGGCACCATGGATAAAACTACCGAGGTTTTACATGTATGAATTCAAACACAGCTGTGGTGACAAGAGTAAAAAAAAAAAC